>NC_057865.1:227334543-227650376 GCF_019393635.1 Dromiciops gliroides
TCACTTCCTCCTCTTGGAAGGGAGCTAAACTTGGGGCTGCCAGTGGGAAAATTCCTAGAGGGTGAATCAATTTCACTTTTCCCCAAGGCACTACACACTCCTTTTCCAATTTACAGTGCCTCTATGGTTTAGACACCTCCTAGAAGCCTAGCATCTTTGGCGCTACCAAATATGCAATCTACATCCCTATAGTGGGGGAAGGAAGAAAAGTCTCCATTTCTTGCTCCACTTCCCAAATGGAGTGGTTAAACTTTTATAAATATCCTTCAGTTCCAGAACCACATAGGTGATCATCTTTCTCCAAAAAAGCAAGCTTTTTGGAAATCATCTTTCTCTAGAAGCCAGGCTCCTGAACTTAAATTTCCCCCCACAAAATTAATTTATAACATTATTTTTTTTTAGTTCCACATTCTCTCCCTCCTTTTCCCCCTCCCCTGCCCATTGAAAAAGCAGAGCAATGTATCAATGATACCTATGAAGCCATATAAAATATATTATCATATTAGCCATGTTTAAGAAAAACCTTAATAAAAAGCAAAAAAGTAAAAACAGTGCTTCAATACGCACTCAGAATTTATCGTTTTCTTTCTGAAGATTAATAACGTTATTCATCATGGGTCCTTTGGACTTGTTTTGGATCATTGTCTTGATCAGAGAAGCTAACTCTTTCACAGCTGATCATTATTGTAATATTGTTACTGTGTATAATGTTCTCCTGGTTCTGCTCACTTTGCAACAGTTCATATAAGATTTCCCAGGTGTTTTCTGAAACCAAGCTACTTGTCATTTCATATAGCACAATAGTATTCCACAACAATAATATATCATAACTTATTCAGCCACTCCGCAATTGACATCTCTTTGATTTCCAATTTTTTTTTGCTACCACAAAAGGAACTGCTGTAAGTATTTTTTTAAATATATGTATACCCTTTTCCGTTTTATGTGATCTCTTTGAGTAATTTTATTGATAGGTCAGAGGGTATAAACTGCTTTATAGACCTTTGGGCATACTTCCAAATTGTTCTCTGGAATGGTTGGTAAGTCTTTGAACTTGTGAAATTGGGCTTAATCTTGAGACAACCCAAAGCTGGTACTGCCCAAGGAATCTCCCTTCTGTAGCTAGGATATTAGATTCTTGCATCATGTTCCCCCTCAAATAAAAATTGGTTCTTCCTTGGAGCAGCTAGGTGGTGCAGTGGATAAAAGCACCGGCCCTGGATTTAGGAGTACCTGAGTTCAAATCTGGCCTCAGACACTTGACACTTACTATCTGAG
Organism: Dromiciops gliroides; assembly: GCF_019393635.1. Classification (NCBI taxonomy): domain Eukaryota; kingdom Metazoa; phylum Chordata; class Mammalia; order Microbiotheria; family Microbiotheriidae; genus Dromiciops; species Dromiciops gliroides. The sequence goes on from NC_057865.1 coordinate 227,335,822, forward strand.
TGACCCTGGGCAAGTCACTTAACCCCGCATACCCCCCCCCCCCCCCCCCCCCCCCCCCCCCCGCCAAAAACAAAACAAAAAAAAAAATTGGTTCCTCCTCTACCAAAAAGATAAGATTCCAGAAGATGGTCTGGGAGCTCCCTTCTGGGGAAAGCACATGACTGTTCCTGCCATTTGTGTCTGCAGGACCTCTGTCACTACCTCAGTGGTTGCCATTTCTTGGCATCCATCATTAAGAACTCTTTTCCTGCACTGAGGGGCAGAAAAGGCTGTAGGGGCAAGCATGACCCTCTACCCCAAGGCAGCGAGCACTGGTTCCTCTCTCCCTTACCCCCTCTACTCTCTCCCACCTTTATGGCATTCCAGAAGATAGATACATAGAAAAAAGTAAAAAGGACTGAAAGTAGCATGCCACTCTTTTTTATATATCAGGATGAGGGTATATTCCCCCAAATATTCCAATTAGCTAACCAGGTTGGAGGCAGTCTCAGTCACTGAAAACCAATGAGGCATTCTCTGTGTCCTCAATATGTTGGTATCCAGGATCTCCATGAGAAGGCACTTTCCTGACAAAGACTTGAGTGCCCTTTAACCTCATCAAAGTGTTCTGGGAATTCCTTTGATCACCGCCCTCCCCGCCCTCCTCCCTATTGTATATATCTTCCAAATTCTTTGCTATCTCAGGAGTCAAGTAGTTGATGTAACTGAGACTGAGATTGGCGGAAAGGAACTTCTCTCAGCAACCACTCACTCTCACCCTGCCCCGCCCCATGTCTCCATGCTTGATAGGAGATCATTGTTACTCTCCATGGGGGAGGAAATGAAAAACCTTCCAATCCTAGGTGACTCTGTGGAAACAGCTTCACAGGACATTATGGGAGTGATTTTGTTTCTGAGCCACAAAATTGGATCCATAACAAAGCAGGTCACCAAGGGAGAAATGAAAGCCAGTGATATACAGGACAAACAAAGATGCCTAGGAATAAATGTAAAAGGCTTCATGGAGCAGACAAAAGACTCTGAGGAGTTCCAAAATCAGGGAGAATCTGAGTGAGTTTGGCCGGACTTTTGAAACATTTAGAGCAAAACTCAGTCTTCTTTATACAAAAACCCTGGGGGCAGCTAGGTGGCACAGTGGATAAAGCACCCGCCCTGGATTCAGGAGGACCTGAGTTCAAAGCTGGCCTCAGACACTTGAGACTAGCTGTGTGACCATGGGCAAGTCACTTAATCCTCACTGCCCTGCAAAACAAAAAACCAAAAAACAAACAACAAAAAACAAGCCAAAAAACAAAAACCCCAAACCAAACCATTTTATCCCTTTCACATTGAGGGACTGAAAAAATTAGCTATTGTTGTGAAGACTCTATTTATTGTTAAGAAATTAAACTTAAAATATGTCCCATGCAGATTTTGAAGCTTCCATTTCATATCAGTGGCTTTTTTCTGTCACTATTCTTCTGTTATTGTTGTTGTTGAGTTGTTTGCAGTTATGTCTGATTCCCCATGACCCCATTCGGGGTTTTCTTGTCAGAGATACTGGCGTGGTTTGCCATTTCCTTCTCCAGCTCATTTTAGAAATGAGAGACTGAGGCAAACAGGTTTAAGTGACTAGCCCAGTGTCACACTGCTAGTATGTGTCTTAGGCCAGATTTGTACTCAGATGAGTCTTCCAGGTTCCAAGCTCAGGGCTTTATCCACTGCACCATTTTGCTAAAATCACTACTGTGATGCCTCACCATAGAATGAATGTAGAGAGATGGAGCATGGATGGATCCATGGTAATGGCCTGAAAGCTATATAAGGTTCTACCCATTTGGGTCTGTTGTCTGAGTATGAGTTTTGCTAAGTGCTGAATTCATTACCAGAAGACTAGGCCCCAGGTGATGATTTTGTTCAGCTGTAGTAGGTATTTGAAGATGCACAACAGGAGGAGGGCTCCATCTTTCCCCATGGGATATCCTTGAGATTGATGACCTAGCCATTGGATTGAAACCAGTCACCTTGGTGGAGCAATTCCTTGAGGCCTCAGTTACTTAACCTCTTTGCTGTGTGATACTGGGCAAATTACTTAATTTACTTAAATTACTTAAAATCACTGAGCCTCTGTTTATCTGTAAAATGGAGATAATACTTAAAGTACTTACCTCACAAAACTGCTGTAAGGATCAAATGAAATAGTGTATATAAAACCCTTTAAGATGCAGCTATCTGTATGTCTCTGTTTCTCTCCCTAAAACTCACTGTCTCTACCTATATTTATATGTGTCTCTCTATTTCAACTGTATCTCCCTACTTAGGTCCTTTTTCTCTCATATGTTCTATGCTGACGTGTCTGTTATTTCTAGAGTAATGTACAAACTCCTCAGCTTAGCAGTTAGACCCCTTTATAATTTGTTTTTAGTCTATATTTCCAGGTGTGTTTCCCATTAGTATACTTCATTCATTCATGCTCCAGCCAAACAAACCTGGTTCTTTCGGGAGCCTAGTATTCCATCTCCTGCCTCTCTAACTTTCTATAGGCTGCCCTTCCCTCTCACCTTTTTTTCCTTTTAGAATCCTTAGCTTCTAAAATCTCATTTCATATGGTCCTCCTTTGAAAAGCCTTTCATGATCCCTGGTTGTTAGTGTTCTCCTTAAATCATTTTTCTCTGTCTCTGTCTCTGTCTTTCTCTTTCTATCTATCTGTCTCACACACACCTATCTATCTATATTTGTTGTTCAATTGTTTCTGTAATGTCTGACTCTTTGTGACCCCATTTGAGGTTTCCTTGGCAAGGATACTGGCACAGTTGGCCATTTCCTTCTCTAGCTCATTTTACAGATGAGGAAACTGAGGCAAACGGGGTTAAGTGTCTTGCTCAGGGTCATCCAGCTAGTAAGTGTCTGAGGCCAGATTTGAACTCACAAAGCTGAGTCTTCCTGACTCTGGGCCTTGTGCTCTATAAACTATGCTACTACCTATCTCTCCTTAAATCATCATCATCATCATAATATATGTATATGTTTATACATTGTATCTCCCCCATTCCCATTTGAATAGAAGTTCCTTGAGAGGAGGAATAGTTTATCATTTTGTGTTTATATTTTTAGCACCTTGAACTTAGTGGGCACAGACTAAATTATTATTGGATTAAATTTTAAAGTATGTAAATTTATATATCCCCATAAATATATGCACATATATATGGTATATCTGTATATATCTGTATATATAGATATATGTGTACATATTTGCATATACCTGTAATATTTTGCTTTACAGTTTCAAGAATGTGCCTATTCTGGAATGCCTGAATACTCTCCATGGGGGATTAGTCTATTTGCAAAAGAGAATGACTCTTGGGACATTCATGCTGACTTTCATCCAATGGCTCTCCAGTAGGGAATAATTCTAAGATATACTATAGCAGAGAGATTTGAGGGTGATTAAGGGGATTATTAAAATATTCTTTTTTGGATGTATCCTTGCTATAGCAGGGATTTGTGACTGTTGAAATCATTGTCAAGAAAACAAAAGGATACACTCCCAGGTAACATTGTATGCCACATAAAGATTAGGTCATGTTTGCATCAATCTCTATTCTACCTCCCAGAACACCAAAAGATAGAGCAGTTACACAATGCACCATCAAATAATAGTTTATCATAAAAGGGTCACATGCACCATTACCTCTCAAGAGAAGTTTTATTTGAAGTATAAGACATTGCAAAACCCTGTGAACAATCGAGAGAAAGTATTGTCTCTTACAGCCCACAAGTTGACAGCCTGGAGTTATGGGACCATAAGTGAAAGAATTTTGTCTCCACAATCCTAACCTAAGGTCAGATGGGTTGTAGCAAATGATTAAATTGGAAACATGAGCCCAGTAATAATCTATATATGCATTGCCCGTAGATGACCTCATTTTTTTCCTTGGGAGTTTAGTGGCCTTTAACTTTGTATTAAGATAGACTGATAATAATAATAACATGATTGACTATGCCATTAGATTTTTCATGATGAAAGTATTCTCAGCAAAAGAGACAGTATATTGATATCCCTCGGTAAATTGAAAGATTATACAGAGGGCAAAAGGATGAGGTAGATGTAACAAATGATTTGATGGCAAGAAAAATACCATAGATCAGCAGCAATAAACCTTTGGCATAAAAGAAAGACAACTCAAGTAATGACAGAAGTGTTGCTTTACAAACTGGTAGCACATCTATTAGAATCAGAAATACTCTCAAAGAAAGAAGTGTTCATTGTGGTGTAGTGGGGGGAAAACAAAAAATGGGTTTTGACTCAGAGTATCTGGGTTCTCATTCATTATCCATGATTTTTTGGGTGACCTTGAGTGAGTCCCTCTTTAAACCTTTTTTTTTTTTTAATCTTTCAAAATGAGTTTGGACTAGATGACCTCTAATGTTTTTCCTGCTTTCCATTTTCCTATGAGTTTAAGTATTGAAATAAAGTACTGAGTTCTAATCTGTTAACTCCAAAAGAATGAAAAAACAACCCACATGACAGAGAACTTCTCCTGTCTCCCTAAATGTTAGATGAGGTTACAGGATGTGGACCATCTGACAGGAATCTGAAGGGCAGTCCTCAAGGAGGTAGCTTTGGACAGCTCACTGTCTAGGCTTTAGAGTCTGGGGCTGCTTCCAACATGGTTGGTAACTGACAAAGAGTCATCAGAGAGAGAGATTTTCTTGAAGATATTGCCCCTTCCTGGACCTGTTTGAGGAAGGTATGAAATGGGGTTTTCTCCTTTTTTTCCCCTTGGGCATTTTTTGCCTTTTTTTCTCCCTTGGATTGGAGTGTAACAAGGGAAGATGGTGATGAATGTCACAGAGAGAGAATGTGTGCCTCCCTTTGCAGTACAGGTGCAGCTAATGGCAACTTGCAGCAGAAGCATGTGGCAGAGGCAGAAATGTGTTTTATTGGCCCAAGTGGGCAACTCATAGGATGATGGGTGGTTTAGAAATGGAAGGGACAGGGCAACTAGGTGGCACAGTGGATAAAGCACCAGCCCTGGATTCAGGAGGACCTGAGTTCAAATCTGGCCTCAGACATTTGACACTTACTAGCTGTGTGACCCTGGGCAAGTCACTTAACCCCCATTGCCCTGCCAAAAAAAAAAAAAAGTGGAAGGGACCTCTGAGGTCACTGAGTCTGACTCCTTCATCCTTATCGATGGACTGAAGCCCAAAGAAATTAAATGATTTACCCAGGGTCACAAACTAGTAAGGATCTGAAGAACAATTTGAACCTAGATCTAACTACAAATGGATAATGTTTATGAACCCTAAACTTTTTCAAATCTGGTCTCAGACACTTAACACTTACTAGCTGTGTGACCCTGGGCAAGTCACTTCACCCTAATTGCCTCACTAAAAAAAAAAAGAAAAAAAAAGCTTAGATGCCAAAGTGGAATGAGCTGCCTCAAGAGGTAGCATCTTCATGTAAAGATTGAATGACCATTTGTTGGGCTTGAGATAGAGGTGATTCTTTTTTATTTAAATGTTGGACTAAATTACTGCTGTCACCCATTCCACAATAAAATTTGGTGAATACATTAATTTCATTTTGTCTATGGTAAATCATGAAAGGGCAGCTAGGTGGTATAGTGGATAGTGTGCTGAGCTTGGAGTCAGGAAGACCTGAGTTCAAATTTGACTTTAGATACTTTAGATACTTTACTATCTGTGTAACCCAGAGCAAGTCACTTAATCCTGCTTGCCTGTTTCCTAGAGAAGGAAATGGCAAACCACTCTAACATCTTTGCCAAGAAAACTCCGGTTGGGGTCATGAAGAGTTGGATATGACTGAAAAATGACTCAACAACAACAATAGTCATGAAAGCATTTGTTAAGGTATAGAAGACCTCTCATGTTTGTCTGTGAAAGGAGTGCTTAGGTTCAGGATGTCATAAGTCTTTTGAAGCATTTTAGAAGTGGTACAATCCTGGGAAATGAGGTTTATGCATGCAATTGCTTCTCTCACTCTCTTTTTTTTTTCACTTTAACAACATTTATTTTATTTTCCATTTACATGTAAAGGTAGTTTTCAACATTCATTTTCATAAGATTTAGAGCTCCAAATTTTTCTCCCTCCCTCCCTCCCTTTCCTCCCCCCTCCACAAGATCGCAATCAGGTTATATATGTACAATCCACAAGTGTTCTTTTTATCAGTTCTTTCTATAGGGGTGCATAGAAAGCTTCCTCATTAGTTCCTTGGGATTGTCTTGGATCATTGCACTGCTGAGAGTAGTTAAGTCATTCACAATTGCTCATTGAACAATACTGCTGTCACCATGCACAATGTCTTCCCAGCTCTGCTTACTTCACTACACATCAATGTTCATTAGTCTTTCCAGGTTTTTCTGGGATCATCCTGTTTGTCATTTCCTGTAGCACAAGACCATTCCACTACAATCATATAGCACAGCCTTTTCCATCATTCCTCAATTGATGGACATTCCCTTGATTCTCAGTTCTTAGCCTCCACCAAGAGTTGCTATAAATATTTTTTGTACAATTTTCCCCCCTTTTCTCTTTTTCATGATTACTATTGTTAACTGTTTCTCTTCCATCCTATTCCCTTCCCCATGATATTTATTCTATTATCCATCTTCTTTCATCCTATCACTCTTCAAAAGGGATTTGCTTCTGTCTGCCCCCTCCCCCACTCTGCCCTTCCTTCTTTTGCCCCTCTCTCTTTATCCCCTTCCCCATCTATTTTCCTGCAGGGCTATAGAGATTACTCCACCCAATTGAGTGTGTACATTATTCCCTCCTTGAATTCTAATGAGATTGAGGTCTTTGAGCCAATTTTGATGAGTGTTAGGTTCATTTAGTGCCCAGATTAAATAGATTACTCCACCCAGTTGGGTGTGTGTGTTAGTCCCTCCTTGAGGCAGCTCTGATGAGTTTAAGATCTTTGAGCCTTTTCTGATGAGTGTAAAATTCACTTACTGCCCTGCTCCTCTCCCATCTCTTCCCCAACTCCATAAGCCTTTTGCTGTTACTTTCATGTAGGATTTCACTTCTGCCCTTCCTTCTCCCCCATTGAATTCCCTTCACCCCTCAATTTAACCCTACAGATGTTATCATCTAGCTAAGTGACACAGTGGACAAATAAATCATCACCCCTGGACCAAGGGGGATCCCAGCCAAAACCCAGCCTCAGACACAAGACAGTTGCCCACTGTATGACCCCAGGTATGTCCCCCAATTCCAATTTTTTTATGGTTCTCTATGGTCTTGTATTTGAAAGTCAAATTTGCCATTCAGTTCAGGTCTTTTCATCACAAATATCTGAAACTCTTCTTTTTCATTAAAGTCCCATTTTTTCCACTGAAAGATAATGCTGAGCTTGGCTGGGTAGGTGATTCTTGGTTGTAATCCCATTTCCTTTGCCCTTTGGAATATCATATTTCATGCCCTCCAGTCTTTTAATGTAGAAGATGCTAGATCTTGTGTTATCCTGACTGGGGCTCCACAGTACTTGAATTCTTTCTTTTTGGCAGCTTGCAATATTTTCTCCTTGACCTGAGAGCTCTGAAATTTGGCTATAATATTCCTAGGAGTTTTCTTTTTGGGATCTCTTTCTGGAGGTGATCGTTGGATTCTTTCAATTTGTGTTTTAGCTTCTTCTTCTAGAATTTCAGGGCAATTTTTCCTGAGAATATCTTGGAAGATAGTGGTCTTTCCTTGATCATGGTTTTAAGGTAGACCAATAATTTTCAAATTATTTCACATTGCCCTCTATTATTTTATTCATTTGGATTTGCTTTATTGTGTCTTGGTTCCTCATAAAGTCACTGGCTTCCATTTGTTCAATCCTCATTCTTAGGCAATTATTTTCATCAGAGAGCTTTTGTACCTCCTTTTCCATTTGGCCAATTTGACTTTTCAAGCTGTTGACTTTTTTCTCATGTCTTTCCTGCATCACCCTCATTTCTCTTTCCATTTTTTCCTCTACCTCTCTAACTTTATCTTCAAAGCCCTTTTTGAGCACCTCTATGGCCTGAGACCAATTCATATTTTTCTTGGAAGCTTTAGATATAGGGGCCCTGATGTTGACATCTTCCTCTGAGGGTACCCTTTAGTCTTCCTTGTTACTGAAGAAACTTTCTATAGTCCTCACCTTTCTCTGTTGGCTCATCTTGCCTTTCTTTTACTAGACTTTTAGCTCCTTAAAGTGGGGCACTGTTTCCAGGCTGCAGTATCTCAAGCTTAAGAAGTCCCAGGTGGTATGATTTAAGGAGAATCAGGTTCTTCCCTCACCCGGCCTGTTACCTGGTCCTAGATGATCCCAGACCAACTTGCTAATCAACCAGCTTTGTGTGTTGTGGTTGTTAGCTCTAATGAGCCTGTGTCCCTCCCCCACCTGGGCCACTGCTACTCAAGCTTACCTCCTGGTTCTCAGCAGGGGTGTAAAATCCAATTTCTGCCTTAGTACCAGTATAGACCCCTGTAGTCTCCCCCCTGCCCAGGGCTCAGCCTACTCACCAGACTGTGAGCTTAGTTCCAGACAACACTGGCGATTCAGCTGATTCAGAGGCTCTGGGGGTCTGCTTCTCTGGTGAGGCCTTCCTGGGACTGGATCTGTGTCAGGGTGACTGTGGGATTGGCCTCAACTCCTGTATCAGCACAGCAGCTCCCTCCTTCTGACCTTCCAAGCTGTTCTTGGTTAGAAGATGATTTCAGCACATTCTTCTGTGAGTTTTGCTGCTCTGGGCATTTTCCTATGGTGTTATTTGGATGTTTTTGGAGTGATCGTATCATGAGTTCAGAGCTCACTGCCTTTCCTCCACCATCTTGGCTCCACCCCGGCTATCTCTCTGTTTTTTTTTTTTAAACTATACTAAGGAATAGGAGAGTATACTGGTCACATTAATGTTGTTTCTGAGTTTGTGCTTTGCATGGTCAGAAAATATTTCATGGGGAAGTGTTTTTTTAAAAAATATTTTTACTTACTAATTTTTTTTTTTGGTGGGGCAATGAGGGTTAAGTGACTTCCCTAGGGTCACACAGCTAGTAAGTGTTAAGTGTCTGAGGCCAGATTTAAATTCAGGTCCTCCTGAATCCAGGGCTGGTGCTTTACCCACTGCACCACCTAGCTGCCCCCGGGAAGTGGTTTTAACTTGAGTGTTATAGGTTGTAGTTGAGTGATTTTAAGGAGATTATTTCCAACATAGAAGAGAAAGAATGGCTCTGTCAATAGTGATGGAGAAACTGAGTGAAGAGGAGAAAAGATAGAACTTATTTTTATATTAGAAATCATTCATTAAAAGGCTAAGTAGTTTATTTAAAATTTTTTTAAAAATAGTAAACATTTTTATTTATAGTTTTGGGTTCCAATTTTTATCCCTCTTTCTCTTCCTCCCCTGCCCTCTCCCTGAGGCAGCAAACAATCATATATGGGTTATAAATATATGATTATGTAAAACATTACCATATTTGTCATTTTGTACAAGAAAAGTAGATTAAAAGAAAAAAAAGTGAATGAAAGTGAAAATAGCATGTTTCAGTCTGGTCCATCAATATCAGTTCTTTCTTTGGAGGTGCATAGTATGTTTCATCAATAGTCCTTTGGGATCATCTTAGATCATTGTTTTGTTGAGAAGGTAATTTATTTTTAAAAAATTAGTATTTTTTTCTCTGTGCTCCCAACTTAACATACTAAGATTATTTTGGTAATTTGTTCTTTGTTTATAAAAAACTTCAAGGGTAGGGACTCTCTTTGGTCTTTCTAAGTAACAAAGATTTGATGGCAACTTAAAAGTTGCTAATCATAATAATATCAGATATAACTTTTCATTTTAAAAATAGGAAACAACTTGGTGGGTTTTTCATTCTTCAGAATTCTACTTAACCAGATATAATTTCAGCAACATCTGTTTGCATTTACTTATGGACTGACATTCCTCATATACTGTTAGGTCATTTCAAAATTCAATTAATCAATGTTCATTGGGTTCCTAATACATGCAAGGTATTATGGGGGAAAACATAGAAGTATCACAACTCCACAGTCCCTATGCTCAATAAACTTATAATTTATATGGGGAGACAAAATCTATCAATGTGTAGTAAATCTTAGGAGATGACCAAGTTGAGCTAGAGCTTACATGGACTTGTCATCTTAATCTACTTCTTGACTCAGTACCATTTTCATTCTCATCATCCTGATTTCTAGGATAATTCAGGGATATGTTTGGACATTTCTTCATTAGTGACTAAGTTGCTAACATTTAAATTCTGAGGTCTCACCTAACTCACCCAATTGAATATTGTTTATTTTAATGAAGGGGAAAAGCTTTATTCCCTATAAAACATTTCCTATTATTTTATTTTCTCTAATATGTTTTATGTTTACATCAAACCGGCTAATCTCTTAGGCTTACATAAACATTAAAGTTACTGCCTATTTAATTTATTAAGAATGTTATTAACTGTGGGGCAGCTAGGTGGCACAGTGGATAAAGCACCAGCCCTGGATTCAGGAGTACCTGAGTTCAAATCCGGCCTCAGACACTTGACACTTACTAGCTGCGTGACCCTGGGCAAGTCACTTAACCCCCCATTGCCCTGCCAAAAAAAAAAAAAGAATGTTATTAACTGTTACACAAAGATATATAAATAATTATTTATAATGTTTTAGCTTCGAGAAACATCTAGGTGTTACATTGGATAGAGCATTGGGCTCAGGAAGACTTTTCATGAGTTCGAATCTGGCCTCAGCCACTAGTTGCGGCTCTGGACAAATCACTTAACCCTATTTCCCTCAGTTCCTCATGTGTAAAATGAGTTGGAGAAAGAAATGGCAAACCACTCTGGTATCCTTGACAAGAAAACCCCAAATGGGGTCATAATAGTTAGATATGACTGAAATGACTCAACAACAGCAATAACAACATAGCTGTGAGAAAGGTCATAGCTAACGTCACTTGAAACCAATACTCTACCTGCAAGTGACTACTTATGAAAACAATTCAGAACATTCAATGAACCCAAGGACCCCAGTTACTGAAGGACAAAAATTTCTGGGAAAACTAGATAGGAATCTAATAGAAATTAGGTTCAAATCAACACTTCATATCATATACTAAACTCCATGACCTAGATATAAAAGATCATAACCAAATTAGAGAAATAAGGAAGAAATTATCTTTCTGATCTATTAGTAGAAGAGGTCATGACTAAACACATGATAGAGAGGATCACATGAGATAAAATGGACAATTTTAATCATATAAAATTAATGATTTTTGCACTAAGAAATTTAATATGGTTAAAATTATAAGGGAAACAAGTATAAAATTTTTACATGGTTATCTGACAATGGTCTTATACACAATTTATATGTGTATGTGTATATATATATATATATATATATATATATATGTGCAACTGATTCAAGTTTATAAGACTGAGTCGTTCCTTAATAGGCTAAAGGACAAAGGATATGAACAAGCAGTTTTCAAAGGAAGAAATCAAAGATATAAGTAACTATGTAAAAAGGCTTCTAAATCATTAATAATTATACAAATGCAAATTAAAGCAACTTTTAAGTCCCACCTTATACCCATCATACATACTGGCATGACAAAAGAGAAAAGTGCCAAATGTTGGAGAGGCCAAGGAAAAACAAGCACATGAGTGTATTGTTGGTAGAGCTATAATGGGTCCAGTTATTCTGGAAAACTATTTGAAACTAAGTCCCCCCCACCCCCCCAAACTTACTGAACTTGACCCAACTGTAGCACTAGAAGGCCTATATGTGTGAGATCAAAGCAAGAGGAAAGGGACCGCTTTGTAAATGTATACATACAAAAATTAAAATTTATAGCAGCTCTTTTTGTAGCAGGAAGAACATTTGGAAACTAAGAGGATCTTCTGTTGGGGAAAACAAATTATGGCACATTAATGTTAAGGAATATTATTGTGCCATAATAAATGATGAAATGGAGTATGAGTATGAGGGGTGCAGCTCTGACATTTTCTTGTTATCTGCTTTTGAGCACATTATTAATATTATCTTTAATCCTTGGCTTCCTTGAAGGAATCTTTTAAAGCCACTTATCTGTTTAGGTAAACGTAGATACTATAATCTGTAAATCTACCTAACCTGGTACACATAAAGAGTAGTATGTTGCAATATGCTGAAATCAAACAAATGAATGAGGACCCACCATCAATTTCTTTGTGTGACAGAGGTTTTCTCAGTTTTCCACATACTATATGTCACATGTGATTAATATAAGGATAATTTGAGAGCATCAGTGTGAAGCCAAACACTAAATACTAGTAAAACATATTTTTGAAATTAAAGAAAATGCATGTAGTCGTATGCTGTGGTCCAATCTCAAAGCCAGTCTTGCTACCTCTGTCTTCAGGGTTGCAGCACAGCCTGAAGGAATAGGGTTGTCTCTTTTCTGCTGCCATTGGTTTGAATCTCCACTGGTTGTGTTTTTCCTACTGTTAGAGAACAATCGCTAGAATCCCAGTTCCATTGAACTAATGTGTCAAGATAATGGAACTCAGGGGTTCACCTGGAGATTGATCTAAACTGATTGAATTGGGGAAGAGTGACTGACTGCTGATTCGTGTACTAGATTGTAAGCACATCTGGCTGGTACTTAAGAAAGTAATTGTCCTCAGAAGCTAAAAACTTTGAACTTTATATCAAGACCACCTTCGGGTCCAGTGAGCCAATGAATTTGAATGATACTAGCCAATCAGCTTGAAGAACCTCCCATTTCTGGGAGGGGAACATGAATCAGGAAGCAGACGTTGGGGAGAGTCTTCTTCCTCTTTTGGTGCGAGACTTCGGCAGTAGTGGCAGAGGACTTCAGAAATGAGAGGTTTAAGAAGGCGAGGATTTCCAGGCTATAAGAAATCTGTTCTCAATCTTTCTCTTTCTTTTACTATCTTTCAATAAACCCTTAAAAAAACCTAAACTCGTTTATCAGTGATTTTAGTCAGTTTCCCCCCAAAACTGGGGGGACAGATTAGAACCCACATTTAGAATTTTAAATTACATACTAACTTAGCATCAATTAACTTTTGCAAGGGGATGTTCACTTTGAATATATAGCGAAACAAAGTACAAAATATTCTTCCTCTGCCCCCAGTTCTGCCAATACCAGGGCATCTTCCCCTATACTATTTTGGTGTTAGAGGTATAGACTCAAAACCTAGCTCAGTTCTTGCATAGCATTGGTTCTACCAAATTCATGTTCCAGTGTGACATGACAGCCAGATGGGTCTTCATCTCAGCTTCCACTGGTCCAGAAGTTCCTCCTAAAGGTGACTTTTTGCTCCTGGGGACATAAGTACTGGGTTGGCTGGCAACAAACCCAGACTCCAGGATGCCAAGGAACCATTTAGGATTTTTCATACTCACATAGTTGTAGAATTAATTCCCTTCATTTAAAATGGAAAAGAACAAACACATAGACAAACATTTAGAATGAAAACTTGGACCAAGAACTAAGTAAGGCTCATTTCTTGGGGTCACATGGCCTCATTGAAGAGAAAGATTCTTTCCTTTGTGAGATTTAAAATTGGATATTAGATCATAAATCTCCCCTACTTAACCTTTCCCTTAATTTATCTCCCAAACTAGTAAATGGAAGCAGGTTTTGGTTTTCTAGATAGACCTTTTTATTTATAGTTATGATAGTCACAAGGTGATGTTGGTTAGAAGGATAGGAAAGTAGAAACACAATACAAATCGTCTTAAGTCTAAGCTTAGTCTATATTCCTTATAACAACTCACCAAACCGACAAGGCCACCAACCGACAAGGCCACCAACCGACAAGGCCACCTTTGGAGAGAGAGAGTCCGTGCCGCGCCGTCAGGAGTCCCGCCAAGCAGGCAAAAAAAGGCCTCTCTCCTTTTCTCCACCCCGGAAGTCAAAAAAAAACCCGGCAGGCAGTCTGACATGCGCAGCAGGCGCACTGTACCTGGCAGGCAGTCTGACATGCGCAGCAGGCGGACTGTACCCGGCAGGCAGTCTGACATGCGCAGCAGGCGGACTGTTCATCTCCTCCCCAAAAGGGTGGTCCTTGAAAAAACTGGCGTCTTTCAGTTATCCTAACCGACTGTTAAAAACTTTCATATTTTACCACATTTCCCCCCTTTGCTTCCTCAAGAAACGGAATGTTTCCTTGATGGAACAGTAAAAAGAACATAATAACTTTTGCTGACTAATAATATGCGAACAACAATACAGAAAAGGAAGAGAGGAAAGTTTTTGTCCAGAGGGGCGATTTTTTTTTTTTTTTCCTCATGAACCGACGCTTTGACATTAGTCTTGCAAAGGGAGAGCCTCTGCAGAGAGTACATGTTACAGATAGTATATAACAGAAAGGAGATAGTAAAAGCTAATAAAGCAAAACAGTTCATATAAAGTCTCTGAGTTCTCTTGTCTTCTTGAAGTGGTAAGATGTCATCAGGAGGAAACTGGACTCTGGTCTGGATTCTGGATTCTGGTCTGGATTCTGGACTCTGGTCTGGAAAGCTGGATTATCTTCTTTAACTGTTTGAATTGCTGTATTTTTAAAACCTTAGCATAGCATTGTCAATGATCAAATTAATAAATTCCATTACATTCCCTCCTTTATATGGTTAGACTTGTAATAGAGGGTTGAGGTAGTTATGCAATGTGTAACACTTTTTACCACCATGTGTCTGGATCAAAGCCAAATTTAGTATGTGTTCATGACACCTGAAAATGTTATGGAAAGGTTATCATACCATATCTCATGGTTCTGAGACAGCCAGTGATTGTGCTAGGCCACAGGTGAATTCAACTGAGATAAAAAGATAAATAAGTTCAGTTAAATTAGGTTAAATTAGGAGGGAGAGAGGATGAATACTGGACTGTGCCTAGTAATTGTGCTCTACATAGTCACCATCATAAGCAAACCATGGACTTACGTATACCTGTCTCTCCTTTTGTTGCACATACATTCTCTCCAGGGCCTGCATCAGAGTTCACAGCAAGTTAGTCTCTGAAATGATAAGTTTCCATATTTCTGAAATCTCATTAATTTCACCAAAGACAATATGATGGTAAAAATGTGTGCTATGCTGCATAACTGAGAATATATTAGTGATATATACAATAATTCCAAACCATACCCAGAGTATAATGACATATAAATAATAAACGAATGTAAATAGCTGATTATATTAGACATTGTTACATAATCTTCTTTTAGACATTATTACATAATCTTCTTTTAGCAAGTAGACCACATCATCTTATACATGAATTCTCTGGTATAACAGTAGCAGATACTTAAAGTGGTGATTAATTCATCAAAAAGAAATAAGACTTCAATTAGCAAGATTCAATATTCAATGTTTTCAGTGAGGTATCAAGCAATTTCTGGTACTTTTTAGTTAAACAGAACAACATACAAGAGAAAGGAGAAAAATAAATAAATAAAACAAAACTCATTAGAACTCATGGTTCTCTCAAAAAGAAAGAGTAAATAAAAAAAAAGAAGAATTCTGGTAGCTTCTGAGGCCCGATAGCCTCACCCACAGCATATACTTAAAATGTCTTTGAATAATCACTTAGTTTACAAAATTTAGTTTTAAAGAAAAGCAAAAGAAACAAAAGTAAAAAAAAAAAACCAAAGCAAAACCAAAAATAAAAAATAAAAAGCAAAAGATTCGCTAAGCACCCTTTTGTGCTCTTAAAGAACTTAAAGGTGCAGTCAATTCCAGGTCTTTTCAGTGCCTTTCAAAAGTCAAAACAAAAACAAAAAAACCCAAAAATTAATAAAAAAAAAAAATAGTTGAGGTAGGCCAGAAAACTAGGCCATGTACTTCAGTGCTTTTGCCTGTAGAAGGAAATGCTTGTTAAATTATAAGGTATTTAAGCTGCTAGAGTTTGGGGTATGCCACATTGTTTTAACTGGTTCCCCAATTCTCTGCATGCCAAAGTGGCAGGGGTTTCTGAATTGTCATTGATCTTTCTAATGCTGTCATAATGTTCTTTATGGTAGAAAATGTGGAGTTCTGTAGCATCAGTTTTGTCTGTGCCACTGATTTTCAATAAAGGCTGATTTAATTGATGAACCACAACATTCAGCTGATGCTGCTTAGCAAATGCTACAATTGAATCATTTCCTCCCCACTTTCCAAATTTCTTTAATTCATCAACATATTCTTCAAAAGGGGAGTCATTTACTATAAAAGACTCAAACTCTTGTCTATGGTTAATCATATAAGAAGCAGCTTCTTGTCTGTGTCTGAGATGATTTCTACAGTGACCTTCTAGCTGGTCTGCTAAAGCCCTAAAAAGGCAATTTCCGTCTCCTGATACTTTACGAAGACTGAGTCCCAAAGCATTTAACTGATCAGTGGGATTCTTAAATGGGAACTTCCTGTTTCCTCTGAACTTTCTTTGCTCTTTAACAGTTGCTATCGTTAGGGTTTTTACCTCTTTAGTGTCTACCTCAGGTCTATCTGAAATCTCTTCACCTATGAATGGTGCAGGCTTTATATGAGAGCAATGAATCCATGAGTCTTTTTCACCAATTTTAATGGCGGTAGGAGTTGTCAATAATACCTGAAAAGGTCCTTCCCAGGCAGGTTGAGTTCCACTGGTTCTCTGAAAATTCTTTACATATATTTTATCTCCTGGGTTGAAGTTATGCAATGAAAAGTCTAATGGTCCTGCCTGGACCACAGCTCCTGCCTCATGGAGTTCACGTAGCCTGGTCTGTAATTCCTGTATATAGGAAGCAACAGAAGTATCACCTCCCACCAGTGATGTATAAACTGGGGAAAAAGTTTTAGCTTGGATAGGAGGGTGACCAAAAAGCATTTCATAAGGAGATATATGAAGTTCTCCTCTTGGTCTACTTCGTAGATAGAATAATGCCAATGGTAGAACATCAGGCCATTTCAAATGGGTTTCAGTACATAATTTGCCAATCATACTCTTAAGCTCTTTATTCATACGTTCGACTTGGCCTGAACTTTGTGGATGGTAGGGCGTGTGGAATTTTGGAGTCACTCCCAAGAAAGAGTAGATTTGGGATAAAATCGAATCAGTGAAATGTGTGCCTTTGTCAGAATCGATGCGGGCTGGTGGGCCAAAACGAGGTACTATCTCTTTAAGAAGAATTTTGGCAACAAAGGCAGCTGTGGCTCGGGGGCTGGGAAAGGCCTCCACCCACCGAGTGAGCTGATCAACTATAACAAGGCAAAATTTATAATGTCCTGCTTTTGGCATAGTAATATAATCAATTTGTAAGTGCTCAAAAGGTGTATATGCTAGAGGACGCCCTCCATAAGCTTTGGCCTTAAAAGCATACTGATTATAAGACTGACATGTGGAGCAGCCCGAGCAGATTCGAGATGCTGTATTAGTCACACCTGGTGCTATCCAGGTTCTCTTAATAGAGTCTACAATGCCTTGTGTACCAAAATGGCCTTTTCTGTGAACAGAGAGGCATACCTGGTGGTAGAATTTCCGGGGAAGAAATGGCTTACCTTCCGGAGACACCCAGATGCCATTGATCTGTTTCGCCTTAAATTTCTTTTTCCACTTTTCTACTTCAGAATCGTCATAGGTTAGGTTGGAAGGAATATCCTCAGAAGGTGAAAGGTTAAATACATGTTCAGGAGCTTCTAATGCAGCAAGCTTGGCTGCAGAATCGGCTCGTGCATTTCCCTTTGAAACAGGGTCACTATTCCCTGTGTGGGCAGGGCAATGTACAACGGCTAGGGAAGAAGGCAGTTTTAGGGCATCTAAGAGGTCCTTGATAAGGTCCCCATTGGCAATAGCCTTGCCCGAGGATGTTAGAAAGCCTCGTTGACGCCAAATCATACCAATAAAGTGGCATATGCCAAAGCCATATTTCGAGTCAGTAAAAATGGTGGCACTCTTATCTTTAGCTATATTACAGGCCTGTGTAAGAGCCACAAGTTCAGCAGCCTGTGCACTAAAATGGGAAGGCAGAGAAGCTGCCCAGAGGGTGTCATAATCAGAAACTACAGCAGCTCCAGTAAAACGGGTTCCCTCTCTCATAAATGAGGAACCATCTGTATAGAGGACAAGATCAGGATTTTCTAAAGGTGTATCAAAAAGATCATCACGGGGTTTTTCAGCCATATCAACTAAAGAAGCACAGTCATGCAACGGTTCCCCCGAGAATGGTAAATTAGGGAGTAGTGTTGCTGGATTAAGAACTGTGCAGCGTTTTAAAGTGATATTCTCATTACCTAACAGGGTTATTTCATACTTAGCCAGCCTTTGATCTGAAAAGGCTTGTGTCCTGTGACGTAGTAAGAGAGCCTCCACTTCGTGAGGGCATTGCACAGTTAGAGGGTTACCTAGGACCAAATCAGAGGCTTTTTCTACCAAAAGCGCTGTGGCCGCCACTGCTCTAAGGCAAGGTGGCACTCCAGCCGCTACAGGGTCCAGCTGAATTGAATAGTAGGCTATAGGACGCTGGTTAGGCCCCAGTGACTGAGTCAGGACTCCAGAAGCCACCCCCCTTTGTTCATGCACAAAGAGAGTGAAAGGCTTACTATAATCTGGCAGTCCTAGGGCAGGTGCTGATAACAAGGCCCGTTTTAATTCTTTTATGGCTGAGAGATGCTGGGGATCCAACTGTAAAATGTCTGGAACAGAACTTTTTGTAAGAGCTATGAGGGGTTTAGTAATTTCACCAAAAGAGGGTATCCATTGTCTACAGTACCCAGCTGCTCCCAGAATGGCTCTCAACTGCCTCTTAGTAGTGGGGGCAGAGAGTTGTTGAATGGCCTGGACTCGCTTAGAAGAGACAGAGCGAGTTCCAGCAGCCAAAATAAATCCTAAATATTCTACCTGGGGCAAACACCATTGTACCTTTGTCTTAGAAACCTTGTGTCCTCTCTTGTGCAGCTCCAGCAGTAAGTGACGGCTATCTTCCTGACAAATTTCAGCATTAGGAGAGGCCAAAAGTAAGTCATCAACATATTGTACTAGTGTGGAGGCTTTAAAGGTAATAGAGGCCAGATCCTGCTGTAAAATTTGGGAAAATAATGTGGGACTGTCTACAAATCCCTGTGGGAGTCTAGTCCAGGTCCACTGTCTATTTTTCCAGGTAAAAGCAAATAAATATTGGAAGTCCTCATGTACTGGTATGGAGAAAAAGGCAGAGCAAAGGTCTACCACTGTGAAACATGTAGATTCATAGGGAATTGAGGAAATTATCATAGCCGGATTTGCGACTATAGAATGTCTAGGAATAACATAATTATTAATCGCTCTAAGATCTTGCACAAAGCGATAAACAGGTTTACCATCTGGCCCAGGCTTGGGTTTTTTAACTGGCAAAATGGGAGTATTGCATGGAGAGTGATGACATGGAATAATAATACCCTGGTTTTTCAAAGCCTCAATTATAGGGGTGATCCCTTCTATTGCTTCCCTAGACAATGGATACTGTGGAATGGAGGGGGGTGGTCCCCCCTTAACTTTAAAGGTAACAGGCATGGCAGACTTAAGGAGCCCCACCTCATTAGGGGATGAGGCCCATAAAGACTCAGGAATGTCAGAGGGGATTTTGGATACCTCCCCTGCTGTTCCTTGAGCTTCTGTAAGTAAAATTGGTAATAAATGAACAGTATCCTCTGGCAATTGTAAGGAGACAGCCCCATCTGGAGCACAAGATATGGTTGCTCTAAGCTTGCAAAGGAGATCACGACCTAATAAATTTACAGGGGCATCAGGCATGAGTAAAAATGAATGTTCTACTGTTAAGGGCCCCATAGATACCATGCGAGGATTCAATTTTGCCACTCTCTGGCTCTTTCCTGAGACTCCCACTACATTCAAATATCCTACAGGTCTACACCCAGCATCTGGTTTGCTTACTAATACTGATTTAGAGGCTCCTGTGTCTAGCAGACAATCATAATAAGTCTCCCCCACTTTTAAGGTGACATGTGGTTCATTACTCTGGGGAGGTGAATGGACTGGCACAAGTGCATTCAAAAAATCCGGATCTGGGAATATATGGCTTTCATTATCTATGTTCCATTCCTCCCCAAGACACCATCATTCCTGTGTCCTCTTCTGAGGGGGGTCTTGGTTACCATTATTCTGGTACTGCCTTTCTGTATTCCTCCAAAAAGATCTATTTCTATTTTGATTTCGCCTGTAATTAGAATTAGAATTTCTTCTCCAAGTCCTACATTCTCTCAATTCATGCCCCTCCTTACGACAGTAACAACACACCTTAGTGTCCTTGCTCCGGTATCCACATGGCTGACTAGTAATCGCTGGTGCCAGAATGCTCTGTTTAGGGTGATCTGGATCTTCCTCACGTGAGTCAAAGACATAATTTGCAAGTTCCTTAATTCTATCTACTGAGAGATTTCTCCAGTCTGGACATTGTTTCAGAAAGTATCTGCGTATTTCTGGCAGTGAATTATAAACAAATGTGTTCAGAATGATACAGGAATCTCTTAAATCTACTGGATCCAATCTGGTGTACTGTCTAGCGGCCTCACAAAGTCTATCATAAAATCTGTTTGGTCTTTCATTAGCCTCCTGAGGTAGGCTTAAAAATTTCTGCCAGTTTTCTGGTTTTCTAGAGCAAGATTCCATTCCCTTCAGAAGTGTTTCTCTAGCATCTTTTAATCTTTGGAAATCCCTATCATCATTATAATTCCACTCTGGATCCTTTAGAGGCCATTCCACATCGGCCTTACCTTTCGCAACAAGGGCATTTCCTGCTGAGATAACATCTGTAATCTCAGTTGGGGACAGTAAAGTTTCCAAAAGGCAAGTAACATCAGCCCAACTGGGTTGATATGCATTAAATATAGTCCTTAACTGTGAAATTACAGTGTTAGGATTTTTCTCAAAACTAGGGATGATTGATTTCCATGCGCTCAAGTCACTTGGTCTAAAGGGGCTATATTTTCTGACTTGAATTGGCACTCCCTTCTTACTATGTTCTATAGCTTCCTGCAGAGGGAGTAGTTTCTGCTGATCTGATTCTGAACTTGGATCATCTCTAGTAGAAACAGCCATTTTGAGGTCTCTCTCCATATGTGAGAATTTCATTTCGAGGTCTCTCTCCATATGTGAGAATTTCCCCCATATCATAACAATGATAATAACAAAAACAATGATAATAACAAAAACAAAAAAAAAACCAAAAAAAAATAAAATCCTTAGTCGTATGAACTATGGATGTGGTATTAAAAGGTATTTCAATTGCAGGCATAAAATTTCTACTTATATTAAACGTATTTTCCCAAAGATTCTCACGTATACTATTATACAAAAAACTTTTGCTGCCTGAATGAGGAAAAAACCAATAATGTTATGAAGGACCATTGAGTAAACTATTCCTCTAAGTCGGGATGTTATGCTGTCCCAATACATTCCGATGAGAAAAATCAAAGGGATAGTAGAATATTCGAGCATCTTGCCCTTTAAACTGGGCTGGCTTTTCTGTTTAAAGCAAGACTCTTAGAGGCTTAAAGTCTTTAAGGGAGATTAGACAAAGGGAAAGTCCGTGGGGGGGGGGTAATTTGGAAAATCCACCGAATTGGCCGGCTTATGGCCAAACTAGGGAGGGTGGGAGGGTCCTTAAGGTCCCTTCGGGGTCGCCAAAACTGTGAGATTTAAAATTGGATATTAGATCATAAATCTCCCCTACTTAACCTTTCCCTTAATTTATCTCCCAAACTAGTAAATGGAAGCAGGTTTTGGTTTTCTAGATAGACCTTTTTATTTATAGTTATGATAGTCACAAGGTGATGTTGGTTAGAAGGATAGGAAAGTAGAAACACAATACAAATCGTCTTAAGTCTAAGCTTAGTCTATATTCCTTATAACAACTCACCAAACCGACAAGGCCACCAACCGACAAGGCCACCAACCGACAAGGCCACCTTTGGAGAGAGAGAGTCCGTGCCGCGCCGTCAGGAGTCCCGCCAAGCAGGCAAAAAAAGGCCTCTCTCCTTTTCTCCACCCCGGAAGTCAAAAAAAAACCCGGCAGGCAGTCTGACATGCGCAGCAGGCGCACTGTACCTGGCAGGCAGTCTGACATGCGCAGCAGGCGGACTGTACCCGGCAGGCAGTCTGACATGCGCAGCAGGCGGACTGTTCATCTCCTCCCCAAAAGGGTGGTCCTTGAAAAAACTGGCGTCTTTCAGTTATCCTAACCGACTGTTAAAAACTTTCATATTTTACCACACCTTATAGTATTGTGTTTCACCAGTCGCTGCAAATCCCTAAGAGTGTAATTGAAGACAAGTAGGCAAAGAGAGCATAGCAGAAGCTACTTGACACTTTTTGAATGCATCGGTAGGAATTAAAGAACCCTCTGTTCACCACATGGTCACCAGGTTGCTTACACAATGTCTACATGTGTTCCATAATCTCTCCAAGACACTTCTCTTATGTGCTGTCTTGCTTACTCATAAGTAAATTCCACAACTTCTCCACATGGAGAGACATTATTTGAGACACTCATCACAGATACCAGATTCCTATTGCTTACATATAAAAATAAGGTCTAATATTTTCTTCCAGCTCTCCTATATTGCATCTTATATATCCCCCTGGTATATGCACACTCCACTTTGGAGCTCATACTGTGAAATAAGAGGGAGGGCCAAGCTAGATGATTTTGAAATTTACTTTCATTTCTAAATTTACGATGTCATAGGTTTTGTAGGAAAAATGACATCATATTGTTTGGAAAACTTATTCCACTGTTTAAATCCAATCCTGTGGTATTAAAATTGTCCACAATTGTCTAGAATGTTGGGCAGCTAGGTGGAGCAGTGGATAAAGCACTGGCCCTGGATTCAGGAGGACCTGAGTTCAAATCCAACCTCAGACACTTGACTCCCATGG
The DNA here is from genome assembly GCF_019393635.1 of Dromiciops gliroides. Taxonomy (NCBI): domain Eukaryota; kingdom Metazoa; phylum Chordata; class Mammalia; order Microbiotheria; family Microbiotheriidae; genus Dromiciops; species Dromiciops gliroides. Next base: position 227,358,709 of record NC_057865.1, read on the forward strand.
CACACCCCCCCCCCCCAACTTGTCCAGAATGTCTCTCAACCTCAGTAACTCTCTAGGAATCCTGGAGATGGCTATAGGGTATTTTGGGTTTTCCCAGGTCCTAGATCCACACAAATCATTCTTTTGAGTTACCAGGATTTATGATGATCTACCCACACTTGGGTTCCCTGGTGTTTTGGTCCGGTTGTCTTCTGGAAGAAATTTCTTGAGTGTGTACATATGGTTTGTGTGTGGGCAGAAACCTTGTTTAAATCCTATGTAATATAAACCTTCCATAACCTGGCTCTCTCTCCTCTACTAAATGGCAATAAATTTCTTCCTAAAACTATTTCAGATTTTGTGGCTTATTCTTATAAATAAGAGTTTATAATCTTATTTCTCAAATAGCTTGTAATCTCTTTGATATCATGTCTTTACTCTTTGTCTTAGCCTCCTTTGCAGCTAGTGCAGTGCCTTTCATTTATTGTTATTATTGTTATCATTACTATGAAATTGACAAACATAAAAAAATAAATATTTCCTCCTGCCAAAAAAAGAGAAAAAGATGGCTTACTTGTGAGTCCCTACTACAGTTTATTTATTTATTTATTTTAGTGAGGCAATTGGGGTTAAGTGACTTGCCCAGGGTCACACAGCTAGTAAGTGTTAAGTGTCTGAGGCTGGATTTGAACTCAGGTCCTCCTGACTCCAGGGCCAGTGCTCTATCCACTGCGCCACCTAGCTGCCCCCCATAGTTTATTTTGCATGTGTGTGTGTGTGTGTGTGTGTGTGTGTGTGTGTGTGTGTTTGAGAGAGATGGGATGGGGTATTTTAAATTTAAAATGAAAGTTCCTATGCTGTCCTAATTCTCAGGTTCCTTTCTAAATTTCCTTCTTTCTTCTGTTTATTTTTTAACTAATTCATCCATATTCCTTTTAAAAAGTGTCACTTTCATTATCCCTCTATGCACACACACTTGCCTTTAACTCTCCCTTCCCCCTCAATTAAAACCCTTCCTGGGGACGCATAAGTATACTCATACAAAACTAATCCCTATTTTTTTTATGTTGAAAATATCTGTCACATTCCACAGTTCGAGTCATTTCCTCTCTGCCAAGAAGTGGAAAGCATCCTTTATCATCACCTTTGAGTCACAGTTGGTCAGTTGATCACAGATCTTAAGCCTTTCACAATTGTTGTCCTTCATGGTATAGTTCCTGGATAATTTTCTCTTCTGGTTTTGCTCACTTCACTCTGAATTAGTTCATACAAGGCCTCCCAGGTCCTGGTTTCTTTGAGTATGTCTCTTTTATAATTTCTTATGGAACAGTCATATTCCAATACTTTCATGGACCATAATTTGTTTGACCCTTCCCCAGTATATGGATACACTTGTAGCTTTCAGTTGTTAAGGGCTAAAATTCTAGCTAGTCTGTCTAAAATATCTAATGAGTGGTCGCCAATAAATTATAAGCTTTAGCAAGAGTTAGGCTTTTAAGCATTTATTAAGGAAAATAAGAATTTGGTAAAGAGAGAGAGAAAGGCCTAGATTTCTATCTATTAAAGGGAGAGCACATTTCTAGCTCCGCTCTCCACCAGAGTCCAGAGGAAAAAGCGTCAGAGCGAGCGCCAGTCTCTTCCTTCCTCCTCCCACTCATCTGCGTCACTTCCTCCCGCCAAAGAAAAGACTCCTGGTCTTGCCCTCAAAGACCTTCGCTTCATGGGCAGAACTCTTCTACAGTAAGTATCCAGCAGGTGGCGTCATTCCAATCGTTACAGTCCCCCCTGTTGTTCCTCAAGAAACAAAATGTTTCCTTGACGGAACAGTAAAAACAATATAATAACTATTGCTAACTAATAATATGTGAACAACAATATAGAAAAGGAAGAGAGGAAAGTTTTGTCCAGAGGGGCGATTTTTTTTTTTGTCCTCATGAACCGACGCTTTGACATTAGTCTTGCAAAGGGAGGGCCTCTGCAGAGAATACATGTTACAGATGGTGTATATTATAACAGAAAGAGAAAAAAAACAACAAATCAAAACTGTTCATTTAAAGTCTCTGAAAGTCTTTTCTCAGATGTCCTCTAGGTGTAGTCATGGAATGGAAGTCTTTTCAGGGGTTGATGTGTGGATGCTGGTAATCAGCCAGGAAAATTTCCTACAAAATTGAGCTTAACACAACTTTAAAATAGCTTTGTCAATAATCAAATCAAACAATGAAAGTTCTCAAAAACATGTCTAAGGGAATTCAGAATCTTAGTTGTTATACATGAAACATATAATAAAACAAAAATTGAACCATTCTTTAAAATTATAATATTACTATAGTCCCCCCCTTATGGAGGGTAATTGAGAAGACAATTGCTGCGATATTAATTATTAAAAATAATTTTTTATCTTTGTTTCATCACTTTTTGCATCATCTGCCTAATTATCCTCATGCCATTATGAGAAATTAAAAAATCTAATATAATTGGTAACAGGTGTCAAGGCCAAATTCAACACTGTATTTATCATGGCACCTGAGATAATTATGGGGGTTACCATAAAAGAACAGAGAAATGATGGGATATGAGCATTCCCACACTTGAGCAACATGTACTGCCCATACAGTATGCCAGGCTTAAAATAGGTGGATGGAATACATGTCCATGCCACCGAACATATTGGAGGAAACTGAGTCAGACTTAATCAGATGCATGGGATTGAGATGTCCATGGCATCAGGCATATAGGAGGGAGCATAGAAGCCAGGTGTAGAAGTGAGATGGGTGGGATCAATACTTCCAGCCATCTGTACAATATTGTGGGGAAAAATAAAATAAAATATTAAACCAAGAGAATCCAACCTCAACATTTGTCAAAAGCCGTTCCCTCGGCCATACCTTGACTTCATGCATGTCTCCCCTCATGTGACAGTTCAGTGTCTGCTCTTGCATGTATTCCTCTTGTGATTGGATGGCATCTTGGCCAACTGGCATCTGATAACTCAGAATAAAGGCAATTAATGTCTTAAATGATAAGTTCCCATAATCCAAGTCTCATATGGATTTAAAAATTGAGGATAATAAATGATTGCAAAAAATGCAAATACATCTTGACTCAGAACACAATATATAATTATGCAACAATTTCAAATAATACCCCCTTTTTTTTAACTTAGTATACAATTACTTTTTTGAAAAATCTGAACATATTTAAATACAAGTTAAAGCACAACACAATCTCAAAGACAACTTTTACAAATGTTCCCCTCTTTTTTTTTTTTTTTGGAATATGCTTATCAAAAATAATACTTCTGGAATCAATTTACACTTGCCATGGAAACCAATTTGCCAGGGAAATGCTTTAAAGAATTTGATCAAATAATCAGTTGAGAAAAAATAACAAAAACAAACAACTCAGAATATGGGAGCACGATACTCCTAGAATTAACATTGTATTATGAAATCAAAACCATCTTGCAATTTTTTAAAATTAGATAAATGAATAGAAAAAATACGCATGGAACAATAAAATACAGTGAAATTCAAACTAAGGAAATCTAAATGAGCATGAACTTAATATTAATAAGAGTATTATAAAATATAAACTTGATCACATGACTAAAAAGCTTTTACAAATATTCTCCTTGTTTTAAAAACTAAGTATAAGACACAATCTCAAAAGCATGAAAATCTCTATGAAAATAAACCCATACCATTAATTTCAAAATGTATATATAATAGCATAGAAATCCTATGTAACCTCTGAACTGATACTATTACTCTGAGTGAATTCAGAACACTTTTGATTCCGGTATCTAAAATCCCCAATACTCATATCAATACCTTGCTGCTTACTTCTACATTTCTGTAAAATATATACCCTTCCATGGCAAAAGAATCGGAGTCTTGAACTATGTTGATGATTGTCATTCTTATTCGGCTTAAGTTTTTCTTCTTTAACCCCTCTATATTGTCTGTCAGTCTTTTCACCATACAAATGCTTTATAAAATTACTAATTAAAGACAAAAGCAGGTTAGCAAAATTATGAACAAAACGGGCATATGTGGAATTTAAAGGGTTTTTTAAGGTTGTCTCAGAAGCACAGCCAGGCTGGGGAAGGGCTGAGCCTGAAGCTGCAAATGTAGTTAGAGAAAGTTGAGCATGCGCATCAGTTCTCTGGACTTCCCAGGCAGGGGAAGCAATGGGCTTGGCCATGGGAGGAGTAGAGGGTGGGGTCTGGAGAGGAGGGGAGGGACCAGCGCAATTTGAATCAGACTTGATTTTGAACTCAGGCCTGGATTCCTCTTCCCCCACTTTGCCTCCAGGTGCTAGGGGCTTAAAAGCTTCTAGAGGGTGGGTCATTGCCTCCAGGCATGCAAAATTAGAGCAACAATTAGTGTTAGAACTGGGAAAAGCTGCAGGAATCTCTTCAGGTTTCTCTGAAAAAGCATGGTTGGGAGAGGGGGAGATATTTCTTTGTGTGAGTACATTGCTGGCTCTTCTAACAAAAATAAAAAGAAAAATAGAAAATCCACAAAAACAAAGCATTAACATGATCTTATCCCCCATTTGTCTGGTTAAACAGACTAAAATCAAAAATAGGGTAATTAGGGAGTTTAAAAGTTCCATTTGAAAAAATTTAAAGGGAAAACACCAGGCAATTCAGCAGTACTTAAGATTTAAAAGGTTAGGGTAGGGGAAATTTCTTACCCAACCGAAAGATCAGAAGAGGGCATCTCCACCATCCCAACCCCCTCTTTTCCAACTCTAGTTCTCAGAACACTAATCAAATCAACATTACCATTTCTGATGAGAACATCTCAATCAACTGTCCGATTATGCCAGTAATTGTCTCTGACTTCCTTTCTAAAGTATTCTTCCCTGCTCACCATTTCCTTATATGTGTTGTTTTTTCCTATTAGAATTTAAATTCCTTGAGAGAAGAGACTACCCTGCTTGCTTATGTGTGTACCTAGTATTTGCTACGTAGTAAATGCTTAATAAGTGTTTGTTCTTTCATTAATTCATTTATAATATCTTAAAATAGAATGATACAATTCCAGTTTATAATATAGTCAGATGGATTCAGAAATTGCTAAATGCCCAGATCCAAAGAGTGATGATCAATAGATTAATGTGAATTTTTTGGGAAGTCTCTGGTGGAGTTCCTTGGGGATATATTCTTAGCCTTGTTCAGTTCAGTATTTTTACCAATGACTTAGAAGTAGCTAAAGATAGCATACTGCTCATATGTTTAGGTAACATGATATTGAAAATGGTAGCTAAGCTATGGATGACAGAACTGGAATTCAAAAATATTCTCGATAGATGGACCAATTCTCACAAGATTAAATTTGATAGATGTAAATGTCAAACTTTATACCTGGATTCAAAATATTAGTGGCCTACCTGTAGAATGAAGGAAGTATTGCCAGACAGCAATTTTTGTGAAAAATATGTGTGAGTTGGGCAGTTAGGTGGCATAGTGGATAGAGCACTGGCCCTGGATTCAGGAGGACCTGAGTTCAAATCTGGCCTCAGACACTTGACACTTACTAGCTGTGTGACCCTGGGCAAGTCACTTAACCCTCATTGCCCTGAAAAAAAAATGATGTTAAAATATGTGGGAGTTTAGTGGACTACATACTCAATACCTACCAATGGTTTGACATGACAGCAAAAATAGCTAATGTGGTCTTAGGCTGCATGAATAGAGAATGTCCAGGAAAATAGGGATATTTGTCTATCTGACTGCATTCCATCCCCATCAATCCATAGCTGGAGTATCATATAGTCAAGCCTGGTTGATACCTTTAAGTGAGATCATTGACAAGTCAGGAGGTATGAAAGGACGGTTATAAGGATAGTGAGGGAACTTGGAAACTGGCCATAAGTTGATAAATTGAAGCAAACTAGTGAGATTTAGCTTGGAGAAGAAAAAATAGAAAAGCCCTCATTTTTACATTCAAGCATTTCAGGGGCTATCATGTCGATGAACTAGGAACAATGGTTGGAAGTTGCAAAAAGGTCCATTTTGGCTTACTATAAGGAAACAATTTCCTACCTGTCTAAAGGTGGAATAGATTGCCATCACTTATTTACCTATTCCTAGAGAGAAGGGCATGATGTCCCCTTATTAGGGATGCTATGATTCTTTCTTTAATTATGGACTGGACCAAATGCCCTCCAAGATCCCTCCGAGGTATGAAATTCTAGGTATCCACAATACAGCATAACATGCCAAAATTGGCAAATTGGTTCATTACTTTTATCTTGAATCTTTTTGGTTTCCTTCACCTGCCATGAAAGTTGAGTCTAATTGATGAAGCTGGACCTTATTCTTATGAGTGCCACCCCATGACATATGCTCAGAGTTACCATTCCTCGTTTTGGCTGACCATGTGGGAGTTTTGGGTATGCATGACTTGGGGCAAAAAGACTTTCCACTTTGAGATGATGAAAAAATCCCCTCACTGGCAACAGAACTCGAAGAACATAGTACCCCCATCTCCCAGTGACCCTGCAGTGCTTTGATAATATGTATTAGCTCATTAATAGGAAAGGGCCTGAATCTGTACCCACTACTTTTGAAAGGTTTCTGATGCCTCACCTATATAAAACTTTCTCAAGTCTATCAGTAACAAAGTAGTACAATTATCTAATTTTAATTTCATTCCGCTTTTTTCCTCTCCTTGTCTTTGTTCAACTAGAAAAAATGGTTTAGCTGGGAAATGGTGAAAAGAGAGGCAGCAAGTAGGAAAAGGTAAAAAATCAAAGGTTTGGGGAATTTTGGAGCCTTAAGGCAAGAGATAATGATCAGCTTTGAAAAGTTGCTGCAAGTTGAAAGGTACCACAGAGTGGAGGAGGAACCTAGAGATAAAATGACAGCAAGAAAAATATCAAAAGATAACTTTACAGCCTTGAGGTTTGACTGACATCCATCCATACACACATACCTACACCCATACATACATATATACCCATACATACATACACACATACATACATATTTAAATTAAAGATTGGGCCTCCCTATTTTGCCCAAGGTAGAAGTTCAGGGGCCACTCTCAGACCTGACCCACTCTGATTAATATAAGAGCTTTGACCTGCTCCATTTCCAATCTGGGCCAGTTCAGCTCTCCTTTAGCAATATCACTCACTCCTTCTGGGGTTCATTATATTTATGTGGGCTTAGTGCGGACAACAGATTGGCTTAGTCTATTGCAGCTCAGAACTCCTGAGCTCAAGAGATCCACAAGACTCCTTCCCTAGTGATTACAGGCATGTGCCCATGATACACAGATAATAGTTTTACATCTTACAAACTTCTTTCCTCACAGCAATCTCATGAAGCAGGCAAGGGCATACATTGTCTTTCAAATTTTACATATGAGGGAACTGAGACTTAAAGAGGTAGAAGTAACTAGCCCAAGGTTATCCAATAAGTATTAGAGAAAGGGCTTAAATCCAGGTTCAACGATTCCAACCCTGTGTACAAATCTAAGAGATCAAGCTGAATCCAATCCAATTCAGTCCAGTCCAGTTCAATCCAACAAACATTTAAAAATACTGATTATGTATATGTGACACTGACTCCAACTCTACTGACAAATTCAAAGAATCAAATGGAAACTAATCCAATCCAGTCCAACCCAATCCAACAAACATTGAAAAGTATTTATTATGTATAGGTGACCATTATAGATGTTGGGGATATCCCTCAAAAGTCCCCCAAATAGTTCTTGCTCTTAAAGAGCTTATATTCTACTGAAACTAAACAGAAGCAGAATACTTAATTAGCTAGCTAGCTAGCTAGATTAATGAAGAAAGCTAAATCTGAGAAACCTGGGGTTAAAACCATAGGAAAATAAAAAGCACACAAAACTAATCATTGTGGAGACAAATTATTGGGTCCAGATGTCTGCTGGGCCTTCTCCTTTAAACAGAACCATTCTATGCCCAAGTCAGGGTTTTAAAGGAATCATTTTATGGGAAGTTTGAACTCCTGATAGAAAAATTCACATATAGATAACAAGCTCTGAAGAGCTCTACTTAGATTTCTAAAAATGATTCAATTTCCAGTATCTATAATGCAGAAGGGTTTTGTCAACACAATCTCATTCCCTTTCTTGCCTCTTTAGCTCTCAAACCTCCATTTTTCTATCTCCTGAAATAAAGCCATGCCACAAAGAATATCCTAACCCATTTGTTATTTCTCTATAAGTTGGTGCATTTAAGAAGGAAGAAAGATAGTGACTCTACAGTATTCAATAACAGGAAACGCACATTCCTGTCCTGGTGGCACCTTAGGAGTAAAGTGACCATTTCTTATCAGTTTTAGGATATAGAACAGGGAGGGGGTTAAGGACATAGGACAGTAAGTGAATAGGACTGGGGGGCAGGTAAACTTAGAAAAGTGCAAAACTTAGTGAGGGTTGTGCATAGGGAGAAGATAAAGGTAACTAGTTTCTTTCTCTTCTATATAACCTCTAGACTGTAGTCTATAGCTATGGTTAAGCAGTCTGTCAACAAGTATTTACAAAGTGCTTACTATATGCCAGCCATTGTCCTATGCTCTGGGAAAGAAATGCATCTTAAAAGACTGTCCCTGTCCTAAAAGGAAACTTAAAAGGAGGGATGAGGGAAGGGGAGATTGGGTATGGTAGAGAATATCTGGAGTATAGCCTGGAGAAGAATGAGACAAGCAGGGCCTGGGTACCCTCCTTAAAAAGACCCATACTAGAGACATGGCAGTGACCTAATTACTTAGCCTCTCTTAGTAGTTTAGGCCAGAGGTGTCAAGCTCTCCTACTGAAGGTGTAATCAGCCCACAAAACTCCCAAGTACTGTCCAAAACACTAAAATGTAACTGGGAAATGTTTAACAAAATAAATAAAAATACAAGACAACATAGATATTGTTAATTTGTAATTTTCTAAGTTCCTATGTGACCCAAAGGAATTCAGTTCTATGAGCTTAATACCACCGCTCTAGGCAAGTCTCTAGAATTATATAAATTGAAAAGAATGTGCCAACCTGAACATGCAGAAGGAATTCTCTATACTAATAAAATCACGGGTTAATGAACATTTATTAATCACCAACTGTGCCAGATACTGTTCTTGGGGATGTAAAGGAAGGAAGCAAGCACTTATTAAACACCTACTAAGTGCTTTACCAGTATTATCTCATTTGATCCTCACAACAACCCTGGGAGGTAAATGCTATTATTAGCCACATTTCACAGTTGAGGAAGCTAAGGCAAACAGAGGTTGTGATTTGCCCAGAGTCACACAGCTGGTAGTAAATATCTGAGGCTGGATATGAGCCCCAATACTTTATCCACTGTGCCACCTAGCTGTCTCTAAAAGGTAAAAGGTAATCCCTGTTCTCAAGGAGTTCCCAAATAATATTTAAATGGCTAAGGACATACAAAGTTATATAGAAGATAAATTGGAGAAAATCAATAGAAGAACATTAGAATTAAGAAGGACTGAGAAAGGTTTGTGATAGAATGTAGGATTTTAGCTGGGACTTGAAGGAAGCTAAGGAAGTCAGGAGGCTGAGATGAGGAGCAACAGCATTCTCTACATGGGGGAGAGACAAGGAAAAGTGTCCAGAGTTGGGAGATGGATTATCTTGTGCAAGAAACAGCAAGGAGGCCAGTGTTCCTGCATCACAGAGTACATCGGGAGAAGGTCCTGATGTAGGAATATTGGAAAGGTAAGAGAGCCCAGGATATGAAAGACTTTGAATGTCAAACAGAGGATTTTATTTTTGATCCCAGAGGTGATAGGCAGCTACAGAGTCTATTGAGTAGGGAGATGGCATGGTCAAGACTGGCAGACCAATCCCATCCATTCCAGAGTACTTTCCTTGGACCTCTCAACATTCTTTTTCTGGTATTATATTTATTTATGTACTTAGGATTATATATTTAGAGTTGGAGGGGACCTTAGAAATGAATGTAATCCTAGCCTTTATTTTATAATGAGAGAAGTGAGAGCCAGAGACAGTAAGTGATTTACCCAATGTCCTACAATAATGGGCAGCTAGTTAGTACAGTGGATTGAGTGCCCATCCTAGAATCAGGAAGACTCATCTTTGTGAGTTCAAATCTGGCTACAGACACTTCCTAGATATGTAACCTGGGCAAATCACTTGATCCTGTTTACCTCAGTTTCTTCATCTATAAAATGAACTAGAGAAGGATATGGTAAACCACCTTAGTATCTTTGCCAAGAAAACACCAAACGGGGTCATGAAGAGTCATACAAAACTGAAATGACTGAACAACAGCAACACAATAATAAGTGGCAGAGCCAGCATTTTAGCCCATTTCCCGTGACTCTAAATCCAGCACTTAATTGCTTCACCACTGTGCCTCTGTCCTTACTTCTAACCTCATGTGAATATGAGTCCTTTGAGAACAAGGTCAGTTTCATATCTACTTTTCCCTCCCCCCAATAGCTAAGCACAGTGCCTTGTGCTCAGTAAATAATCAACAAATACTTGTTGAATTGAGGATACTAATGACCTTGAATCCAGGGATTTTTAACCGTGTGTGTGTGTGTGTGTGTGTGTGTGTGTGTGTGTGTGTGTGTTCGTGTTAGTCACCTTTGGAAGTCTGGCAAAACCTATGGAGCTCTTATCAGAATCATGTTTGTAAGTGAATAGAGTAAAATGCAATGGATTACAAAGGAAAAAAAATTCTATTGATTCCTATCTTTTGTAGCAATAGGGAAATACATGGCTAGGTTTTGGCAAGCCTCTGCTCAAAACACTTCTTTGAGCATTTTCTGGCCTTATGTACAGATTGATGAATGTCTTCATTTTTCTGGATATCATGTATTGGAGATTCATTAATTTCAAACTCATGGTCAACAGTTCTATAAATGGCTAATTGAAGCTTACCTGACACACATATTCCCATAAGGCACACCACAACTTTCTTGCACTTAGGAACACTGGATATCATTTTAGCATTTTTCTTGGGTGCCATTTTAAATAAGAAAATTAATAACAAATAGCACATGACTGAGAGGAGCAGAACCAGGAGAACATTGCACACAGTAACAGCAACATTGTATGACGAATAGTAATGATAGACTTGGCTCTTCTTAGCAGTGCAACAATCCAAAACAATGTCAAAGAATTCATGATAGAAAATGTTCTCAGCATCCAGAAAAAAGAACTGTGAATTATGAATGCAGATTGAACCATACTGTTTCTACTTTTGGCCTGGTTTTTCCCTTCTTTTTTGAGGTTTTTCCCTTGTGCTCTGATTCTTCTTTCACAAGATGACTAATGTAGAAATATGTTTAATGTGATCGCACATATATAACCTATATTGTATTGCTTTCTGTTTTGGGGAGGAGGGAGGGAAGGGAAGGTGGGAGAAAAAATTGGAACTAAAAATCCTGTGAAAATAAATGTTTAAAACTATCCTTATATGTAACTAGAAAATAATAAAATGCTTTAAAAAATAACAAATAGCAAAAAAGGCCAAAAAACCCCCTAAACCCCAACATGACAAGAAGTGGACCACCAGAAGGCCACTTGTTTACAATATGGGAGATGAAACAAGAAGGCAGGGCTTTGCTTTGTTGGACCTCAGCTGCATATGTGGGAGACTTGGGCTTTGTGCACATGTCCCGAAATAAAAGTACTGTGAAAAAAAAATTAAAAAAAAGAAAGTACTGTGAATATTGATTATAAATAAATTTAATTTTCAAATACGGAATCTGTGAATAATGAGAATCAACCATATGTTGAAATATAGTTATCTCTATCTCTATCTCTATCTCTATCTCTATCTCTATCTCTATCTCTATCTCTATCTCTATCTCTATCTCTATCTCTATCTCTATCTCTATCTCTATCTCTCTCAATCAATCAATAACTATCTGTTACTGTCAGCCACTGTACTAAGTGCTAGGGATACAAAAAGAAGCAAAAGGCAGTGCCTGTTCTCAAAGAGCTTACTCTCTGTCTCTGTCTCTCTCTGTCTTTGTTTCTGTCTCTCTGTCTCTGTCTCTGCCTCTCTCTTGCTGTCTCTGTCTCTTTCTCCCTCTCTTAGTTCAAGGACCCCAGGTTAGGAGTCCCTGCTTAAGGGTACAAAGTGTAAATATACTATGCAGGATAAAACAACAACAACAACAACAACACAAACCTACTCATGTTAAAATGAGTAGAATTACTAAGTGGCTTAAGTCAAAGAGAAGAATGATCTTAATACATGAGCAGCTTATATAACAAAAATATATAAGGAAATTGATGTTGAGTAAGTGAAAGCCTTCTAAGAATGTATGTTAGATTTCCCGTGTTCAGTTCTCTCTATGTATCTTCTGTTGGGTCACTTTAGGGTAGAATTGGGCCTACTTTTAGTACTTATTCTGTTTTTCTTTATATGACATATTCCCAGAAGACCATGGGAAAGTACATAAGAGATGCTATTATCTTTTTAGGTGGAGAAAATAAAAGCTGTTTTCTCTGCTGTCATAAATGAGCAGATTGTGAGTATGCGTGTGGCACTGCATATCTACATTCCGTCCGACATAAAAAAACCAGTGCATTTGACCATTCTCTTTGTGTTTTAGTCTACTTTGTCAGCAATCTTTTATTATAAAAAACCCATCTTTATTCCTTATCGAAGTTTTAAAGTCATTTCACAGCTGAGTGGAACCCTAAACAGAACTATCTTAGTGTAATGGAGCAGAAAACGACTGCTTCTTAACAAGGCTGGTATATGGTGACAAACAGCTCATAAAAATCCCATCTGCCACAAAATGCTTCCCTTTTAGTTGCCTTCGAATCTAAATGGTATATTTCCTGTTTCTTTTTAGAAACAACAGAGGAAATAGAAGGTCTCAGCCACTACCAAATTGTCCACTGATGAGAAAAGGTCTTTGGTCATAATGTGTGGATGCAAATCATTCAGGGGGGTCACAAATGTTCTGCATGGGGAAAAAACACTAACAGGATGAGGGATTTTAGAAAACATCACCGTACCTGAGCACTAACGCAGTGCAATGAAGTAGTACTGTTTCTCCTTATTGAACATTCAGAAGTCATAGGCATACTGACCTGCTTGGGGTTTAGTTCAGTGAAAATGAAGTCCAGAGGTTATAGATTGTGTAGAAGAGGAAATCATGTCATTTATCTGTTTATATACAGGCTTTATAAAAAGTAGTATGTATAATGGTTAGAGTACCAGGGTGGGCATCAGAATCACCTGGTATGACCTTATTGGCTATGTATGATCCTCTGCAGGTCATTTAGCCTTTATGTGGCTTAGGAAAGCCCTCTAGGACTTTGCTAAATCAGAGATAGATTGTAATCTGCATAATGGAAGGAGCTCCTCATTCTCACAAAATTGGTGGAGAGTTTTCAGACCCTAGAAGTTCCCCATGACAGTGAAATTCCAGTCTTCTCATATTCTGGCTTTATGCTAACATATGCTATTTTTAAAAAGGATACATGGATTTGTGAACCTTTTCCTGTCAGTGTGTTCTGGGTGAAAATATAGACCTGTTTGATTTGGATCGCTTAAAAACAATCCCATGTATCATTTTAGCCAAACAACATTTAGTTCTTAAAACCCTCAAGCCTGAAGAATTGAAAATGAAAATCCCAATAGTTAACTCGCAACAGACTGTACAATGAAAAAAAGCTCAGATTTTTAACTGGTTGGCAAAACATCATACTTTTTAGATTATCTAGCACCATTTTTTACGAAGACTTCAAATGTAGCATTTTATGAAAGAAATAAATCATCACCCACAGTTTGGATTGTATCAGTGCACCATAATATTTGTGAGGTTGTTACTGAAGGACTTATTTACTCTTATAAGAATGCAGAGGATTTTTTCCCCCCGAAGATGGAATGGGAACCAGTGTTTGAATACATTTCATTTAAAAATAGAATCCTGATGAACTTACCGGTCCCCTTAAGGGACCCCCCAAAGCTCTAAGTCCTCCATTACTACCTACAAAGTTATCCTGATATGAAAGTGTTTCCAATTTCAGAGAGACAGAGAACAATTAATTCAGTTGTTTGAAGAGGAATAGACAGCAAGGTGATTTTGTTAGAAAGCTTACTGCATTTGGAATTCTGAGTTCTAGTCCTCACTCTGGTTTCAGGTATATATTGTTGGGGAGTCATCTGAAGGTCTCCTGATCTCAGTTTCCTCATCTGTACCATGAAGAGAGTGGTCTTAGATGAGGGATTTTTTGCCCGTGAGTGCATGCATGTGTGTGTGTGTTTGTGTCCAGGACCTCTTTGGAAGTCTGGGGAAATCTATGGATCCCTTCTCAGAATCCTATTTTTAAGTGCATATGCTAAAATACAAAGGATTACAAAGGAAACCACTTATATTGAAATAAAGTTGATAAAATTTTAAAAACAAAAACAAGTTCACAGACTTCAGGTTAAGAGTCCATGGTCTGGGTCATCTCCAGGTGCCCTTTTGTTTCTGAAATTACATGGTTCTAAATGAACTTTACATATGAATAGGCATCCAGAGCAAAGGTAAGGAGTTAGGAATATTGTTCCATATTAGTAGGTATGGTCTACTTCATTGCTGATGGTCCTTTTGGGATGCTTCTTTTAAAGGATACAATCTTGTTTGACATTTGAAAACCCACTCTCTAGCGTCTTACTCTATAATGTTTGGAAAAGATATTTTAAACATTTTCATTTTCTGTTGTTAAATTGTAAAATGATCAATAAATTTTACTTTGGTCTCTATTTCTAAATGTTGGCAGTTATTTTATATCTTTTGGTATATTTCCAAGTTAAGAAAATACTTTTTCTTTTTGGTGAGGCAATTGGGGTTAAGTGACTTGCCCAGGGTCACACAGCTAGTAAGTGTCAAGTGTCTGTAGCCAGATTTGAACTCAGGTCCTGCTAACTCCAGGGGCAGTGCTCTATCCACTGCGTCACCCTCAAGAAAATACTTTTAACAATAAGAACTTCAAGCTTCCCAAGGGTTCAGAATGTTGAGTATAGTGAATGGGTAGATACAATTGAAAGGAATTGCTAAAATTTGCTAGGCACTTTATTTTTATAGCTAATTAGTAGCAATAGTCATTGTGATGTCTCAAAGTACCAAATGTGCATTATTAATATGGAATATACATGAACATTGCTACAATAGTGAGAATGTACCTTCTGAAATGACTGTGATAGAAAAAAGGGGTTGGAATAGAGAATAAATGATGGAAAGATCAAGGCTTCAGTAGGGGGAAAAGAACATTGGAAGAGAATGGTAGAGGGCAAATAGATTATTTTCTCAAGAACTGCTGTATGCTCACTAATATTCACCCAGGTGTTTCATTTCAAATTGCTTCCTATTTCCTTAAAAGAAACAAACAAAAAACCCAATAAAATAACCCAATCCAGTTCTTAATCCAAAACTCGGATTTGCATGCAACATAGCCCTTCTGTTATAAGAGTAAGGTGTTTTAAGTTTGTGTAATAGCTGCTGTCTTAGGAAAAAAAAAACAGGGGGCAGCTGCAATTTCATGTATTTCCTTTTAATCTGACAATCTCATGGAAATTCAGTTACTTGTATAGTACTGCTCACTCTTAATTTAGTCTAACCTCAGAGCTTCATTTCTAAGATAGGAAGACTCATAGACCAAGATTATTTGAAAGTAAAAACTATGAAAATATATACAATAACTAGATCAGCTCACATAAAAATGACATGTTCTATTTAGAAAAATGTTTTGCCAAAAATGTTTTTTAAAATTTATATTTCAAGTACATTGATGAGTATCTTTCCAGATTTATTTTTTGATCTTACCTCATTCCCCTAACCATTTTGGTGTGAATATATATTTTTCTAATGTCTTGCCTGATGAGGATAAACCCATAAAATACAAAAATCACTCGTTTTGCAAGAAATGAGGGATTTTGTTTTCTCTGGTTTTATTTTCCTGTTTATATTCCAGTTTTGATTTTCTATATACCATTTGCTGTTTGAAATGACAGAAACCTATTTTTCAGAATTGGTCTTTCTTATGTACAATCATCCTTGACATAATATTTTACATTTTTATGATAGTAAGTTAAAGATAACTGTGACAGGACTCTTATCTATGAACTTTCCCCCACAATATGGGTTAGGCTTGTGCCTCTTCCTACCCTCCTAAAACAGGGATTCGCTTTCCCTAAAAGGAGACAAAGATGTTTCTGGAACCTTATTTTTTTGAGCTTCCTTGATGGAGCTTTTTGGTCACCTAAAAGATATAACGTGTAGTTGTGGCATTTAAAAAAGGTTTGAGAGATATTATTTCTGGGTAATTTAATCATTTTATTAACCATACTAGCATTTTAATAAATAGGATGATAATTTGGCTGTCTCCCTCTTAGACCAAAGACAATCATGGCAGCCAGGCTCAACATTTTTATGCCCTTTGAAGAGTAGGTGGTCCCTATTGTGGTAACCAACTCTGATTGGTTAACAATTAATGAGAGAATGAATATTACAATGAAGGGTGGGATATGAACTTTGATTACTCATTTATTTCTAAGTTAGCCCCAGTCTTAGGCAATCTATTCAAAGAATTTATCCCCACCCAAACCTGAATGGAACACAGTGGCTGCCCCACCTGGATGGGGTCTGGAAAGGGGAGGTTAGCTTAACCTTCAGAGACTGAGATCTTGAAATGAGAATAAAAGACATTGGGAGAAATCTGAATCTCCCCAAGTCATTATTTATTAATAATAATTTTTATCATTCTCTGGGTTTCTAAGAGGGGCAGCTAGGTGGTACAGTGGACAGAACACTGGTCCTGAAGTTGGGAGGGCATGAGTTCACATCTCACCGCGTGACCTTGGGCAAGTCAACCCCAATTGCCTTAAAACCATTCAGGGATGGGAAGCTAGGTGGTGCAGTGGATAAAGCATGGGCCCTGGATTTAGGAGGACCTGAGTTCAAATCCAGCCTCATACACTTAACACTAGCTGTGTGACCCTGGGCAAGTCACTTAACCCACATTGCCCTGCAAAAACAAAAAACAAAAAACAAACCAAAATAAAAAACAACAACAACAACAAAAAAACCATTCAGGGATATTTCCAGTCATCCTGATAACATATCTTGCAGTGGACCCAGATAGCTCTGGAGGAGAAAGTGAGGCTGGTGACTTTACACAGTCCTTCCTCACTTAAATCTAATTCAGAGCAAGTGATGACATCAGTCATGGTCCTCTTCAAGAATGAAGGACAAATAACAACAAGGTCTCTAAGACTTGGTGGGTACCTGAGACCACACAATGCTAAATCCTGCCATGTTGATTTGCTGAATGGGCACATATCAACAAGGAGGTGAGGGAGGCCATTCTACAAAACTGAAAGAAGAACCACTATATCCCTGTGGTATTTCCTTGCTATATTAGAGCAAAGTAAGTCTCCTTTTGGATAAGTGTTCAATGACTTACGATTGTCTCATTTTTGTCTCAAAATCAAACTAAGAGAGTATTGGTGTTAGACCTTCTTCGAGTATTAACCATACTCCAAATTCTGTGGTTTAAGCTTAATGCTACAGAGGCGAAAAAATAATATACCAAGATGTTTTCTATATAATAGGGAAGTTTGTCTCTAATAGTTCCTATTAGAGTTGGTCTCTAATAGTTCCTCAGCCCAAGTAGCCAAGGATTACAGAAATTAAGAGGCCGATAACAAGCTAACTGTAAAATTACTTTTATACCCTGCATCCCTTTCTGAAGTGTGAAATAGTTTCTCTCTGATGGAGTTAGAGGAAATCACTGATTGAACAGAGTGAGAACCTGGCTATTGTCAGGGAAAAGACTGGCCATTCCTCTCACTGTGCCTTAAAAGGCTGAGCTTATTAGCTCTACAGTGACTCCAGGTAGAAGCCAGCAGTCAAGTAAGAATGCAGCCCCTCAGAAGCAATCACTCTTCAACTCTGGGAGGGAGGAAACAAAGGGATATTTTCCCTCTGATCCTTCAGAGTCCCTTGGTGACTTGAAGAGGAGATAATTGATAATAGGAGATAATACATCTACCAGGGAGCAGAGACATCCATATGCTATTCAGTTAGACATGGACACAGAGAGGAACTCACTTAAGTCAGGAAGCAGCTTTAAAGAGTGTGACCCCTGGTAGCAGAGAAAAGAGCTGACTGTAGATTCAAGGGAGACCTAGATCTATCAACTGGGAGTTGAACTACAGGGAGGACCAGGCCCTGGAAGATTAGCTGAGTAGCACAACCAGCAGAATTCCTGTGCCCAGTGGAAAGCTGTGTGAGCACTCTATGAAAAGAGAAATAACACTGGGGACCTACTATACTAGAATCATGAATTACCTTGGCCAGATGTATTTCTTACATTTATGCTTCATTATCATTGGGTACATTCTTCTTCTGGATGCTGTATTTGTTGGGAAATGTGACATGAGTTTTCCCCAATATGGGTGAATATTTTGTAACTACCATTTTTATTATGTCATCCTAGTAAATGCCTTTGGTATGAGCTAATTGTATCTACTGGCTGATTAAGGAGAAGCTTACTGGTGTGGTCTTATGAGCTATAAATAGTAAGTGTCCAGGTCCATAAGCACATTAATACTTAAGGCAGTAGCTGCCTTTTGGCAGACCCAATTAATGAATGCATATGAAAGTTGAGGGAATATCCAGTGTGTATATGTATGTATGTGTGTATGTGTGTGTGTGTGTATACACTATCTATGCATCTTGTTAGAGTGGCAGTGAAGGGTAATAGAAAACATCTTGACCCATCACTGATTATTAGAACTCCAAGTGACCTTAGGGTCACTATAGCTGACATATAGGATATAAGTGCTTTGAAAGCAGGGATTTTTTTCGTTTTGATTTCCCATTTCCAGCCTCAGTGATAGAAAGTGACACGCAGCAGGAAATTAATAAATGCTTTTCAGATGGCTTCAATGTGGGATGGATTCCGTTCTCCCATTTTGCACGTGATATGACTTATCTTAAGTCCAACAGCTAGTAAATGGAAGAGCCAGAACTTGGACCTGAACCTTAAGACTCTGAGGTTAGTGCTCTTTTCAATCTATAATGTGCCTAGCATTCCGTAAGTGTTTTTTAAATGCTTGTTGACTGCCTGACTGATGGCTAGTGCTGGATGCGTTCCTGTCCTGGTTCTTCACCTCTGAGCTATGTGATCTGTTTCATATCGGTTATTGTTTCTTTACTGGCTTGCCCAATGTCTGCTGTACTGTAAGCATTTAATACACATTTGTTGTTTGATTGTTTGATTCTTGGGCAAGTTTCTGTAAAATGGTATATAATACTTGTACAGCCTGCCAAATAGTGTTCCTGGTAGGGCACTTTTTACAGGGTAAAGGACTATATAAAATCATTCATTATAATTGGTTCTGATTATTATTGGGCATTATTAAACTATGTATTCATTTTGGAAGAAAGATGTTCTACAGTGTAAGTTTCAGCTAAATCTATCAGATGCTTTTTGATTAATGTAAAAGCTATCTATTTAGAAGACAGATTTCTCACCAACAGGATTGCTTTTGATAAATCAGAAAAAGTTTCCTTTCATCAAAGCAGTTTACAATTCACATCTTAGAGTTATCATGAGACAAAAGACGAAGAAATGCCACAGAATGATAAAACAAATTACTTAGGGTCACTGGGGCTTTTAGAATTGCTAAACGAAGAGATCAAGGCTGATCAATTGATCAACAAGAATTCATTAGGTACCTACTACGTGCCAGGCAATGTGATAGGCCCTGGGGATACAAACCAAAAAGGTTCCCATTCTCAAGGAGTATACATTCTGTTAGGGGAGAAAATATGTACATATACCATGACATGCAGAATAAATATGAAATAAAAACAAAGTAGTTAAGTAAAAGGTAGCTAAGAAGGTAGCCTTTTAGGGCATCAGGAAAGGATTCATCCTGCAAATAGTGCTCTTACTGGATTCTGAACAGATTTAGGAATTCTATAAGATGGCAGGTGGTGAAGGAAGAAATGGCTGGCATTGGACACAACAGAGGCACAGAGATGTCAGATGGTGAAGAAAAGGCCAGTTTGGCTGGATTATGGATTGTGGGAAGGGGAGTAATGTAAAATGAGGCTGGGGAATGGTTGTGAAGGGCTTTAAAGAACCAGACAGAGGAGGTTATATTTTACCCTAGAGGGAGTTTCCTCCTCTGGGAATTATCTATACCAATGAGATCCTTCTCTTAGAGTCAATAGGGAACATTCAGAGTTTATTGAATAGGGAAATAGCAAGGTCATATCTGAACTGAAGGAAAATCATCAGGGCCTCCATGTGGAGGATAGATTGGAGCAAAGAGAGAACTGAAGCAATGCTAATGCTGCAAATCCTTGGAATTAATATGTCTTCCCAGAGAATTCAGAGGGGTGGGTGTCTTCCTTTTTTCATTAGGTAAAAAAATGAAAGGATCCATCTTTTCTTGATTTGATTAACAAAATTATATTTATCCTATTGATCTAATAATCATTTTTGACTTCTTTAGGGAATAACATCGGAGAAAGGGAATTTGCAGAAGGTTTGTATGGAAAAGCAGGTTCAGTAAGTTTCAGACCTATAATGATCTCTTCCTGAACCTGGTCAGAGTAACTCCTTTATTGGCCCTTAGGTATTGTAGCACAACTAAGTGAAGAATCATTAAGTAACACTTGTTGTGTACTATCCAATTGAGAGGATTCCTAGATAAAGAATTCACTTTTGTATTTATGGTGTTTTAAGTTCTTTTGGGGGCAATGAGGGCAGTGAGAGTTAAGTGACTTGCCCAGGGTCACACAGCTAGTGTCAAGTGTCTAAGTCTGGATTTGAACTCAGGTCCTCCTGAATCCATGGCTGGTACTTTATCCACTGCGCCACCTAGCTGCCCCTCAAGAATTCACTATTACATAAACCACAATACCCTAGGTTGCCTCTGTGAGGATCCTACCCAGATCTGCTTCATCATTCTGAGAACCTCCGATATAGCTGGCCTGTTCTCCAAGGATTTGATCAGGACCTTCCCTTATTAATGGTGTAAGCTTTCCCTTCCCTTCCCCCTTATCTTGTTTCTACCACGTTAATGAAGCTCTTTATGTGACTACATTATAGCTCATGTCGCTTTGGTATTCTTATAATCTCTTAATTTAGACCTTCTGCAATCAATACCTGGAATGATCAACAGAATTGTAGATATCTTGTAATGAACAACCATTTGCTTTTTAAAGGCAAAAAAGATAGGGGAGAAAACTCTATGTTCCACTGCCTGGAGGTTATATATATATATGTGTGCCTGCATGTCTATATCTATGTGTAGATATAGACACACAGAGATATACATTATATATATATGAGTATGTAAAATGTAAACATACATGTATACATAGAGGTATATGTATATGTAAATATATATGCACATATATATACATATGTATATACATATACACAAATATGATTATTGTTCAGCCATTTCAGTTGTGTCCAACTCTTTATGACCCCATTGGGGGTTTTCTTGACAAAGATGCCAGAGTAGTTTGCCATTTCTGTTTCTGGCTCATTTTACAGATGAGGAAACTGAGGCAAACAGGGTGAAATGACTTGCCCAGGGTCACATAGCTAATAAGTGTCTGAGGCCAGATTTAAACTCAAGAAGATGAGTCTTCCTGTCTCCAGGTCCAGCACTCTTTCTACTGTGTCACCTAATTGCCCATATATAGAAATAAATACATATATGTACATGTGCAGTATATATATATATATATATATATATATATATGCATGTGTGTGTGTATCTATGTGTGTGTGTGTGTGTATATATATATATATAGTTATATGTATGTGTGTCTATATCTATCTCTCTATCCATCCACACACACACACACACACATATACTCCTATGATTGAGAAAGCAATGAGGATGGATGGGTGGTATAATAGTTGGGCTGGAAATAGCAGTAGGGTAGTGTAGAATACAAAGAATTAGAAATGGACCCCATTTATATGTTCTGCTACCTGATTTGAATAGTCGTCTCCAAGCACAGGCTAAGAACGACAGGTACAAAGAGTTGAGTCAGTCAGTTAATACCCATTTATGAAGCACCTACTATGGGCCAGGCACTAAGCTAAGCACTGGGAATGCAAAGAAAGGCAAATGATTCCCTGCTCTCAAGGAGCTTGTAGTCTAATGGGAAAGACACCATGCCAATAACTATGTGCAAACCATAGAGTATAAATTGGAACGGATTAACAGAAGGAAGGCTTTAGAATTATGGGGGAATCAAGAAAGGCTTCTTGTAGAAGATAGGATTGCAGCTGAGATTTGAAGGAAGCCAGGGAAGTCAGGAGGTAGACATGAGGAGGGCAAGCCTTCCAGGCATGGAGGATGACCAGAAAATGCACATGACAGGGACAGGGAATGTCACATATGAGGATCAACAAGAAGACCCCTGGAACTGGATTACCAAAGGGAAGTAAGGTACAAGGAAATTATAAAGGAAGGAAAGGGCCAGATTTTAAAGCACTTTAAACAAACAAACAAAAAAGGATTTTATATTTGATCCTGAGAGACAGACAGAGAGACAGAGAAACAGAGACAGAGACAGACAGACAGACATAAAGATAGACAGACACAGAGAAAGAGACAGACAGACAGAGACAGAGAGAGAGAGATTGTAACAGACTAGAGTAGGAAAAGACTTGGGGCAGGGAGACCAACCAAGCAGTCTATTGCAACAGTCCAGGTATGAGGTGATGAGTGCCCATACCAGGATGGTAGCAATGTAAGAGGAGATAAGGGAGCACATGGGAGAAACATTGGGAAGGTAAAATCAATGACCCTTCACAACAAATTTGGACACAGGAGCTGAGAAAGGAGTCAAGAATAACATTAACTGCAAGACTGGATGACTGAGAAGATGGTGGTATTCTCAAAAGTAATAGGGAAGTTAGGAAAAGTGGAGAATTTTGAGGAAAAGATAAGGAGTTCATTTCCTCTATCTCCCTCCATACTAAGTTTTCTACTGTTTGATCTTTTTATTCTCCCTGAGGTTGAATAAGTGAATATTGTTAAAAGTGACATCTTTGGTCTTTATTTCTTCCATCTGTATATGAAAGATTTAGATCTGTTTGTGGAAAGAGGAAATAGTCCCTAATTCATGTAGAGTCACTTTAAGAAAGGGAAATCTTTCTGGTGAGGAATCGTTTATGAATTTATCTGACTGGATTCTTTGAGCAAAGTTTTCTTCATTCTTTGTATGGTCAACAAAGAAGAAAATCTAGAAAAAATAAACAAGAAAGGAGGAAGACGTTTTCTTGTTCCCAAGATTTGTTGTATTGGAAATTAAAAGGGACTGTGTGCATGACTCAAAAGAAGTCAGACCTTATCTTTTTGCATATGAATTTTTAATTTGGGAAGGGGATGATTTTTGACTTTCTTTTTAAATGCAGAATTTCTTACTAAAATTTCTCTGAACAAAAATTTCCCTCCTCCCAGGGATTGTTACTTATGAGTGTCCAAAGACTCCAAATGGGAATGGTTCACCATTTGGTAAAATGGAATAGCAATCTGGCAGAAATTAGGTTTTGATCAGTACCCCATATCATACACCAAGATAAGCTCCAAATGGATATGTGACCTAGATATAAAACTTCACATAATAAATAAATTAGAGGGCCAAGGAAGAAATTAACTTTCAAATTTATGGATAGGGAAATATTCATCACTAAACAGATGATAAAGAAGATCACAGAAAATAAAATGGACAATTTTGATTTGACTTATTTGTTCCATCCACTAGTTATATGTTAAAAATAGGTCAAAGAAATGAAATAGCAGAATATTCTTTTTATCTTTGTATATAAGTTTTTCAGTTTTTGGAACACATTGATATTGCATAGGTCTAGAGTCTCCATTCCAGTCCATTGAGGAGAGAAGCCACAGCAAGGCCTCCCCCCCCAAAAATAACAACAAAGAACCCAAAACCCAAACCCTTCCTAAGCATACCAGATCACCTTCTTTGATCTAGTAACACTGGCCTCTTGGCTGTTTCATGAGCAAGATAGTTGGTCTCTCAGTTCCAGGCATTCTCTCTGGCTTTACCCCACTCTCCTTCCTCCATTCCATTTTCTGATTCACTGGCTTCCTTTAAGTCCCAATGAAAAATTTCTACAAGAAGTCTTCCCCAATCCCTCTTTTTTTCAGAGCAATGAGGGTTAAGTGACTTGCCAAGGGGCACAAAGCCAGTAAGTATCAAGTGTCTAAGGCTGGATTTGAACTCAGGTCCTCCTGAATCCAGGGATGGTGCTTTATCCACTGTGCCACCTAGCTGCCCTCCCCATCCCCCCTTTTTCAAATTTTAGGTTATATATGCACAATCACATTTGACATACTTCTGCATTAGTCATGCTGTGAACAAAGAATCAGAACAAAAGGGAAAGTTACTCAAAAAAGAAAAACCAAAAATTAGAAAAAATATGGTGCAATCTTCATCTAGATGCCACAGTTCTTTTTTCTGTATTTGGAGAGCATTTTTCATCATGAGCCATTTAGAACTATCTTGGACCATTGTATTGCTGAGAAGAGTCAAGTCTATCACACTTGATCCAAACACCATGTTGTAGATACAGTGCACAATGTTCTCCTGGTTTTGCTCATCTCACTCAGCATCAGTTCATGTAAATGCTTCCAGGTTTCCTAAGGAGTCTTCTTTTGCAGACAAGTATTGCATAGTCCAGGTGAGGCATTTTCAGAGACCTTGTGGGGGAATTTTTCTTCCATTTCCAGTCATTTTTCCATGAAGCAGGAAAGCAGGGATTGCGCCTGTTCAATTCCAGGGCTTCAGAAGTCACACAATGAAAGTCTTCTTCCCACTTTTGTGGTAGTGTGGGAAAAGTGGGTTTCCCACTGAAGCAGAGTGGATAAACTTGCTCCAGCAACAGGCTTGAGAGGAATTCTGGGGGCGGAGGCTTGGAATAGAGGTCTGTCCAGAACTAGGTGAAATGGCCAGCTATGATGGTGTCCTAGGGAGATGTGTTCTTTTGTGAGGAGATCTGAAGCTGATGCTAGCCATGCAGACGTCACTTGATATTCTGAGCAATGCCGCAATCCCTCTTAATTCCAGTGCCTTTCCTCAATTATTTTATACACACACACACACACACACACACACACACACACACACACACACACACACACACACACACATATATATATGTAGCTTGCTTTGCATATATTTGTTTGAATATTGTCTCCCTCATTAGATTGTAAGCTGCTTGGAGGCAAGAACTGTCTTTTCCCTCTTCTTGTATTCCCAGCACTTAGCACAGTACCTGATACATAGTAGGTACTTAACAAATGTTTATCATTTGATTGATAAAAGGCTCTTTTATCCTTATTAATTTGGAGTCTTTGAAAATATTTTAAAAAATATTTTGTTAACTATATTTCAATATAACTGACTTCCTTTGTAGTTCTATGTATTTTCTCTTATGCATTTAAAAATATTGCTCTGAGAAAAAGGTCCATAGGTTTCACCATAGATTTCAGTTTGCCAAAGGAGTACATGACATAAAAGAAGGTTAAAAAAACCCTATGTTAGAAGCTGATATTAAATCAAAAGGGTAAAATGATTGTTTTGGTAATTTCTTCTTTCTCCAAGATTGGGATAAAAATAGTGCAGTCCCTAGAACCTTAGAGACATTAAGACATTTTAATAGCCCTTTTGGTTTTTAAGAAAACCCTTATAACTTCTTTGTATACTGTTGTGTATTCATTTTCTGTGAGCAGTACTATAATGAAATTATTTTGTTTTTAATATTACTATTTTTTGCAACTGTTGTTTGCATAAGAATATGTTCAACTAGGAAGAGGGGGAAAGAGCTGGAAGCTTTTTGAAAATAATTGTGTAAACTTAATGGGTACAAAAGATGGACATTTTATTTTTTAATTAATATTTTATTTTTTCCAATTATATGGAATAACCAATTTTTAACATTCAGTTTTTTGAGAGGGAAAAATCACTTTCACAAGAGACTAATGTGAATTTACCAAGAGCTCACTGCTTAACTTACAGAAAATAAATGCAAGTACAAATAACAAAAGATGACTATATAATTATGGCACAGTGTTATCAGAATAGTAGAGGAGGACTAAGGTGAAGAATGAGCTGAGGCTGATGAAGAAAGTTAAATGTAACATGGTTGTTTTTGTTTTATTTTTTGTTTTGTTTTAATTTTTATCTTAGCCATTTTTGAACAAAAAATTAAAAAATCCTTATTCAAAAAATAATTTGTCAGTCATTATGCTTTTATTATTTATTATGTGCCAGACACTGTACTATTAGAGTAGTAGTGAAAATAGAAACAAAACAAAAATTGAGAAACCCCTGCCTTCGTTATATTATCACCCTGTTGTACAAAACTGTTATTTCTCCTTCCAGGTCTTTCCTCCAAAACTCTTATTTCCTTTCCATTTTTAAATTATCACCTCTCATTTAATTTTAAATATTATTTTAACTCTTATTTTTTCTGACTTTTGCTTCATTTTTTAGATATTTCAATTAATCTTTATTGCAATTCCATGTTTTTTCTTTGAAGCTTTGACTCTAGATGTTTTGAATTTTTCTTTTCTGAGTTTGGGTCTTTACATCACTGGCATCATAATAGCATTTTATAAGTTTAACATTCATTTTAAAACATTTTGAGTTCCAAATTTTCTTCCTCCCTCATTTCCTCCTCTCTCCCCTCCCTGAAATGGTGAACAATTTTATATAGTTTATATATGTGTAATCATGCAATATATATATATATATGTATATGTATGTATATATATATATATATATATATATATATATGTCATGTTGTGAAAGAAAACAAGAAAAAACCCAAGTGAAATGAAGAAATTAAAAAAAAATGTATGCTTCAATCTGCATTCAGGCTCCATTAGTTCTTTCTGTGGAGGTGGATAACTTTTTTCATCATTAGTCTTGGATCATTGTACTGATAAAAATAGCTGCATTCATAGTTGATCATTGTACAATATTGATGTTAATGTGTGTAATGTTCTTCTGGTTTTGTTCACTTCACTTTGCATCAATTCATGTATTTCCAGGTGTTTCTGAAAGAATTGTGCTTATTATTTTTTATTGCACAATAGTATTCCATCATAATTGTAACCAAAACTTTTTCTTTTCTTTTCTTTTTTTTTTTGTGTGAGGCAATTGGGGTTAAGTGACTTGCCCAGGGTCACACAGCTAGTAAGTGTTAAGTGTCCGAGGCTGGATTTGAACTCAGGTACTCCTGACTCCAGGGTCAGTACTCTATCCACTGCGCCACCTAGCTGCCCCAACCACAACTTTTTCAGCCATTACCCAGTTGATGGGCAACCCCTCATTTCCAATTCTTTGCCACCACTGCTATGAATATGTTTGTACATTTAGGCCCACCACCTTTTTTTTTTTTTTAACTTTTTCTTTCTTTGGAATACAGACCTAGTAGTGGTAGTGCTGGGTCTTTGGACATAGTTCCAAATTCCTCTTCAGAATAAGTTGAATTAGTTCACCACTCCACCAACAGCACATTACTGTCCCAATTTTCCCACATCTCCTCTAACACTTATCATTTTCCTTTTCTCTTAAATTTGATAATCTGTTAGTATGAGATGGTACCTCAGAGTTGTTTTAATTTGCATTTCTCTAATCAATGGTGATTGAGAGCATTTTTTAATATTACTATAGATAGCTTTGATTTCTTTGCCTGAAAACTGCCTATTGAAATCCTTTGACAATTTATCAATTGGAGAATGACTTGTATTCTTATAAATTTGACTCACTTCTCTATTTATTTGAGAAATGAAGCTTTTATCAGAGAAACTTGCTGTAAAATTTTTTTTCACAGTTATGATGGCTGTGTATTTTCCTCTAAGGTCGATATTTTCAATGACTGTCATATGTTATACTACAGCTATAAGCCAATTCCAGTACCTACTGATATTAATTCTACCTTGAAAATAACTGCACTCCTCTTTAATATGTAAGCAGTAGACCTTGCAATGTGTGGTAAAAGAAACCTCTTGGGACTGTGAAATTTGTTGAAACTCGGTTTGAATCTAGGTAAAACTGGTTATGTTGTTGAGTAAACAAATCCCCCTGTAATATAATGTTAACAGCTGGCTTACAAGGAGTCCTGCCTTGTACCCCCAAATATTACAACAGATTCAGAAAGATGTAGACTACTGGAAAGATTGGGATTGGTGTTCATGTAAACAGAAATAATTTTGGAGATACTTGTAGTGGTTCTCTTTTCCCCCTTTGGTTTTGTCCTAACAATTATTTCTGCTGTGCAGGCTACAAATTCTGTTTACATAATTCTCATTTCTTTATTAAATCATTTGGGAATATCCTGATATGGTTCCATGCCCTCTTTGGAATTTAGAGGATCTTCTGCCTCATCTGTGTTGATTCTTTTTACTTTATCTTATAATATTTATTAATATTTGTCTGGACTCCTTTAAACAATCAGAAGCCATCTTTCCTTCTATTAATTAAATCTTCCTTGTTGGTTTATCTGCTTGAACTCAAGGTCTTTATCTGAGTTTTCTTCCTCCCCATAGCCTTGGCAATTTTAATCTTTTTTCCTTACATTCCTCTATTGTTCGCATTCTGACTCAATCCACCACAGCAAATTACCATGAGGATTTGCATCAAAGCTTTCAGTTCTCTCTGATACTGGGTAATTCACAATTCATTGGACTTACTATCAGCCTGAAGTGATTGGGGGGGGCGGTATTGTACTGGCCCCAGGCAGATATCAATCTCCTTTGCTTCAGGCATGTTGGATCCACATATATCCATATCTAAAGTTCTGACCCAGTTCCTAGTTCTCTGGCTGAGGACTGTTGCACTACAGAGCAATACCACACAGTAACTCCAGCTAGAGCAGCCTTCTGCCTTTTGGTTTTCTGAGTATGTGTGTAGAGGTGGGATGAGATCGCTGGTGTGGGAGTGGGTGCTGCATGAGTGCATTGGGGATTTACCTTCTCTGTTTAGTTCACAAAGTTATCCAATTAGAGCTCCTGACTTCTTAGCCTGTGGAGACAAATTTATCTCTTGCTCATCATTCTTATTTTTGATAGGTCTGAGAGACCATGAAGATCCAAGAAAGGGGTTGGTATGCCATCTTGTTGGTCACATGACCCAGAAGACTTGAAGATACTTCTAATAACCTGATCCAGGATAGCCCTAGAAGTGAGTGAGTGAAGTATGCAGGACAGGTGTTTTCCCCTTCCCCTAGAAGGCAGTATGTGACAGGTTTTTTTTTTTCAGTTAGAATAAGATGGTAGTTTATTTAGGGGCATGGTATGGGGGGGTTGGGGAAGGGAAATCATGAAAGAAATCCTTGGACTTCTCATGGGGAGAGAGGTATGGAACAAAGCATGTGGCTCTGAGGTACCAATCTCCATGTGACAGGTTTGAAAGGAAACTCACACCCTAGAGTTTCTAGGGAAGTTTTGCTCATGTGAAGGCAAGGGGAATGAGTTTCCCAGGTATCTGCAGGTGAGGGAATCAGTCTTAGGGGTGATTGATATAACTGACAGTTCAACCTGCCTGACTCCCCAGCACCACCTCACAGTTATATATAGGAATAGCTTCTTAGCTTCCCCTCTCCTCTGGCAAGGAGGGAGCCATGTTGGATGAAAAGAAACATTCTGACAGACACAAAATTGGGTTTATATTGCCAGCTAAATTCTTTCTGTGAAACCTTAGCAATTTCAACAGTCTCTCAGAAATCTCTCAGGACCTTTAGTCTTGAACTCCACTGAACTTTTTTTCTTTTCAATTTTTTCTTTCTTTAATATATGTTCCTCCTTTTGATTGAACAGTGAAGTCTCCCGCCAAGGTGGTCACAAGGAAACACAGGCAGAAAAGTATTAGCAGAGCCTTGCCTTAGGTTGTAAAGTTACTCAGTAAGAAATATTGTGGCAAGCACTGTAGTGAGTTTCCCCTGAGGTAGTTTAATGAGCAGCCTTAGGCAATTCAAAGGAAATCATACAGCCAAGAAGAGAGCCTCTTTTGGCTGACACCTCTTCACCACCACACTCTTTATCTCTTTGTATCATGGACTGGGGTTATCTGGTGTCTGTCCTTTTGCTTGACATGGGATATGTGACTAATTCACATCTTTCCCTGATGTCTTCCTCTTTTCCTCCTTGGGCTCAAGAATGATAGATAAATCATCTGGAGACTTGGTATTAAAATAGGAGTGACTCTAATGAAGATATAAATCAAAGAACAGAAGGTCTCCTTCAGAATGGGTCTGTTTGTTACTTGGTCTCCTGGAGGGGGAAAAGACATCAACTCTTGCCTATAGATGTAAAATGCAAAAAAAAAAAAATTATTAAAGCCCACAAGGACATATGGTAAATTCCACATGAAATTTGGCTTAAATGGGACAAATTTTTGCAGTTGACAAGAATGTTTATTTTTGATGACCCTGTATCTGTAGAGAACACACTGATGAAAATGTTTCTCTGTGGGTCAGGAAGAAGAATAGTAAGTAGGATGTATAGGGTACTATTCAAGACAGAGTTCTTGTTTATAGAGGATAAGTTCACTCAGGTATGTTTTGAGGGTGGTTCTCTATCATCCTTTGTATGAAATGTTTTAAAAATAATAAAAAGAGGGGCAGCTAGGTGGTGCAGTGGATAGAGCACCGGCCCTGGAGTCAGGAGTACCCGAGTTCAAATCTAGCCTCAGGCAATTAACACTTACTAGCAAGTCACTTAACCCCAATTGCCTCACTTAAAAAAAATAATAAAAAGATACATAAGGAACAGGAACACAGATTTAAAAAAAATGCTATGTTGTCTGGGCATAGTGTACAAAGTGCTATGGGCTAGCTGGTAGAACTGGCCACAGACAATGTGGTGAATAAGAGCCATAAGTAGAACAGGACAACTGGGTCTTTGCTAGGTTGCTGAATTTAGAGATTGATGACAGCCCTTGCAGTCCCTCTGAAAGCACAGACACAATAGAACTCTAGACCCTAGTTAGCAAAAAGAATTAGCTCAAATAGGAAGGCACCAGGCTGAGTGAGCCCTTTCCTTGCTCTACCCATCCCTAGCATCAGACCCATTGTGATGTTTGGGGGCTTCAGTTTGTGGTATTGGCTCTAGACATAAAAATCCCTAGTTACAGTTCTAAGGAGTCATGCTTGTATCTGCCTCCCTTCCCTGCCCCACCTCCCATCCCCCAGACTTACTGGGGCTCCTTTGGGCACTTTCTGTGGCAGGGGCCCTGTTCCTGGAATGTTCTCCCTTTTCATTTCTACCTCTTATTTTCTCTGGTTTCTTTCAAGATTCAGCTCCAATCCTTACTTCTGCAGGAGAAGGGACCTTTCTAGCTCCCTAACCTGCCCCTCCACATTCCTTTCAGATAACCTCATGTACTTTGAATAAATCTTGCTATGTTCCCATATATTCACATGTCTTCCCAATTAGAATATAAACTCCATGAGGGTATGGACTTTTTTTTGGCCTTTCTTTTTATCTCCAGAGCTTAGCATTGTGCCTGTCACCTTGTAGCTACTTGAGAAATGCTTGTTGACTGCCTACTGCTGTATTTTCATCTTTTTGTAGAAAGGTTGACTGATTATGGAGGGAAGGTAGAAGTACTGGAAGCTGCCCAAGTAGAAAAAAGAAATTTCTGGGCTTCAGATTTTGTTGTCTTTACTTCTGCTGATCTTGACTCTTTTACTGGTTGAAGGACCAGTGGCCTCTGGGATCACTGGGACTGTTCATTGGATTAGGGATCATGCTTTTGGAACTGCAGAAGAGCTGGAAGGGACTGGACCAAAAGAAGTAATTGATTCATCCTCTAATCCCAGAAATCCTTGCAAAATCACAACCATGTGGGCATCAATCTCAGTCAAAAGAGAAGGAAACTAGAGCTCTGTGGAGTAACCCATCCTCACATTTTAAACCTAAGAAGCACTGCATTCAAAACTTATCTCTGACCATATATTGGCTTGTGTGACCTTGAGCACGGCAATTAATTTTTTACTGCTCTAGGCCATTCCCTAACATCTGAAGTTATAGAGAAGTTGCCAATCTTGCATTAATAGAGGAAAGCTTCCTTATCTGCATTTTTTTTTTGTGTGAGGCAATTTGGGTTAAGTGACTTGCCCAGGGGTCACACAGCTAGTAAGTGTTAAGTGTCTGAGGCTGGATTTGAACTCAGGTCCTCCTGACTCCAGGCAGGTGCTCTATCCACTGCGCCACCTAGCTGCCCCAAGCTTCATTATCTGGAAGGTCCCTACATCGTGAAATCACAAGTCCAAGTCCCCTATTCCCTATCTATTCCTCTGAAGCAAAAATCATCAGCATCTTTCAACATATTTTTTTCTAATAATGATAATGATAATGATAATAATTTGTTGTTCAGATGTTTTTCAGTCATGTCCAACTCTTCGTGACCCCATTTGGGGTTTTCTTGGCAAAGATACTAGAGTAGTTTGCCATTTCCTGTCCCCCACCCTCATTTTACAGATGAGGAAACTGAGGCAAACAGGTGAAATGACTTGCCCAGGATCACATAGCTAGTGTCTGAGGCCAGATTTGAAACTCAAGAACATGAGTATTCCTGACTTCTGGCCCTGCACTCTATCAACCGTGCCACCTAATTGCCCTGCCTGGAACATAGTAAGACCTTATAAATGTTCATTGAATTGAACTGAATTGAAATTGAACTTTACCTCTTGGTCTGCTGACAAGTGTAGTGGGACCAGCTTCAGTCTATTCCTCCTGGGTTCTATTGCCATTGTGGTGCTTCACCTCCTGGGGCTGCTCTTGCTTCCTACCCCTGAGAGGATGTAGGCCAACTTTTCTGGATCTTGGTTTACATTGTTATCCAACACCTGAATTGGGAGAGTCAGCTGAGTGCCACACTGATTCCAATTAGATTTGTCCCAGACACAAAAAATTACTAGGTAGACTTCCGACAGTGAACCTTACAATACTAATAATCACAATCAGCCTGAGACAGTCTCAAGAAATTTCTATATCTTTTATTTTTTAAATTAAATTTTATTTTCAGTTCCAAATTCTTTCTCTCCTTGCCTTTATCCACTACAAAATATGAGTAATCATGCAAAACATTTTTCCTGTGGTAGCCAAGTCCAAAAAAAGAAAAATGGTGTTTCCTTTAAATCTTTAGATTTGAGTAGCAAGGGATGTTTATTTCATATTAAGATCTTTGGATTTAAAGCTGGTGAGAACTACAGAGGCTACTTTGTCCAACTTCCTCATTTTACATATAAAACTATGCCACCCCAAATCAAAATAAAAAACAAAATGAATAAATAAATAAACTAAAGGCCAAGAAGGGAGGAGTGACTTTCCTTTTGATGTTTATACAGCTAGCTGGTCTCATAGTGAAAAAAAATCACATCAGAAAAGGAAATCTATGCAAAAAAATTAGTGAAATCTCATTGCATTGAAAATATGTTAAGAGTTCCTTGCAGTAATGTTAAATTACTTCTGACAAGAGCTGGGAGGTGAACTGTTGTACAACTCTTCAGTCCATTATTTACTTAATTGTTATTGGAAAACACTTTACATTCGAAATAGAGAAATGTCAAGAACTCATAGACAGAAATATTTTTACTTGTGTGGTTATATTAATTTTTGAAAATTGCAGAACTATGAGCAATTTCATTCCTATACTAGAAGAGCTAATACATAATTATCCTTAGTTACTAATTGCAACACACAGTATGTGGGATTAATGAGGAAAATCTACTGCATCATGACATTTCATGCCGAAAGTTAGTTTTGCATGGGTCATTAATATTCATAGCTAAATGATGTCCTTTGATGGTATTAATAATGTATCATGGGATTATACAAAAGAATAATTCATAAATATTCCCAAGAAGGGGAAGATGCCATAATTAAATCACATTAATTAACAAGGATATTGGGTTATGATTTGGGGTGGAATCTCAAATTTTTCAATATGCAGGTTGATTGGTTGATTTTTTTTCCCCCCAAGTATTTAGGATGCAAAACAGGAGGTTGTAATGTATGAAAGTTTCTCCTTTTTATTTGCTTTTAATTATCCTGTTCATGATGAATCTGAAATTATCCCTGGAAAAGTAGTATAATGTAGCTTAAATTTTATGTCCATTTGTTAAAATATTTGCAATTTGGGAGCTTATGGTACTGTGGTATTAATTCTAGTAATGGTATTTCCAAGATATTGAATCAAATTAAATTATGCTGATATGTACAGCATTTTAAACCAGCATTAAAATGATGCTCCATACAAGATATTGGCCGTATAACTATTAGGAAAGAGCAAGAATTTATTTCAGTATTTAATCTTTACCATGCTTAGAAATACTTTAATTTGTTAGGCAAAGAATTTTTTATAGACCCAATTCTTTAATTTTTTTGCAAGATGATAGAAATCATTAACTGATTTTTTTCATACACCATGTCACCATCCATGGCACTCTTCTCTACCTCTGGATGTACTCCAGAGCTTTATTCTTTGTTTCTTTCTTTATTTTTTTGCAGGGCAATGCATGAGGGTTAAGTGACTTGCCCAGGGTTACACAGCTAGTAAGTGTCAAGTGTCTGAGGCCAGATTTGATCTCAGGTCCTCCTGAATCCAGGGCCAGTGCTTTATCCACTGTAACACCTAGGTCCCCCCCCCCCCCAAGCTTCATTCTTTTTTTTTTCTTTTTTTTTTTTTAGTGAGGGCAATTGGGGTTAAGTGACTTGCCCCAGGGTTACACCAGCTAGTAAGTGTTAAGTATCTGAGGCCGGATTTTGAACTCAGGTACTCCTGACTCCAGGGCCGGTGCTCTATCCACTGCGGCCATCTAGCTGCCCCTCCAAGCTTCATTCTTAACCGTATTATATTCTTCCTCTATACTCTTTTTCTCGGTGGACCTCATAAACTCTTGGGGGTTCAATTATAATCTTTGCCAATGAGTTCCAAATTTATCTATCCATTCCTAATCTCTCTCCCTAGCTCCAAGAAGGCATCTTCCAGTGATTATTGAATATTTCAGATATTTCATAGTCATTCCATCCTCATTTCACTTGGAAAGTTCTCTCATACTGAAAACTGAACTCATTCAGAGAAACCTGGAAGGACTTGCATGAATTGTTGATGAGTGAGATGAGTAGAACCAGAAAAACATTGTACAAAGTATCACCAACATTATGTGTTGATAAACTGTGATAGACTAGATTCTTCTCACCAATACAATGGTACAAGAAAGTTCCAAAGGACTCATGATGGAAAAGGCTCTCCAAATCCAGAAAAAAAGAACTGTTGAATATGGATGCTGATTGAACTATACTATTTCTTTTGTTTTTGGTGCTGTTGTTTTTCTTTTTTGAGGTTTTTCCTTTTTGCTCCGATTCTTCTCTTATAACATGAATAATGCAGAAATATATATAATGTTATTGTACATAGATAACCTATATCAGATTACGTGCTGTCTTGGGGCGGGAGGGGAGGTAGGGAGAAAAATTTAAAATGGGAAATCTTATAAAAAATGTTGAAAACTATCTCGACATGTAACTGGAAAATAATAAAATACTTCTATTTAAAAACAACAACAACAAAACCAACTGAATTCATTATCTTTCCAGTCCCCCTCTCCCATCTATAATTCTTCCAAAACTTTCTTACCTCTGTTGAGGATAACACTGTCCTTCCTTCCAGTCACCTTGGTTTATAACCTTGAGGTTATCTTTGACTCCTTCCTGTCCTTTTACCCACTCAGTTGCTAAATCTCACACCTGTCCCTTTCTCTCTACTTTATAGTTACCATCTTAGGTTCAGACCTTCATCATCACCATCATTTCACAGGTACTCTTTCAATAGCCACATAAATTCTCTCTTTTCCTGGAATCTTTCTCCTCTCCACTGCATCCTCTATATCAGAGGTGTCAAAACTCACTGCCGATAGGCAGCCTGCAAATTCCCCAGTGTGGCCGAACCAGATTAACATATAACTGGGAAAAGTTTAACAAAATTAATAAAAATTGATGTTGTATTCAAAATAGATAATGTTAATGTGTATTTTTCTTTTTTTCTTTTTTTGATATACTTAGAATCTTATTTTTCCCAAATTACATGTAAAAAATTAACATATTTTTAAATTTATTTTTAAATTTTCTATTTACAAGTTGAGACAGTTTTCAACATTTGTTTTTATAAGATTTCTAGTTTCAAGTTTTTCTCCCTTCCTCCCCTCCCCTCCTCCCTACCCAAGACAGCAAGTAATCTGATATAGGTTATATATGTACAATCACACTAAACATATCTCCTCATTAGCCATGTAGTGAAAAAAGAATCAGAGCAAAACGGAAAAGCCTCAAAAAAGGAAAACACAAAAAAGTAGAAATAGTATGGTTCAATCTGCATCTAGATTCCACAGTTCTTTTTTTTTTTTTTTTTTTGATTTGTAGAGCATTTTCTATCCTGAGTCCTTTGGAACCATCTCAGACCATTGTTTTGCTGAGAAGAGTCAAGTTTATCACAGTTGATCAACACACAATGTTGTTGATATTGTGTACAATGTTCTCCTGGTTCTGTTCATCTCACTCAGCATCAGTTCATGTGAGTCCTTCCAGATTTCTCTGAAATCTGCTTGTTCATCATTTCTTCACATTGATTTTTCTTTTAAGTGAGGCAATTGGGGTTAAGGGACTTGCCCAGGGTCACACAGCTAGTAAGTGTTAGGTGTCTGAGGCCGGATTTGAACTCAGTTACTCCTGACTCCAGGGCTGGTGCTCTATCCACTGCACCATCTAGCTGCCCCCACATTGATTTTTTTAAAAAACTTTGTGTTCTAAGTTTAACTCTCCCTATGGAATCAAGCAATTCAATATAAGTCAGAAATGTGCAGTTATGCCAAGCATCTTCACATTAGTCAATTTGTGAAAGAAAATAGACAGAATAACTTTAGAAAAAGAAATTAACAAATAAAATTATACTTCAATCTGTATTAAAATACCATCAGTTCTTCCTCTGTTGATGGTTTGCATTTTTCATATGACCTTCTGATGGCATCCTGCTCATGATTTCTTTCACAGTTACTATTGCTAACTGTATTACCCTCTATACTCTTCCTTCTCCTAGATATTTACTCCATTTTCTATCTTCTTTCACTCTATCCCTCCTCAAAAGTGTTTTGCTCTTTACTGCCCCCTGCCCCAATCTGTCTTCCCTTCCTTCACCTCTCCCCCATTTTTCTTCTTCCCCTCTCACTTTCCTTCAGAGCAAACTATATTACTATACCCACTTGAGTGTTTATGTTATTCCCTCTTTGAGTCAATTCTGATGAAAGTAAGGCTCAGTCACTCCCCTGCTCCTTCCCCATTCTCCCTTCTACTCCATAAGCTTTTTCTTGTTTCTTTTATGTGAGCTTTTTTACACTCTTCCACATCTCCCTTTCCCTTTCTTCCAGTGTATTTCTCTTACCCCTTAACTTTATTTTAAATATGTCATTATGGGTCTGCTAGGTGACACATTGGACAAAGCACCAGCCCTGGACCCAGGAGGCCCTGGGCCCAAATCCAGCCCCAGACATAAGCCATCCCAACCTACCTGCCCCACAAAAACCAAGGATATATGCTTTACAGATATCCCTTCATATTCAATTCACACCTGTGCTCTCTGTCTAAGTATATTTCTTTCAGCTGCCCTAATACTGAGAAAGTTTCTTATCAGTTAGAAGTATTATCCTCTCATGTAAGAATGTAAACAGTTTAACCTTTTAATGTCCCTCATGATTTATTTTTCCTGTTTACCTTTTTATGCTTCTCTAGGGTCTTGTGTTTGAAAGTCAAATTTTCTATTCAGTTCAGGTCTTTTCATCACAAATGCCTGAAAGTCCTCTTTTTCATTGAAGTCCCATTTCCCCCCTGAAACATTATACTCAGTTTTGCTGGGTAGGTTACTTTAGGTTATAGTCCCAGTTCCTTTGACCTCCGGAATATCATATTCCATGCCCTCTGGTCCTTTAATGTAGATGCTGCTAGATCTTGTTTGGTCCTTATTATAGCTCCAGAGTATTTGAATTCCTTTTTTCTAGTTGTTTGCAATGTTTTCTAGGACCATAGTGAATTGTCCTGACTTTTGTTTTGTCATTGGATTTCTATGATACTGGCAGTGAGAATGGAGTGAGGCTGATGACTTTGTGCAACCCTTACTCTTACTTACCCTACTTCTCTTCACTCTCAAACTTTTACTTAAATCCAATTTATGTGCAAGTCAAGACATCACTCCTTGAAGTCTTTGGTTTTCTTGGAAAACAAAGGATGAACAACAACTTAGCTATTACTTATACAACTTCTTCTTGGATACTTACACAATCAAAATTTCCACCTTATTTAAGTTATGGAGGCTGTTGTATATTGGTCCCCCAGTCATTCTCTCTTCATTTTCAAAGATTCATCACCTGTCTCACTTGGCTTACTATTTTCTTCAATAATTGCTTTTATACGAGGTGATTTCAAATCCATGTCAAGGCTCACTCAACCTCCCTAGCCTTTCAATTCCTTAGTCCTTTAAAATCTCTTGACCTACTCCTTCATTCAACCTCAGACACATGGTCACACCATGAACTTGCCAATCACCCACAGTATTCCACATTTCTAATAAAAATCTCTGACATTACTCTATCCAACCACAATGTCCTATTATCCTCTCTCTCCATATGCATCACTCCTACTAAATCCATTCTTTGCCCTCATTGTGACCTCTAATCAGGGGTGTGCTGTAACCATCTTGGACCAGCTCCAGAGAGCCAATTGTTAAATTTTCAATGTGAGCATTTATGCCTTGGAAATTATCAAAAGCTACAAATTAGGACTTTTCTTATTGTCTCAATTGTCTAGACTTAGGAAACTGATGGAGAAAATACTAAAAATACAGATTAAATTGAAAAATTTGGGGTCTAATCCCTCCATCTCTCAATATTATTTCAGGCCATTACTTCTACTCTGAATTTTACTTTTCTCTTTCCCCAGTATCTAACTTTCAGTTAAATAATTCAACTACAAACTGTCATCCCCACTCAGTCACCCCCTCATCCTATATCCACTCTTTTCTTGCCAAACCCCAATCCTAAATTACTCCCACCATCTATCTTTTCCACTCTTAATCACATACTGCAGAATAAATCTGCAGGAATTTATAAAACCATGCTGATTGGCTTTATTGAAAGTTCATGTTTTCCTATTTCAACTGGGCCTTTACTGAATGAAGGCAACCCTTTTATTTATCCTTAATTGATGTTCTATTTCAAACCTTACAGAAGAATTCCAGACTTTATCTTCTCTTCTCACATCTGCCAAAATGCCTCTTACCACTCTCTCAGCAGAGGACTTTCACTTCTTACTTTAATAAGAAAATTAAGGCCATTTGCCATAAATTCCCTCTTCTCTTCACTCTCAAACCCTTTAGATATCATCCTTCCCTCTCAATTCTCCCAGTCTGTGATAGTGAGGTGGCTCTATTGTTTTTGTTTTTTTTTGTTTTTGGCAGCAGTGGGGGTTAAGTGACTTGCCCAGGGTCACACAGCTAGTAAGTGTCAGTTTCTGAGGCCCGATTTGAACTCAGGTACTCCTGAATCAGGGCCAGTGCTTTAACCACTGCACCATCTAGCTGCCCCCATAGAGGTAGCTCTTTTTGACAAGACAAACTTCTCATCCCTCTTTTCTGGTAGATTATCATTTTAGTCACCATTATTCCCCTCTTATTTTTCACCACTGTATATCTATTATTTTTACCCTACAATTGGAATTGGGGGTAACTAGGTGGCTCAATGGATAGAGTACAAGGCCTAGAGTCAAGAAGACCTGTGTTAAAATCTGGGTCTCAGACACTTACTAACTATGTGACCCTAGGCAACTCACTTAATTCTGTTTTCCTCAGTTTCTCATCTGTAAAATTAGCTGAAGAAGGAAATGGCAAACTCTTCTGGTTTTCCTTCAACAAGGAATCCACAAATGGGGTCATGAAAACATTGATGTGACTGAAACAACTGAACAACAAAAATAATTGGAATCAGGAAGAAGTTCAAATCATGCCTTATACAATCCCTAGCTATGTGAACCTGGGCACATCACTTAACTTTTTTGTGCCTCAGT
The DNA here is from genome assembly GCF_019393635.1 of Dromiciops gliroides. Lineage (NCBI taxonomy): Eukaryota > Metazoa > Chordata > Mammalia > Microbiotheria > Microbiotheriidae > Dromiciops > Dromiciops gliroides. The sequence goes on from NC_057865.1 coordinate 227,398,844, forward strand.
TTCCTTGTCTGTAAAATAGGGATAATGATAGCCCTTACTTCCCAGGGTTGATGTGAGGATCAAATGAATTAAGTGCTATATAAATGCAAGTTACTACTACTACTACTACTACCACTACCACCACTACTACTACTACCACCACCACCACCACCACCACCACTACTACTACTACTACTACTACTACTACTACTACTACTGCTGCTGCTGCTGCTGCTACTGCTGCTGCTGTTACTGCTACTACTACTACTTTTTTCTTAATGACTTCAAACATCACCAGGCATCTCCAATCCTTAAAAATGTCATTTTCTTGAATCTACCATCCAATCAAACAACCATACTATATTTCTCCTCCTCTTTTCGGAGGAGAGGTTTTTTTTTTTTTTTTTTTTTTTTTTTTTTTTTTTTTTAGGCAATGGGGGTTAAGTGACTTGCCCAGAGTCACACAGCTAGTAAGTGTCAAGTGTCTGAGGCCGGATTTGAACTCAGGTACTCCTGAATCCAGGGCCGGTGCTTTAACCACTGCGCCATCTAGCTGCCCCCTCTCCTCTCTTTCAACCAAACTCTTAGAAAAAAAGTCTATCTCCTATTCACAGATACAGGTAATCTCTATTGCCGCTAGATTAAAATATTAATTACTCTAATCCACCTACTTCTTCACCCTCATTCCCATTCCCACTCAGCAATTCAGCCAAACTGACCTCTCTCTGTCCTTCACACATACACCTCTATCTCCGGTCTCTATTCTTAGTTTACCTCTCAGCTCCCATAACATGAGCCTCTGAGAGGAAAAAAGTTTGCTATGAAGTTCAAATAAGATAAAACATGCAAACTTGACTGAATAGATTGTGGAAATACCCTGAAAATATGTAAAGCATTAATATTGATAACGATACCTTACTTATCTAACATTGTGAAGGTAGTGTGATTTTCAATAATAATAAAATAATAATTCAATTTCTTTAGCAACTTAAGCCTTGTAAAAATCCCTTCCTTTCAATAATCCTGTGAGATAGGGAGTACAACTATTATGATCCTCATTAATTTTCTTTAAAGGGGCCAGAAAACTTTGAAATGAAATGATTCTTGAAATGAGTTTAAATAGCTTAGCTATGACCACATACCTAGTAATTACCTGAGTTTCGACTTGAAACCAAGGGTGCCTGAGTCCAAGTCCAGAATTTTTTCCACCCTTAAATGTTAAACTTAAAAAAAAGAACTTACCATTTTAATGGAGATATTAAAAAATGTATTATGGTTCAATGTCTTAACTAATTACATTTTTTCTCGATGACAACATCAGGACTATGAACATCAGTTCTAATAGTATGGTGACATAATGATTATATTAACATAAAATATGTCAGTTTGGCACTAGGTCAGACTCTTTGACTCCACCTTGATGGCCCCAGATGGTGCCATTTAAAAAATTCTGGAGTCTGTTTTTGAAAGTCTCCTCCCTTGTTATTAGTATGAAAACTTACTCTCAGTGTCAGTCTCTAGTAATCCTTTTGCATTTCCAGTTGGTTGCTTCATCTCTGTAGCAGCAGTAGGCCGATAAATTAATAACCCCAAATTCTTAACATTCTTACTAAAATCAGATTCTTTAAATGAGAGTCTGAGGAGAAAACCTATGAGCTTTAGTACATAAACTTGGTAGCATTTATTTCACATACAATGACTTGTAAGATCTTTGAAGTGTTCTTTAATTATAAAGTACCTGGCACAAGACTTTTTTCGTTTATATCTGGATTCTTGCCTTGAATGGTTGAAGTTGCATCCTCTGGGACCATGAGATATCCTTTGATTTTTCTTTCTTTTGCAATTCTTCATATTTTTCAAAGTGATATAATCACAGAGAGTAGTTTCTCTCAGTCGCTCCAAGGCAGCAGGTTAATGGTCTTGTCCTTGCTTTACTAATTGTGATAGTGCCAGGGTAAAGTCATTTGCATGAGCTTATGTGGAAGTGACTCAGTAATAACTTCACTGGAATTGGATCTTAGTACTACACACTCCCACATGTATGCTTAGTAGGCTAGCTCTTGTTTCTCCTCAGGGGCTCAAGTTATGGGCCTATAGAGGTAAACTTGACCCTAAATCATGTGATGTTTGCATATTTTAATTAGAAGCTCAAAGTCCCTGCAGACTTTTCTTTTGCAAGTCATCTATTTTGCATTGTGTTGATGTGTGTAAATGCTCATGTAATATTAAATTTGAGTTGGGTCTTAATTCAAAAGTCTTTAAAGGGAACTCTGTAGACAAAGGTTTCAAATAAATGCTTTTTTGCAATTTTGTTCATCGGGAGACTTCAGTTTTTTTTTTTTTTTTTTTTTTTTTTTTTTTTTTTTTTGCAGGGCAATGGGGGTTAAGTGACTTGCCCAGGGCCACACAGCTAGTTAAGTGTCAAGTGTCTGAAGTCGGATTTGAACTCAGGTACTCCTGAATCCAGGGCCGGTGCTTTATCCACTGCGCCACCTAGCCGCCCCCAACTTCAGTTTTTTTAAAGTGATGGGACTTTGGCTTACTATGAAATATTTATGAAATATATTTAAAATTGATCTATTAAACTTCCTGTGGTATAGTAGATAACAACAATGATAACAGCAATATTAACCTCTCAAAATTCAACTCATCACCCATTGTGTGTGTGTGTGTGTGTGTGCATGCACATTGGGAGATGGTTAAGAGAGAATGTGAATTAGGCAGAATATGTGCAAGGACTTCCATTATGGTAGCTATGAAGTCATTGGCAGAAGCCTGAAATGTTAGGGAATTGGGTTAGCATCCCCATTCATTGTGATGCAATTGTTTCCAGAAATCAAATAAATACTAGATTACATAGATTTTAGGCTCACTCTACTCACAACTCTCATAATGATTGGATTGACAAAAAGGATAATAGCAGGCCTTTATTTTCTGGTGCCACAAGAAGGCAAGATACTTGGAAAATATCAATATCAAAGCTTTTATAAATGTTTCAGTAAAGATAGTGCTGATCACTCAGACAGGCAAATCACAAAAGCACATTAAATGTATTGAAAACATGAATTTTTTTTGTTGTTTGTTTGTTTGTTTTTTTTTTTTTGGTGAGGCAATTGGGGTTAAGTGACTTGCCCAGGGTCACACAGCCAGTAAGTATTAAGTGTCTGAGGCCGGATCCAAACCCAGAGGTACTCCTGAATCCAGGGCCGATGCTTTATCCACTGCGCTCCCTAGCTGCCCCAACATGAATTTTTTAATGTAACAATACTATATCATAAAAGAATTAGAAACAGATCTCAACAGTTATAGGAAAGGGCTTCATACTCTTTGCTATAAATGGGAGCCTCCCTTCAAGACAGTAATGTATTGCAAACCATTTCAGGACAATCAGAAGACATGATTTTATCTCTAAGTCTAGAAATAAAACAAAAAAAAGCTACTAAAATTTGAATGGGGGAATTTGAAGAACCATAAATTTATTAATAATCTTCACTTGACAGAAACTTCAGAAAGTATGGCTGATGAAAACATGACTGATATCTCAAATGATTTTGAAAAGGAGACAGGAATACTTAGACTGGAATTTTGAAGGTCCTTCTTAGAGTTTGTTAGTGAAAATCCAAATAATAAATCTATTATGCAAAAAGAATAATTTTTAAAACTGGCATTATTATGACCATTATTAATAAATGTAAATCCCAGGAGCAACAGTATTTGTGGCAGTCCTTGCCATAGTATAAATCAGTGGAGTAAATGTAGATTCACCAAGGAGTAGCCTTACTTATAGATGTCAAACAACAGAAGCTATTGCAGAGACATATTGAAAATCTAAGGAAAAGAAATTGGAAGATTACATCAATATCTAACTCAGAGGTATAGTTGAAAACCTGAATTCCACAATGCCCTATTAAAGGCAACAGTATAAGAAGCATTCCAATTGGAATATGGAAAACAAAAAATATTGCACAATCAAAAACTCTACAAAAGAGACCTGAGGACAAAGGAATTAGAGAAACAAAACACTCCTGAAGGAGAATGGGCAAAATTTCTAGCCATCCCTGTGGTTGCAAGAAGTCTAACAGCAAAAACACAAGTTGGACCATACAGAAAACAAAAAGAAAGGAATGAAACAAGCATGTATTAAGTGCCTACTATGTTCCAGGCACAGTTCCAATATTAATAGTACTAATACTATACAAATATTATTTCATTTGATCCTCATAACAACCCTGGGAGGTAGGTGCTATTATCCCTCATTTCACACTTGAGAAAACTGAGGCAGCCAGCAATTAAGTAACTTGCTCAGGATTACACAAAAATGAATGCATCTTAGACAGAATTTGAACTCAAGTTTTCCTGACTCTATGTCCAGTGCTCTATCCATTGAGACATGTAGTTGCCTTTAGGCACATGAAAAGTTTAGTATTATAGTGTATTGAACTATAGAACAGTTTCATTAAGGGAGACAATTGGAACTTGCTTTGCTACAAAATTAAAAGCAGTGGGGACTGGATAAAGATTCATAATTATCGATTCAAACCCTTCAGAGTGGCTCATGAATTACCAGCAGAACATTTTACTGCTTTCCTTTCAGATGTAGTGCTGATCCCACCTTTCTTCCCAGAAGTCACCACATATCAACTATTTAGGAAATCAACAAACATCCCAATATAGGTCATTATGTGGGTATGTACTTTTGCATTCATAGCTTCTGCCACTAAAAAGAATTAATGGACACCTACATGTGAACAATATGTTGTTGAAGAAAAGAGGGCAAAATTCTATGTAAAAAGTCCCAGGGGTATGAATAACAACTTAGCAGCAATGTAATAATTATCAAACAATTCTTCTTGCTTTTATTTGAACTCACAGCTTGGTGTATAAAGCAAAAACCTGGCTTTAGGAATCTCTAGAAAATTAGAAGTACTCAGGAAATTGACACTATCAAGACTATTTTTTTTTATTATTCTGCAGAGAAATCAGGCAACAAAAATCATACCTTGCCCCCCATACCCCCACATATACTATAGGGCAATATAAACAGACAAAGGATTCATTTCCATAGATGTAAGAAGCTCACTCACCATGAAGGTGAGGGAGATGTGTCAGGAAGAAACATACTCAAAGCTGGATTTGGGTGGCAAAATCATATATGCTAAGAATAGGTTTGATTGAGAACAAATAATTGGCACCAGATGTAGGAGGGGAATTCCCAATTAGACCCAGATGGGTGAAGAAGAATAAGGTCTCTTATTGATACCAGGACTGGGGTGAAGTTCAGCAAGCTGGTCAAGAGTTTCATTCAATTAGAAAAAACCTTATGAGCCTTATCTGCCTGACACAGAATTAATAGTGGCAAAGCAGAAATCATCTGTCTTTGTCAATATTATTTTATGGGCATTAGGACCACTAAGTTTAAGTGACTTCTTATGGAGTTCTATGATTATTACTATAACATTACGACTACAACACCACCACAAATAATATAAAGTTTATAATTGTCACACTCCTGAAAGTTCTTTGATATTATATTAGCTTTATTATCATAAGATATTTAAAACCAAGTTGTGTATTCATGGCTTACCTATATACTGAAGGTATGTAAAAAACAATGAGAATATGTATGGATACTAGAATATGTAATGATGACATGGAAGTCTCTGTTTCTTTCAAGGAGCCAGTTTAAGCCCACTATTGTTGTACCTCACCTTATGGCTATTATAAATTTCTCCTAAAGAACCATATGAAAGAATACTCTCTTATTGTTAATGAAATTCAAATGAAAACCTTTTTAGCTGATACCTAACAATTTTGCATATAAAATAAAAGATAGGTATAAACAATACTGGAGAGGTTGTGGAAAGACAGACAGAATAATACATTGTTGGTGGGGCTGTGAATTGGTACAACCATTCTGGAAAGCAATTTAAACATTTAAAATGCAAAGATAGCAACTAAAATACCCTACCCATTGACTTCAGGGCTTCCACTGCTACATACATACCCCAAAGAGGTCAGTGACAAAAGAAAAATCCCCAAAAGAAAATCAGTATTTTTTTGTGTTTCAAAGAAATGTAAACAAAATAGATTTCCATCAATTGTAGTCTGGCCAAACAAATTATGGCATATGAAGTAATTGAATATTACTGTGCTATAAGAAATAAGTAAACATGTTAAATACAGAGAAGCATGGGGGGACTTGGGTAACCTGATAAAAAATGAAATAAATAGAAACAAACTAGAAAAAAATATACATGATAACTACAAACAAGGTTAAATGGAAGGAACAACAAGAAAGCAATTGAAATTGAATGCTGAGAAGTTATATTTACTGACCAACACTTGGCCCCAAAGAAGAGAGATATAAGTACACACCATCCCTGGCCTCTATAGGTATAGAACATTGACATAATGTCAGAATTTTAATATGCTGATTAATTTTGCTGAACCTCTTTTTCTTCCTTGATATCTCTGCTCAACTCACTCTCTGAACTGTTCTACCTCCTTACAAGTGGCTTTGTCTCAGGATTACTTTTCCTGGGATCTGGTCACCTGATTTGTGAGTCCCTAGTTGGGATAGATGTTTCATGATGGGGCCCACAGATATACTCACTTCACTTCCTGCTCAATTCCCTCTCTAGCTTGTAGCTACGCTCTTTCTCTCCTCATTTTCAGGACTTTATCTAGGTTGTAGCTTCCCCTAGTAGAATGTAAGTTCCTCAGAGTTGTTACTATCTTGTTTCTTATATTTATATACCTCCAACTTAGCACAGTGCCTGGCATAGAGTAAGGACTTAATATACTCTCTCTCTCTCATCTATCTATTCTTAATTCTTTATTATAAGAGCTAATACCTCCTCTTGGAGGAGGTAGGAGATGGGATATAGTTGGAAATGTAGATGATGTGAAAAACAGAAGATAACAATAAATACATTTGAAAATTAAAATAGGGATAATAATACTGGTAGTATTTGTCTCAGAGTTATTGTGACAATCAAATGAAATAAATGCTTTGCATGACTGATATGATATGTACTTGCTTTACAAATATTAAGGTAAACTTTGAAACATGATTGATAATAGACAGATAATTAGATGCATTTCTTTGGGGGAGGGTAGTCTGGATCTATGATTTTAATGATAGAGAGAACTCTTGTAGACTTAAAACACTGTATAAATGATCACTATTATTAGTAGTAGTACTAGCAATCTTATTAATAAACTCAATAAAACAAACAAATATCCAATAAGCTCCTATTGCATAGAGTTATGAGACTACTATGATATATAATATAATGTAATGTAATATAATGTAATATAATATAATATAATATCAATATAATATAATATAATATAATATAATATAATATAATTATATATAATATAATATAATATAATATAATGATGAAAAATGACAGTCTTTAACCTGAAGGAACTTAGAGTCTAATAGGAAGGTTATTACATAGACACAAATTAAGTATGAATGCAAGTGGAATTTGATAAAGGAAAGAGAGACATTTGAATAAAACTTTATAAGGAAATTTGAGGACCAAATAGTGATCATTGAAGAGGAAGTGAAAAGGCTAGAGGAATGCCTCTCCCCTCTTCAGGTTGTATAGGGAAAATGAAATGTTTCCTTGAAGGATGGAAGAGCCAAGGGAATTGGTCTTTTCATAAACCTAATCATAAAAAGTGCCAGATAATGAAGTGTTAAACTAGTGTAAAATGTAATCAAGGCAGCTTTCCCTTCATGAGGGAAGATGAGTCCCTATGTCAATCAGAGAGAAAGCAATACTATGGGATGAATGATGACAGGGCATGCCCCAGGTGGAATCCCACATGACAGATGGGATGGGGTAGAAGATAAATGGAACAGAAAAAAGAGAAGCTGTAAGAAATTATGGGGATCTGGCATAGTGAAAGCTGGGCAATGGTGACTACCGCAAAGGAAGGGACCAGGACTGGCAGAAGGCTGTTTGGTGTAATTAGATCAAGGTGTATTGAGCCAGAAGCTATATTATAGAATCCCTCTTCCCCTCCCTTTTTATAGAACCCCAGGCAAAAGTCAAATCAAATATCACAGAGAGAAGCAGGTGAAAAAAAAGAGAGGCAGGTAAACTTAGATCATTTGGAGGAGACAGTGTCTCCAAAAAGACAATCAGCAATAATAGCAGTTAACATATACACTCACCTTAAAATTTGTGAACTACTTTGTCATTTTTGAGCTCACAGAAACCTTGTGAAGTAGGTACTATAGTTCATTATACCAATTTTACTTCTCAGCCCATGACCCTCAGATGCTTGCCTACAAATGCACTAAGTATAGATAATAAACAGTAAAAGTAGGGATATTAAGGCAATGAAGTAAATTTAGGCATCATAAGTAACTTTAGGGTTTGTTTGGAAAGTAACTTTTTACTACAGTATGCCTATTGAAATTATGAATCTTATTAGAAAGGACTAGAATAGATGAAATTAAGAGGTCACTATCATTGTAGATGGGAAATATTTATTTTTGTAAATAGTGAGATGGGTGTGGTGAACAGGGTTCTTCAATTGCTCCTATTTGCTCCTCTCTCCCAACTACTACTGACATTGCCCTGATTGTCTTTGCTTTGTTAAAGTTTTTTTTTTTTTTAAAAAGTCTGTAGCCCCAATCCAGACCATAACACTTTGGAAAAAAAAAATTGTCTCCCTACTTTTCTCTCCTCGTCACCTCTCCTTCCCCTCCTCTTTCCTCTTCCTTTTTTTTGTCTTTGTCTTTCTTTCTCTCTTATTTTTATCTATGTTCTTTCTTTTTCTAAGGATCCCAAATTCCCTCCTGATAAGTTTACTCAGATTGATAAATACCTGTGGTTAACACTCCTTATACATAAAAACAAACATTTCAAACCAATAAAGTTTAACTCTCACCTTGCTCCAAGAAAAGGTTTAGATTCCCATGAGGTAACCCAATAGGAAGAGGCCTTACTTCCTTGGCATCTGTAGTCTGGGGAGGGGAGTTAGCCACACAGTCTTTGTCCTGATACTTCTCATATCCAAACAGCCCACAGAGTCAGGATCCAGAGTGATGGCCCAGCTCTTGTGTTCGCTATCTCTGCCTGTGTTTCTGCTTTTTTCAGTTCCACATGGCTTCTTTTTTTTTTTTTTAAGTGAGGCAATTGGGGTTAAGTGACTTGCCCAGGGTCACACAGCTAGTTAAGTGTTAAGTGTCTGAGGCCAGATTTGAACTCAAATACTCCTGATTCCAGGGCCCGGTGCTCTATCCACTGCGCCACCTAGCTGCCCCTCCACATGGCTTCTTGAGACCTTCCTTCCATCTCAAATGTCTTCTACATGCCTCTTCTGGAGCTGGCTTCTTCTTTAAGTCTGACTTCTGCCTGGACACACTCGAACTGACCCTACTAGGCAGTTGTGGTCTCTAGACTTCCAAAATTCAGGTTCATCAGCCTTTAATGGATGCTGCTATGTGCTGGTCCAAAAGTGCATGGGCATTTTAACCTTAAGGAGGGACGGAAACCTCCCAGTTCTGCTCCCTTGGAGTCTCATTTTTGAGACCTGCCATATCCCCAGTGGGAGTTGGTAGGACAGAGGTTAGGAAGCTTAGGAAGCTAACAATCTTTAGGTTTTGGGCTTTTCTTTTGACTATTTTTCCTGTTATTGATCTAAGACTTTTGGTGAGAAACCTCATCTTAACTTATGAATTTATGGAGGCTGTCTTGCACATTTCCCAAATCTTTGTCTCTGTGAATTAGGCCAGAACCAGGCAATGGCTATTTGTTCAATAATAACCCAACAACTCTGGGGTTCAGGGTTCCTTAGTTTTCTAATTCTGTCTCTTTTGGTGGTCCGTGCAGATAAATGCATGGGTAGAGAGACATGATTTTTGAATTAGGGGCAAGTTTATCATCTCTGCTGGCTGTTCAGCTGTTTTCTGGTGTGTGTGTGTGTGTGTGTGTGCGCGCGTGCGCGCGCACGCGTGCGGACAGGGCAATGAGGGTTAAGTGACTTGCCCTGGGTCACACAGCTAGTAAGTGTCAAGTGTCTGAGACAGGATTTGAAATCAGGTCTTCCTGAATCCAGGGCCAGTACTTTCTCCACTGAGCCACCTAAGCTTGCCCCCTTTCTAGTCCTTTTCATATGCAAACGACACTTCCAGAGTTTTACATTCTTTTATAAGTCCAAAGTTATTCACTCAGATCTAAAAAGGGGCAAATCTTTCTAAGGTACAGATGCAATATGAATGGGGCAGGCTCTTACATTAGGGCATTAGGTGCCTTATGGGAGAATTATGACCAAGAGTTTCGGGGTAAGGATTAATAGAGAAAAAGACAACACAGGCAGGACTTGTCCTAGGAGGCTCCAGTTAGAAATCAGTTGCTGTGTCACATTAACCATATCTGCATCAGTCTACAAACTTTGTACTTTCTTTGCCTAGCATTGTAGTCTTCCCTATTATTTTAAACCCCTTATTTATTTTTTGTCTTCTCAATCCAGTTGTAAGACTGTAAATTGGTCCTTCATATTCCATTCATTTGGAGAACATAGCTTTGACATCTGTTTTGTGTGTCCATGCTTCATTCTTCCCCTACTATACAACAATAATGAAAGTACTTTGACTAAGTGAGAAAAATTCAGAGTACTGAGTTCATTCTTCAATAGAAGTAATCAAGACCTAAACATCTGGTATTATCTTTCTTCCAAAAGCAGAGCACTTGATACTTTCTTGACTTGCATTGATGATAGTTTCATTCTTCAAAAGATGGAGGAAATGATGAGGGATATTGTTTCCCAGACTAATTCAAATCACTAACAAAGAGCTAGTTGCTGAAATAGAAATGAGCTACTCATCCAACAGGAAACACATATATACAACTAGAGACTAGATCTGATAAGAGTTTGAGGTCAGTGGAGGGAGAGAACATACACATACACAGATGCATGCACATACAGACTTCTCCAGTTAAAACATAGATAGAGATAGACAATCATTAGAGGTTGGGTAGAACTTCAAGGTGTGTAAATCCTGGAGAGCAGATGACATATAACTATAGATTTAACAGAGAGCTAGATTGAGTATTGAGTTGTAGATAGAACTGCAAGAGGGCAGAAAGTGCCTTGAGACTCTTAAGTTCTGAAGTTTGATTTTCTTTGGCCACATGTGTTATCTAGTAGGTGCTTAATAAATGTTTATTTATTGATAGACAATTCCGATTGAGTATACTTCAGAGAAGTTGCCCTTCTAAAACTATAGTTAATGTATCCTACTAATATGTTTCCTTTTACAGTAGAATCCAAGGGCACAATTAGTTTATAGCTTTTCCTAAGGTGGCAGAATAGGAGCTACAAAATATTCTTCCCCTTTAACCTGAAGTACACTCACTTACAAATATACTGAGCATCCATGGCAATGGTAGGCTCAGACTTAAAGTATGGAGTTAGTGTGGCACACATATTGGGAAGATACTACTCTTTTTTCTTTTGTTTTTGTCTTTGTGACCCTAGTACCTTGCACTGTGCTTTGCACATTGTTGTTGTTCAGTTGTGTCCAACTTTTAGTGACAACATTTGGAGTTTTCTTGGAAAAGTTATTGGACTGGTTTGCCATTTCCTTCTCCAGCTCATTTCATAGGTGAGCAAAATGAGGTAAACAGGGTTAAGTGATTTGCTCAGGGTCACATAGATAGTAAGTGTCTGAGGCTAGATTTGAATTTTTTTTATTGTTGTTGTTTTGTTTTTCTGGGGCAATGGGGGTTAAGTGACTTGTCCAGGGTCACACAGCTAGTAAGTGTCAATTGTCTGAGGCCGGATTTGAACTCAGGTCCTCCTGAATCCAGGGCTGGTGCTTTATCCACTGTGCTAGCTGCCCCCAATTTGAATTCTTAAAGATGAGTCTTCCTGACTCCAGGGCAAGGTGCTCTCTCTACTGTGCCACTTGCCAGTCTGCTTTGCACACAACTGATGATTAATAATTGAATTGAATGGAATTGACTTGGGGGCTGTGATCAACTGCCTTGAAGAATCTGAATGGATTTGATATTGGAGGAAGAGTTAGATTTCTCTTTGTCTCTAGGGGACAAAACTAGGAACTATGGGTAGACATTAGGAAAGACAAATTTGGGCTTCCATGTAAGAAAAAGCATGCTAAAATTTAGAGCTGTCTAAATGTGGAGTAGATTGTTTCAAGAGGTTATATTCTTTTCTGTTTTCTCAGATCCCTTTTAATACTAAGATTTTGTGATATCAGGTTCCTAACACTTTGTTAGGTGCCTTTGGGGAATACAAGTTGAGCATAAGACATATTTGTCATATCCCAACCCCTTAATTTCTAGGGGTTTAGGCTGGATATTTGCTTTCCCAAAGGATCCTTCATATCATGAAAGGATCCATAGAGTATTTCTTTAAATAGCAACCTTCCTTGGGGCAGCTAGGTGGTGCAGTGGATAGAGCACTGACCCTGGAGTCAGGAGTACCTGAGTTCAAATCCAGCCTCAGACACTTAACACTTACTAGCTGTGTGACCCTGGGCAAGTCACTTAACCCCAATTGCCTCAGTAAAACAAAAATAGCAACCTTCCACACTATATGTTGGTTTGCTTTAGAAAATGGTCTTTTTGTAAAAGAAATTGTCACGCATAGCTTGTCAGGCACCCATGTCTTATACAGGAGCCCATCTTTTATACAGAGTGAGGTTCACTTAAATGTACGGGCTGTTCTTCAGTGGTTCTATTTCAGAACAGTAACCCCACTATTCTAAAATACTGTCAGGGATCTGTATTGATGATACTCTCAATAGCTGACATAGAGAGTAGAATTGCCCTTCCCCCATTCTGGCATTTCTTCTCACTTTAGAACAAGAAACAAAAGCCATTTTTAACTTTGGAATGTCACAGGTAGCTCAGTGGGAGCTTCACACTTCATATCATTTCTTTATACTAGCATTATCAGCCATTCTATTTCAAAAAATAAATAGTCAACTCCTTTTGACTCCTTCCTGGAAGACATTTCCCCCCTGTATTTTCATGGTGTCAACTCAACTGATGAATGTCAGAAACCATATTTCTCCACAAATATCCCTGCTGGATTGTATATGATTGTGAGTTTTGAATTCTAGGCAAGGTGTCTTTCTGTGGCATGAGAATTTGTTCATCTTAAGCTTTTGCCCTAAAAAAACATCTTTGAAAATGAACCATTGTCAGGTAGCAGATACAGGCTTGTGGTCTCCATCATATCAAGAGAAGAATGCTAAATATAGATTAGATTAAATTGACCCCAAATTCTGGGTCAATTTAAGCAAATTTAATTTGTTCCATTCCTGGGTTCCCAAATACAACTATCTCTGTATAAATATGGTGTGTGTGTGTGTGTGTGTGAATTTATCTTGGAAGCAAGTGGATCCTTTAAGTAATTAGGTTAGCCACTCTGAGTCTCTGAATGGGCCCCTCCTGATGGAACTTCCATGTTCTGGCTGATGGGCAGGAGAAAACTGAGTGAGTATTGGTATGGGGGCCTGTCTCAGTATCAACTCAGGCTGCAGGACAAGTTGCATGCAAGAAACTCAGAACCTCTTAGCTACTGTACTATAGCTGACCCTTCCCCACATCCTTAGAAAACATGGCAATTTGAGTTCTTAACCCAAGGATTCTTAGATTTTTGTGTCTCATTGATCCCTTTGGCAATCAGTCTGGTGAAGGTTATAAACCCATCTTCAGAATAATGTTTTTTAATTCATAAAAATAAAATACAGGGGCAGCTAGGTGGAGCAGTAGATAGAGTACCAGCCCTAGAGTCAGGAGGACCTGAGTTCAAATCTGGCCTCAGACACTTAACACTTACTAGCTGTGTGACCCTGGGCAAGTCACTGAACCCCAATTGCCTCACCAAAAAAATACACAGGATTGTAAAGGAATGCATTGAAGCTCAGTTGCAAAAATACTTTAAAAAATATTCATGGAACCCACATTAAGAACCTCAAAAACTCCACACTTTCAAATCTTAATCTTCCATGAGAAAGAGCTCTTTGAAGATTTCTAGGACAAAGGAGACTTGCCAATTGAAGGGGGCATGAGCTGTTTTCTCTGAGGCTTGTGCAGCTCTTTGAAGGAACAGAGGCATTGGGGCTCAGGTAACTCTGCAGAGGGGATGGAATGAGAAAGGGCAGGACATAGTTAGCCAGAACTGAGTTTAAAAGTAGTCTTTCCTAGGGACAGCTAGGTGGCACCACTGTGGATAGAGCACTGGTTCTGGATTTGGGAGGACCTGAGTTCAAATCCAGCCTCAGACACTTAACACTTACTTGCTGTGTGACCCTGGGCAAGTTACTTAACCCCAATTGCCTCACCAAAAAAAAAAAAAAGAAAGAAAGAAAGAAAGAAAGAAAAAAGAAAAAAAAGAAAAAGTAGTCTTTCCTTATCAGGGAAGTATTGAAATCTGGATTCAGGAAACCACTGTACTGGGCAGGCCTTCTCCTTTTTACTACTCTAAGGATTTATATTGAATATGTCTTCTGGAAGGTGAAATGCAAAACCCCAGTATAGGGACAGACATTATAATAAAACTAATTGTTTCTAGAATCCATTCCAGTGTTCGCCTAGAGTCTCTCTTCTGTTCCCTTATTCTTGTTTAGAGGACAATTATGAGATTGCCCACTGGCAGGGAGTCACCCCCACCACAATTCTGACCCAAATAGGGAATCTGCCACCCACTTTCACCTGAGCAAAGTTGCTCTTCCCTACTCCCAAATATCCCAAATGTGACTTGATTGATTTATTGGGGATGCCCTAGTATGGTTGCAATCTCTCTTCTGGTGTCCAGCAGAATAAGCTCTCTTTTAAAAATTATTTATCTATCTATCTATTTATTTATTTATGCAGGGCAGTGAGGGTTAAGTGACTTGCCCAGGGTCACACAGCTAGTAAGTGTCAAGTGTCTGAGTCCAAATTTGAACTCAGGTCCTTCTGAATCCAGGGCCAGTGCTTTTTCCACTGTACCACCTAGCTGGTCCCATAAGCTCTCTTTTTTAGGGATTTCTTTTCCAAGCCATGACTTGGGCAAATGATCTTTCATTGCCTATGGTCCTACTGTTAGAATAACTGGACCTCAGGGGAACATAGACCTTTCCCCTATAGGGAAGGAAATCCCTTAAATCTGGATAGAAGGGCTCAAATAGTGTAACCACAAAGTGCAACATAAATTTTACGGGATGACTTTAAATGGAATAAGGAAAAGGAGGCCTTAATGCTCCCTGTCAGTTATCATGGTGCAGTTTTAATAGTACCACCATAGGCTGGCAAATGATTTTTCCGTTATCAAATATATGTTTCAGGAGCTACATTCAAAGCTCCTGATTAGAGAATGTGTTGCTACCTTCTGCTCACTGCCCTCTGCCATTTGCTTAGACAGCTGTATTCTCAAGCCCTCACTCAAACTCCATGGTTTTGGACTACGATCAGGTGGGGTAATGTAGAACTAGTCCACCAAACCCATTTTATTTCAGCAATTTAATCTCATCCTTTGCAGACAAAGGGTAATCTCTGTCTGGGGCTCCTATCTCATTAATTGGTTCTGCAAAAACAAGTTTTCTGAGAATTTCTTAAACAAATCATCATTCTAGTAATGTTAGTTGTTTAAAATTATCCTACTACCTTCAAAGATTTTTTGTGGTTAAAAACTCACCTCCTCCCCAAACCCCTGGGATGGAAGTTACCCATAGATGGGTAGTCTTTTGTACTTCCTTTTCCATTTGGCCAATTTGGCTTTTCAAGTTGTTCACTTTTTTCTCATGTCTTTCCTGCATCACCCTCATTTCTCTTTCCATTTTTTTCCTCTACCTCTCTAACTTTATCTTCAAAGTCCGTTTTGAGCACCTCTATGGCCTGAGACCAATTCATATTTTTCTTGGAAGCTTTAGATATAGGGATGTTGACATCTTCCTCCGAGGGTGCCCCCTAGTCTTCCTTGTTACTGAAGAAACTTTCTATGGTCCTCACTTTTCTCTGTCTGCTCATCTTGCCTTTCTTTTACTAGACTTTTAGCTCCTTAAAGTGGGGCACTGTTTCCAGGCTGCAGTATCCCAAGCTTAAGAAGTCCCAGGTGGTATGATTTAAGGAGGATCAGGTTCTTCACTCACCTGACCTGTTCCCTGGTCCGTAGATGACCCCAGAACAACTTGCTAATCAACCAGCTTTGTGTGTTGTGGTCGTCAGCTCTGACGAGCCTGTGCCCCTCACCTGGGCCACTTCTACTCGAGCCTACCTCCTGGTTCTCAGCAGGGGTGTAAAATCCAATTTCTGCCTCAGCACCAGCATAGACCCCTGTAGTCTTCCCCCTGCCCAGGGCTCAGCCCACTCACCAGACTGTGAGCTTAGTTCCAGGCAACACTGGTGCTTCAGCTGATTCAGAGGCTCCGGGGGTCTGCTTCTCTGGTGAGGCCTTCCTGGGACTGGATCTGTGTCAGGGTGACTGTGGGGTTGGGCTCGACTCCTGTATTAGCACAGCAGCTCCCTCCTTCTGACCTTCCAAACCGTTTTTGGTTAGAAGATGATTTCAGCACATTCTTCTGTGAGTTTTGTTGCTCTGGGCATTTTCCTATGGTGTTATTTGGATGTTTTTTGTAGCGATCATGTCATGAGTTCGGGAGCTCACTGCCTTTCCTCTGCCATCTTGGCTCTGCCCTGGAAGTTCCTTAGGTGGGTAGTCTTAACAACAGCATAGGTTTCCAGTTCTCATCCTCTTTTCCACTTTCCTTCTGTTCCCATTTGGTCCTGACCTTAGCAGAGTTCAACACATTTTCTTTATTCCAGTAGTTCAGCTTTTTTTTTAAGGGCAATCAGAAATAGCTAGCCTTAGCAATACTTTTATTCTCCTTGTCAACTTCCTTGGACAGCCAGAGGGTTACTCTTATGGATGATTGAGAGACCCCTTCCTATTCCATTGAGAGGACTTGTTGAGAGGACTTGTTCTATGTGACAAACGAGATAGCTGCAATGTGCTAGACTGTTTTTGCTGGCCACCCAATAATCTGGAGCTCCTCTCTTTCCAAATAGCTGTTGACCCAATTTGACCACAAAGTCAGCCTAAATCAACATTACCAACTATAATAAATACCATGAGTCAGGCCTCCTTCAGTCTGGTCTGGTGATTTGGGCTAGATATTGGAATGGAATGAACCACTAGTAGATGATATAATTTAACAATTTTTTTTGTTCAACAATAGCATGGAAAGGATATTCAGAAAAGATACAGCATGAATTGAATTGGATGTAGCTTTTTTCACTTTTACAATGTCATGGTGGTGTTTTCTGTCAGAATGGTATCTTGACTTAGTAAGATGTCCAGTAGACCTGCAGAGCATTGACTACTTGTGCATTAGGCTTTTATGCGTCAGGCTATTGATTTGAGTCTTCATTTACTAAACCAATTAAAACTCAAGGATTCTGTGATCTAATTCTGAATAGCACTGCCAGATATAGAGCATAAGAAAATATATTTTTTTATTTTTAGTAATTTTTTTTGGTGTGGCAATGAGGGTTAAGTGATTTGCCCAGGGTCACACAGGTAGTAAGTGTCAAGTGTCTGAGGCTGGATTTGAACTCAGGTCCTCCTGAATCCAGGATGGGTGCTTTATCCACTGTGCCACCTAGCTGCCCCTTTAGTAAAATTTAAAGTTTGTATCTTTCCTCTTGGTATCTCTTCAGTATATTTTTGGATTTTTAAAAATCCCAACATTCAAGGCCTCCCATAATCTGATTTCCACCTGCATTTATAACCTAATTTATTTTAACTCTCCTTCTTGTACTGTACATTCCAGCAAAATCAGATTACTCTCTATCTTTTGTTTTCATGTCATTCTTTCCCACATGCCCAGAATGAACTTCTTCCCAAACTCTAAATGGATAGAGTCCTTGGCCTATAGTCAGGAACACCTGAGTTCAAATCCAGCCTCAGATACTTCCTAGCTTTGTGATCTTGGGCAAATTCCTTAATATCTGCTTGTTTCAGTTTCCCCAACTCTAAAATGGGGATAATAACAGTATCTACCTCACAGGGTTGTTGTGAGGATCAAGTGAGATAAAATCTGTAAAGCTCTTAGCATAGTACCTGGCACATTGTAGGCACTGTATAAATACTTATTACCTTCTCTTCCCTTCCTCCTCACTTCATTTGTTTATCCCATTCTTTCAAGGCCCAATTTAAGTTCTGCTTTCTCCATGAAGTTTTTCTTACTACTTCCCTTCTCTATCCCTCTCATCCTTACTATGATTATTTACATTTCTCATAGTATTTTGGATTTTTTATCTTCTCTTTTGTATTATACTATATTATTATATACAGTTATATATGACTCTTTCCCTGCTTCATGTTAGATTGTAAGAAGCTCGAGGGTAGGGTCTATGTTATATCTATCTCTATATGCCTAATACTCAGGACAATAACTTGAAGGTAATTTAATTCAATTTCACAAAATTTATTAAGCAAACCACTTTGTGCAAGGCATTGTCAATACCCCCTCCCAAACTGCCTTTTCCCTCAAGTAGCTTCCATTCTGTTGAATATAATGGGCATTCGATAATGTTTTTGTTTTGTGGAATCAGCTGATTGCATTGACTTGCTAGTGTGCAGGTAAAATTTCTGGGTGTTTGAATAAGTTTTACTATTTCATCAGGCTGGGCAAGACATCATAGATACAGCCATAGTTTACCCACAGATTATTCCCATTGGTGATGTTATTAACAATAATGTGGGATCTAATCAGATTGATTTCACATGCAAATCTTCTTAATTGAAGAGACCTATACAGCTATGTCTTTTTTGGAAGTTTCTTCCTGGGTGCCTAATTGGGAAACTATTCCCTTGGTGCCTTGCAGTATACTATGCCCAGCTGGATTTGCGATAACAGCCTCATGTGGATTGCACCTGCTGAATGTCAACTGTTTACATTGTTATTAGTACACCACTCCATCTTTGTGACAGATAACATTTTTGCCTAGCCCCCATACTTCATGAATGACTTTCAAAGAACCAGAACTATTAGCAATTTGCTTCTCATGAATTTCTTCCTCACATTAAAATCACTTAAAGGTAACTGGAAATTTGGATGAGTGGTAGACCTTATTGGACCTCAAATAGAAACAATAAATGAAGGTCTGTAGGGTAGCTTGGAAAAGAAAAATGTCAATCTTTTTAACTCCAAAGGAGACAGGCTTTGTTCCAAGTCATGGCTGATGAGAACTCATTTATGCTGAGGTGAAAAGAAGATGCACTACATACAGCATAACATTTAAAACTCACCTCAGTGTGATGTTGAACAGAGTGCAATATTAAATTTGAATTCCACTAAAGATTCACAATTAGAAATTATAAAGGTAGAAAGAATTTTTCTTAAGAAACTCAGAATCATAGAATTTGATAGTTAGATGTCAAATGCAATCTAATTCTAGGAGGAATCCCACCTATATCTGATAAGTAGTCATTCAGCCTTTACTTGAAGACTTCCAATGAAGGAGAAAGAACCTCCTCTAAAGTCATTGCATTCTACTCTGGAATGGCTCTAATTATTAGAAGGTTTTTCCTTGATTCTAAACCTAAATTTGCTTTTTTGCAACTTCTTCCCATTACTTTTGATTCTGCTTTCTGGGTCCAAATAGTCTAATCATTCTTCTCTATGACATCCTTCAATATTGGATCAGAACCCTTATGGCCACCCTTTTATTCTTCCTTACATTACACAACCATGGATTCTTCAACTGTCTCAAGAAGGCCCATCTTAGCTGCCCTTCTCTGGGTGATTTGAAGTTTATTAATGTCTTTTTAAAAAATGTGGTGCCAAGAACTTAATGCAATTATTTAAATGGAGTTTGATGAGGGCAGAGCACAGATCAACTGCAATTTATCTATTCCTAGGAAATATGCTTATCTCAATGCAATTTGAGAACAAGTTTACTTTTTTGGCTGTCACATACATATTGAGTTTATGGTCTTACTAAGATTTCTAGATTTTTTTAGAACAATTGATTTTTGTGAAGTTGATTTTTTGAACTTAAGTATTAAACTTTGCATTTATCCCCATTGAATTCATCTTAGATATGACCTAATGCTCTAACTTGTTGAAATCTATTTTCTTTTGGACACTGATTATCCTCCAATATATTAGTTATTCCTCCCCTTTCCAGTTTTTTATTTTTGTTTTTTTTTTCCCTCATGATTTCTTTTTTCCTGTTTACCTTTTTATTCTTTTCTAGGGTCTTATATTTGAAAGTTAAATTTTCTATTCAGTTCAGGTCTTTCCATCACAAATGCCTGAAAGTCCTCTTTTTCATTGAAGTCCTATTTTTTACTCTGAAAGATTATACTCAGTTTTTCAGGGTACGTGATTCTTGTCTGTAATCCCAGTTCCTTTGCCCTCTGGAATATCATATTCCATGCCCTCTGGTCCTTTAATATAGATGCTGCTGGATCTTGTTTTAGCCTTATTGTAGCTCTGCAGTATTTGAATTCCTTTTTTCTAGCAGCTTGCAATATTTTCTCCTTGACCTGGGGGCTCTGGAATTTGACTATAATATTCCTGGAGGTTTTCCTTTTGGCATTTCTTTCAGGAGCTGATTGATGGATTCTTTCAATTTTTATTTTGCCTTCTACTTCTAGAATATCAGGGCAATTTTCCCTGACAATCTCTGGGAAGATGCTGTCTAAACTCTTATTTTGATCATGGTTTTCAGGTAGTCCAATGATTTTCAAATGATCTCTCCTGGATCTATTTTCTAGGTCAACTGTTTTTCCAAGGAGATATTTCATATTTCCCTCTACTTTTTTATTCATTTGGATTTGCTTTACTGTGTCTTGGTTTCTCATAAGGTCACTAGCTTCCATTTGTTCAATTCTAATTATTAGACAATTGTTTTCTTTAGAGAGCTTTTGTATCTCCTTTTCCATTTGGCTTTTCAAACTGTTGACTTTTTTTCTCTTAGCTCTCCTGCATTGCTCTCATTTCTCTTTTCATTCTTTCCTCCACCTCTCTAAATCTTCCTTCTACCTCTCCTACTTTCTCTTCAAAGTCCCTTTTGAGCACTTCCATGCCCTGTGACCAATTCATATTTTTCTTGGAAGCTTTGGATGTAGGGGCCCTGAGGTTGCTATCCTCTTCTGACAGTGCACATCGATCTTCCTTGTCACTAAAGAAACTTTCTATTCTCAACTTTTTTTGCTTGCTCATCTTGCCATCTTTTACTTGAGTTTTAACTCCCTCTTATAGTGGGGCCCTACTTACAAGCTACACTGTTCCAAGATTCAGAGGGTCCTAGTTGTTTCAGTTTGAGGAAGGGCAGGTTTTTCTTTCACCTGGCCTGTTCTCTGGTCTGGAGGTAACCTCAAGACAACTTGTTAATTAACAAACCAACAGAACTTTGTGTGCTGTGGTGGATATTAGCTTCCAATGAGTCTGAGCCCCTCCCTCACCTGGGCCTCCCACAGCTTAGGATTTCTTCCTGGTTCCCTGCTGGGGTGGGCTAGCTGAATTTTTCTTTAGGTCCTGCAGATACCCCCTGTATTCCCCCCACAACCCCCACCACCAGCTGTTCAGCCCTCTCACCTGACCACAAGCTTAGTTCCAGAAGACATTGGCACTGCAGCTGATTCTGAGGCTTGGGGGTAAGTTCCAGAGATTGTTCCTGGGGTCTGTGTCGGCATGATCACTGGGTTGGACTCTTCTCACAGTCCAGCACAGCCCCCTTTAATCTATCTTTGGCTGGAAAATAATTTCAGACGGTATTTTTGTGAGTTTTGCTGCTCTAGGGGTTGTTTTATTGCTGGTTTTTTGGGTCCACAGTTGTGATATCACAACAGATCAGTTGTGAAAGAGGAAACAGATCAAAAAGAAAAAAAAACACAAAAAAGAATAAAGTAAGTGAAAAGAACATGCTTTGATCTGCATTGAAGGTCCACCAGTTCTTTATCTGGATATGGATAGCATTTGCCTTCATGAATCCTTTGTACTTGTCTTGGATAGTTGTGTTGCTGAGAAGAGTGGAGTCATTCATAGTTGATCATCACACAATGTTGCTGATACTGTGTTCCCCTTCCCAGTTTCATGTGATTTCCCTATTTTATGAGGATGTCACCTAAGACTTTCTTTGATTTTTGAAAAGAATGCTTGATGGCACAGGGTTGGAGGTATTGGAGACCTCCTGATACATTGACTTTGAACTATTATGAACTACTTTTTGAATTGCTAGCCAATCAGTTCTGAATTCATCTAATTGTATAATATGAGATACTTTAACAAAACTCTCACTGAGTAACTTTTATTGTTCATAATAGGAAATATCATCATCATTCTCTAAGTTTATAAAGAATTTTCAAATAAAATTAGTGTGACATGTTTTGGAGTCAGGGAACCTTGGATGCAAGTTCAACCTCTTGAGTGATGAGTATCTTAATCTTTGAATGCCCAAGCTTTCTCTATGACTCTAAGTTGAATTATAATTCCCAGTCTTGGGACAGCTAGGTGGTATAGTGGATAGAACATTGGTCCTGGAGTCAGGATGACCTGAGTTTAAATCTGGCCTCAGATACTTTCTAACTCTATGGCCTAGAGCAAATCAAATAAACAAAAAGAATAATTCTCGATGTGGACCCCTCTTTTAGAGTTCCCTCCACAAATGAAATCTCATATGTAGCATTTAAAAAAAATATCTTAGAAGAAAATGCACATAAGGTATTTTTAATTCATAGAGGTGCAAACATCCCCCCGTGGCAACATTCCCAAATGATTAAAAAGTATTTAACTCATATTATAAAAATAGTTATATCTTTTCTCAGTATCACATATGAAGATAGGTTTGGTAAGATCATCTTCCAGAAAAGATGACAATGGGAGAGTTTCTAGCTTTGCTCAACTCCCCAGAGAAATACCTAATAAAATTATGAAGAGTGCATATAAAACAAAAAGACTCAACAGAGTAAAAGAGAAAAACACTTGAGTTTCTCCATTCATAAATGATTGCTCCAGAAATGGCACTTTTAGCAAGTATGATCTCTTGGTTCAGGGCTTCTTTGAGGGCTGAGATACAAAGCTATGATCCTCCTCCAGGAGGATATGTACTCTGCAAGAAAACAAAGCAAAGGCCAGTGTGACCAAGGGTCAGGGGACACCCTTGGAAAGAGATCAAAGCTGAGAATTGGGGCAGTGGGCACAGTATGGTCCAGATCATGGTCACATGCAGTTCAGGGTTGTAGCAATCTTGTGTAAGGTCTAAAATTCTAGCTGTGATGTCTAAAATCTAATGAGTGGTTGTCTTAAATTAGAAGCTTTAGCAAGAGTTTAGCCTTTTAAGTATTTATTAAAGTGTATTAGAAGTCAGTGAAGAGAGAGAGAGAGAGAGAGAGAAAAAGAGAGAGAGAGAGAGAGAGAGAAAGAGAGAGAGAGAGAGAGAGAGAGAGAGAGAGAGAGAGGTAAAACAGCTTTTGTCTAGCTATCTAAGAGCTAGCATCTGTCCTCCCACCAAGCCCCAAGTTCGGAACCAAAAGACCCTCGATTTTCCCCGGCTTCTGTGAAACAGGAAACAAGGCCATCTACACACACACAACTCCAAGCTAATTGGCTGGTAGCTCTGATTTACATGACCCACAGGTGACAGACATCACTTCCTGATGCCAATCTGACCTTTGAAACCTCCAATCATCACCTGCACTTTCTCCTTATGGTGGTGCTTACCTGCAATATCTTTCTCAGCAGGTTGGTAGTACTCTGATTATCACATTTGAATGAGGAAAAGATATGTTTATAAACAGTTTGGGGATGGGGGCAGCTAATTGATGCAGTGAATAAAGCACTGGCCCTGGATTCAGGAGGACCTGAGTTCAAATCTGGCCTCAGACACTTGACACTTACTAGCTATGTGACCCTGGGCAAGTCACTTAACCCTCATTGCCCTGCAAAACAAACCAAAACCAAAACCAAACCAAAAAAAAAAAAACAAATAACAACAAAATAGTTTGGGGTTAACTTATCTAAATAGTATGATTACTTCTGCCCATATGGAGTGACTGGTTCCAAGACCCACCTAAGAATGAGATTTTCTCTTTTAAAATTCAAGATTAAGATATCAAGCATAGGAAGGAACTCCTCTCCCCCCTTTTTCATTTAAGAGTATTTTATTTTTTCAATTACATGTAAAGATAGTTTCAACAGTTTTTTTGGTGGGGCAATGAGGGTTAAGTTACTTGCCCAGGGTCACACAGCTAGGAAGTGTCAAGTGTCTGAGGCCAGATTTGAACTCAGGTCCTCCTGAATCCAGGGCCAGTGCTTTATCCACTATGCCACCTAGGTGCCCCATAACATTCATTTTAGTAAGATTTTTATTTCCAAATTTTTCTCCTTCCCTTCCCCCCACTCCCCAAGATAGCAAGCAATCTTATATAGGCTATACATGTACAATCATGTTAAACATAATCCAACATTAGTCATGTTGTGAAAGAAGAATCAGAACCACAGGAAAGAAAAATACAACAAAAAAGGGGAAAATTGTATGCTTCAATCTGCATTCAGATTCCATTGTCCTTCTTTTGGGGGTGTGAAGAACATTTTCTATTATAAATATTTTGGAATTGTCTTGGGTTATTATATTGCTGAGAAGAGCTAAGATAATCACAGTTGATCATCATACAATGTTGCTGTTACTGTGTACACTGTTCCCCTGGTTCTGCTCACTTCACTCAACATCAGTTCATGTAAGTCCTTCCAGGTTTTTCTGAAATCTGCCTGCTCATCATTTCTTATAGCACGATAGTATTTCATTACATTACCATTACACAACTTGATCAGTCAGTCCCCAATTGATGGGCCTCCCCTCAATTTCAGTTCTTTGCCACAACTAAAAGAGCTGCTATAAAAATTTTTGTACACATGGGTCCTTTTATCTTTTTTATTATCTCTTTGGGATACAGACCTAGTAATGATATTACTGGATCATGTGTCAAGATAATGGAACTTAGGGGTTCACCTGGAGATTGATCTAAACTGATTGAATTGGGGAAGAGCAACTGACTGGTCTACTAGATTGTAAGCACATCTGGCTGGTACTTAGGGGTACTTAATGAATTTGAATGACACTAGCCAATCAGCTTGAAGAACCTCCCATTTCAGGGAGGGGAACATGAAGCAGGAAGCAACACTGGGGAGAGTCTTCTTCCTCTTTTGGCTGGAGAGATTGGCATTGTGGTAGGACTTCACAGGGGAGTTTTAGGAAGGTGAGGATTTCAGGTTTAAGAAATCTGTTCTCAATCTTTCTCTTTCTTTTACTATCTTTCAATAAACCCTTTAAAAACCTAAACTCATTTATCAGTGATCTTAGTCAGTTTCCCCCCCAAAACTGGGGGGGGACAGATTAGAACCCACATTTAGAATTTTAAATTACATAATCAAGAGGTATGCACAGTTTTATAGCCCTTTGGGAATAGTTCCAAATTGTTTTCCAGAATGGTTGGATCAGTTCACAACAATGCATTAGTGTTCCAATTTTCCAACATCTCCAACATTTATCATTTTCCTTTTTTGTTACATGATCCATTCTGATAGGTGTGAGGTGGTACCTCAGAGTAGTTTTTATTTGCATGTCTCTAATCAATAGTGATTGAGAGCATTTTTTCATAATGACGATAGATAGCTTTAATTTCTTCATCTGAAAACTGCCCATTCATAGCCTTTGACCATTTCTCAACTGGCAAATAACTTGTATTCCTATAAATTTTATTCAGTTCTCTATATATTTGAGAAATAAAACCTTTATCAAAAACACTGGCTATAAAAATTGTTTCCCAGCTTTTTGCTTCCTTCTAATCTTGGTTTCATTGGTTTTGTTTGTGTGAAATCTTTTTAATTTAATGCAATCAAAATGATCCATTTTGCATTTCATAATGTTCCCTATCTATGGTTTGGCTGTGCTCAGTGAGGTTCTTTTTGTAGCTGTTCCACTATAGATCATCCTTTCCTCCTAAATACTCTTTCCTTTCTGGATCTTTGTGACATTACTCACTCCTGTTGCATCTCCTACCAGTCTGACCGCTCTTGCTCAATTTCCTTTTCTAGGCTATCATCCATATCACTTTTTATAATCACACATAATCCATATATGCATATATTATATATACAGATATATGTATATATACACACATATGTACACACACATATACGTGTATGTGTGTGTATATATATATATATGTATTTCTATATACACATTTCATATATATCACTGTGGATATTCTCCAAGGTTCTGTCTTTGGCCTTCTTCACTTATACTCTCTTTTTTTTTTTCCCCTTTGTATAAGGTATTTTATTTTTTCCGTTACATGTAAAGATAGTTCTCAACTTTTGTTTATACAAGCTTTACAATTTCAGATTTTTCTCCCTCCCTTACCTCCCTCCCCCCCTCCCCTAGACAGCAGGTAATCTGATATAGGTTATGTCTATATATCTCTATACATATAGATATAGATATATACACACACATATATATACACATAATAACATTAATCCTATTTCTGCATTAATCCTGTTACAAGAGAAAAAATCAGAGCAGTGATGCAAAACCTCAAAATAGAAAAAAAAACCAACAGCACCCAAAACAAAAGAAATAATATGGTTCAATCAGCATCTATACTCCACAGTTCTTTCTTTCTTTCTTTCTTTCTTTCTTTCTTTCTTTCTTTCTTTCTTTCTTTCTTTCTTTCTTTCTTTCTTTCTTTCTTCCTTCCTTCCTTCCTTCCTTCCTTCCTTCCTTCCTTCCTTCCTTCCTTCCTTCCTTCCTTCCTTCCTTCCTTCCTTCCTTCCTTCCTTCCTTCCTTCCTTCCTTCCTTCCTTCCTTCCTTCCTTCCTTCCTTTCTTTCTTTCTTTCTTTCTTTCTTTCTTTCTTTCTTGGATTTGGAGATCCTCTTCTATCATGAGTTCCCTGGAACTCTTCTGTACCATTGCATTGGTGAGAAGAATATAGTCCATCAAAGTAGGTGAACACTCAATGTTGATGATACTGTGTACAATGTTCTTCTGGTTCTGCTCATCTCACTCATCATCAGCTCACGTAAGACCCTCCAGGTTTCTCTGAACTCCTCCTGCTCATCATTTCTTACAGCACAATAGTATTCCATTGTATTCATATACCACAACTTGTCCAGCCATTCCCCAATTGATGGGCACCCCCTCAACTTCCAATTCCTTGCTACCACGTAAAGAGCAGCTATAAATATTTTTGTACATGTGGGTCCCTTTCCCCCTTCCATGATTTCTTTGGGCAAAAGACCTAAAAGTGGAATTGCTGGGTCAAAGGGTATGCACAGCTTTATCGCCCTTTGGGCATCATTCCAAATTGCTCTCCAGAATGGTTGGATCAGCTCACAGCTCCACCAACAATGCATTAGTGTTCCAATTTTCCCACAGCCTCTCCAACATTTATCTTCCTTTTTTGTCATTTTAGCCAATCTGATAGGTGTCAGGTGGTACCTCAGAGTTGTTTTAATTTGCATCTCTCTAATCATTAGAGATTTAGAGCATTTTTTCATATGGGAATAGATAGCTTTGGTTTCTTCATCAGAAAACTGCCTGTTCATATCCTTTGACCATTTCTCAATTGGGGAATGACTTGGATTCTTATAAATTTGATTTAATTCCCTATATATTTTAGAGATGAGGCCTTTATCAGAAGCACTGGCCTCAAAAATTGTTTCCCAGCTTTCTGCCTCCCTTCCAATTTTGGATGCATTGCTTCTGTTTGTACAAAAATTTTTTAATTTAATATAATCAAAATCATCCATTTTGCATTTTATAATATACTCTATCTCTTGTTTGGTCAAAAACTGTTTTCCTTTCCAAAGATCTGATAGGTACACTATTCCTTTCTCTCCTAATTTACCTATGGTATCACTTCTTATGTCTAAATCATGTATCCATTTTGACCTTATTTTAGTATAAGGTGTAAGATGTTGGTCTATGCCTAATTTCTGCCATACTATCTTCCAGTTTTCCCAGCAGTTTTTGTCAAATACTGAGTTCCTATCCCAGAAGCTGGAGTCTTTGGGTTTATCAAACACTACATTACTAGTGTCATTTACTACTGCATTTCCTGAGCCTAGCCTATTCCATTGATCTACCACTCTATTTTTTAGCCAGTACCAGATAGTTTTGATGACTGCCGCTTTATAGTAAAGCTCCAGGTTTGGTACCGCTAACCCACCTTCCTGTGAATTTTTTTTCATTATTTCCCTGGATATTCTTGATTTTTTGTTTTTCCAGATGAATTTTGTTATTATTTTTTCTAGCTGTATAAAATAATTTTTAGGTAGTCTGATTGGTATGGCACTGAATAAGTAAATTAATTTAGGCAGTATTGTCATTTTTACTATATTAGCTCTGCCTATCCATGAGCAATGGATATCTTTCCAATTATTTAGATCTGATTTGATTTGTGTGAAGAGTGTTTGGTAGTTGTGTTCATAGAGTTCCTGGGTTTGTCTTGGCAAGTAGACTCCCAAGTATTTTATATTATCTACCGTTACTTTAAATGGAATTTCTCTTTCTATCTCTTGCTGCTGGATTTTCTTGGTCATGTATAGAAATGCTGATGATTTATGTGGATTTATTTTATATCCTGCTACTTTGCTAAAGTTGTTAATTGTTTCAAGTAATTTTTGACTTGATTCTCAAGGATTCCTTAAGTATACCATCATATCATCTGCAAAGAGTGATAGTTTTGTTTCCTCCTTGCCTATTCTAATTCCTTTAATTCCTTTCTCTTCTCTGATTGCTAAAGCTAACATTTCTAGGACAATATTAAATAATAGGGGTGATAATGGACATCCCTGTTTCACCCCTGATCCTATTGGGAAGGCCTCTAATTTATCTCCATTGCATATAATACTTGCTGATGGCTTTAGGTAGATACTGTTTATTATTCTAAGGAAAGCTCCCCCTATTCCTAAACTCTCTAGTGTTTTTATTAGGAATGGGTGCTGTACTTTGTCAAAAGCTTTCTCTGCATCTATTGAGATAATCATATGATTTTGGTTGGTTTTCTTATTGATGTGGTTGATTATGTTAATAGTTTTCCTAATGTTGAACCAGCCCTGCATTCCTGGTATAAATCCCACCTGGTCATAGTGTATTATCCTGGTGATCACTTGCTGTAATCTCCTTGCTAATATCTTATTTAAGATTTTAGCATCAATATTCATTAGGGAAATTGGTCTATAATTTTCTTTCTCTGTTTTTGCTTTGCCTGGTTTTGGTATCACCACCATATTTGTGTCATAAAACGAATTTGGTAGAACTCCTTCTTCACCTATTTTTCCAAATAATTTGTATAATATTGGAATTAATTGTTCTTTAAATGTTTGGTAAAATTCACCCGTAAACCCATCTGGCCCTGGGGATTTTTTCTTAGGGAGTTCATTAATAGCTTGTTCAATTTCTTTTTCTAATATGGGTTTATTTAAGGATTTTATTTCCTCTTCAGTTAACCTGGGCAGTTTGTATTTTTGTAAATATTCATCCATTTCATTTAGATTGTCAAATTTATTGGCATACAGTTGGGCAAAATATTTCCTAATTATTGCTTTAATTTCCACTTCATTGGTGGTAACATCACCCTTTTCATTTTTGATACTGGTAATTTGGTTTTCTTCTTTCTTTTTTTTTAATCAAATTAACCAATATTTTATCTATTTTATTGGTTTTTTCATAAAACCAGCTCTTAGTTTTATTGATTAATTCTATAGTTTTTTTGCTTTCAATCTTATTAATTTCTACTTTAATTTTCAGGATCTCTAATTTAGTGTCTAATTGGGGATTTCTAATTTGTTCTTTTTCTAGCTTTTTAAGTTGCATACCCAATTCATTAATCTCCTCTTTCTCTTTCTTATTCATGTAAGCATTTAGAGCTATAAATTTTCCCCTAAGCACTGCTTTGGCTGCGTCCCATAGATTTTGGTATGTTGTCTCATTATTGTCATTCTCTTGGATAAAGTTATTGATTGTTTCTATGATTTCTTGTTTGGCCCATTCATTCTTTAGAATGAAATTATTTAGTTTCCAATTGATTTTCATTCTACTTTTCCCTGGCTCTTTCTTACATGTAATTTTTATTGCATCATGATCTGAGAAGGATGCATTTACTATTTATGCCTTTCTACATTTGACTATGATGTTTTTGTGCCCTAATACATGGTCAATTTTTGAAAATGTGCCATGTACTGCTGAGAAAAAGGTATATTCCTTTCTTTCCCCATTCAATTTTCTCCAGACATCTATCATGTCTAACTTTTCTAGTAATCTATTCACCTCTTTCACTTCTTTCTTATTTATTTTTTGGCTAGATTTATCTAATTCTGAGAGGGGGAGATTCAGATCCCCCACTAGTATAGTATTACTGTCTAATTCCTCTTGTAACTCATTTAACTTCTCCTCTAAGAACTTGGATGTTATACCACTTGGCGCATACATATTTAATATTGATATTACTTCATTATCTATAGTACCTTTAAGTAAGATGTAATTTCCTTCCTTATCTCTTTTAATGAGATCTATTTTTGCCTGCACTTTGTCTGAGATAAGGATTGCTACCCCTGCCTTTTTTACTTTAGCTGAGGCATAATATATTCTGCTCCAGCCTTTTACCTTTACTCTGTGTGTATCTCTCTGCTTCAAATGTGTTTCTTGTAAACAGCATATTGTAGGGTTCTGGTTTTTAATCCACTTTGCAATTCGCTTCCGTTTTATAGCAGAGTTCATCCCATTCACATTCACAGTTATTTTTACTGTCTATTCCCCTCCATTCTATTTACCCCCTTTGTACTTTTCCCCCCTTCTTTCACCCTATTCCTCCTCACCGACGTTTTACTTCTTACCCCTGCCTCCCCCGATCTGCCCTCCCTTTTTATCACCCCCCTCTCTTTTCTTTACCCTTTTCTCCCTTGCTTTTGTCCTCCCTTCTATCAGTCCCCCCCTTTCCCTTCCCCTTTTGTTTCCCTAAAGAATGAGTTAAGTTTCTTTATCCCAATGAACGTATATGTTATTCCCTCTTTGAGTCAAATCTAATGAGAATAGGGTTGAAACAATGTTCCCCCCTCCTTTCTTTCCCTCTATTGTAATAGGTTTTTTCCACCTCTTCATATGATAAAATTCATCCCATTCCACCTCCCCTTTCCTCTCCTCTCCATAGACTCCCTTTTTAACCCCTTAATTCTTTTGTATCATCACATCAAAGACAATTTATATTTATACCCTCTATATAAAGTCCTTCTCTCTGCCCAAATACATTTACAGTTCTTAAGAGTTATGAGTATTATCTTCCTGTGTAGGGATATAAACAGTTTAACCTAATAGGGTAACTTTTTTTTTTTCCCCTCTGTTTACCTTTTTAAACTTCTCTTGAGTCTTGTATGTTGAGATCACATTTTCTATTCAGTTCTGGTCTTTTCACCAGGAAAGATTGAAAGTCCCCAATGTCATTAAATGTCCATCTTTTCCCCTGAAAGAAAATGCACATTTTTGCTGGGTAATAGATTCTCGGCTGCAATCCAAGCTCCTTTGCCTTCCGGAATATCATATTCCAAGCCTTGCGGTCCTTTAATGTTGAAGCTGCCAGGTCCTGAGCAATCCTGACTGTGGCTCCATGATATTTAAATTGCTTCTTTCTGGCTGCTTGGAGTATTTTCTCCTTCACCTGATAATTCTGGAATTTGGCTACAATATTCCTTGGAGTTTTCCTTTTGGGGTCTCTTTCAGGAGGTGATCGGTGGATTCTTTCAATGATGATTTTATCCTCTGATTCTATGATATCAGGGCAGTTCTCCTTAATAATTTCCTGGAATATGGTGTCTAGATTCTTTTTCTGGTCATGGCTTTCAGGCAGTCCAATGATTCTCAAATTGTCTCTCCTGGATCTGTTTTCCAGATCAGTTGTCTTTCTGATGAGGTATTTCACATTTTCTTCTATTTTTTCATTTTTTTTATTCTGCTTGACTGATTCCTGGTGTCTCATGGATTCCTTATCTTCCAACTGTCCCACTTTAATTTTTAAGGCATTGTTTTCTTCAGTGAGATTATGCACCTTTTTTTTTTCATTTGGCTAAGTGAATTTTTTAAGGCTTTGTTTTCTTCAGCTTCCTTTTCCAAGCTGCTGATTCTTTTTTCATAGTTTTCTTGTTTTGCTTTCATTTCTCTCCCCATTTTTTCTTCTACCTCTTGCAATTGATTTTTAAAATCCTTTTTGAGCTCTTCCAGGAAGGCTTTTTGTTCTTTGGACCAATTCACCTTCCCTTGTGAGGCTTCAGATGTAGACAATTTGAGGCTATTGTCCTCATCTGAGTTTGTGTTGGCTTCTTCCCTATTGATACAGAAGCTCTCAATGGAGAGGGTTCTTTTTTGCTTCTTACTCATTATTGCAGCTTATTTATTTATTCTTTAAGTTGAGGTCTGCTCTGGGGGCACCAGGGTCCCTGTTTTGGGCTTCTTGTGCAGGGGTATAGGTGCTGTGTGACCGGGCTTTTACTCTGAGGCCTTTATGGTGTGTGGAGTTCCCCCGCCCTGCACTTCCTGTCTGATTGTGCTCGGCCAGCCAGGCGCCAGACCCCGGCGTCTGATCCCGCCTGACCAGTTCGTGGCCCTCTCGGCTGGTGCAGGTAGGTTTTTCCACTGTCCTTCTTGGCCACCAGATTTTTGAACCAGGTTCCGGGAGCCTCAGTTGTTCGGCTGTGGCCCGCAGCTCCTGCTGATTTGCCCCGACCCCCTCGGCGCTGGGTTGCTGCCCTGCGCTGGGCCTCCCTTTTGCCCGAGTCAGACCGACCTTTTCCTGAAGTCTTCTAAATTATCTCTGGTTGGAGGACTGTGTCTCTCTGTCTCTTTGCAGGTTCTGTAGTTTCAGAATCCGTCCAGAGGCTTGATTTAATGTTCGTTTTGAGGGAACAGAAGGAGAGCTCAGGCAGCTTGCTGCTTCCTCTCCGCCATCTTGGCTCCGCCCACTTGTACTCTCTGAATAATCTCTTCAGCAACCATGTATTTAACTTTTATTTCTATGCAGATAACTCTAAGATTTATATATGCAGCTCCTACTTCTAACTTGAACTTCAGTCCTGCATGACTAACTGCCTATTGGACATCTCCAGTAGAATGTTCTAGAGACATCTTAAACTCAACGTGTCCAAAATGAACAAACCCTCTCATTTTCTAAATTTCTTTGTCTATCAAAGTCTTCCAGTATCTCTGTCCATAATTTCAGAATTGCCCTGGTCTGTTCACTCTTCCTCACCACACATAACCAAGCAGTTGCCAAATCTTGCCACTTCTAGCTTCCCAACATCTCTTGCATCCAACATCTTCTTTCAGCTATCTCCTTAGCTGAGTCCCTCAACACTTTTCACCTAGATTATTGCAACAGACTCATAATTGCTTCTCCTGCTTTAAGTCTCCCTATTATATTCCATTCTATACTGGCCTTCTTCAAGAATGAAGGATGAAGAATAAGAATGACAGCAATAACAACAACAACCCAAAGTAATTTTCCTTTAACACAGATATAACCATATCATTACTGTATTCAACCAACTCCAGTGGCTTTCTGTTGCTTCCAGGATAAAATAAAACCTCCTCTTTTTAGCTTTAAAAGTCCTGCACAGAATGGCCCCAACCTATCTTTTCAGCTTCAGTGGATATTACTCTTCTTCCCAAGTTCTATGATACAGCCAAAATAGCCTTTCCTTGTTCCTCACACATGACATTTAATCTCTTCTCTCTATACCTTTGCACTGACTGTACCATCTCTTTGAAATGTACTCCCTCCTTGCTTTCACTCTACAGAGTTCCTCTGTCTTCCTTTAAGATACAGCTTCTAAACACAACATTTTCTGATCTCCCTCAAGTGCTATTGCCCTTCCTCCCAGATTTCCTTGTATTTAACTACTTTGTAGACATTTATATTTATTAACTTTATGTTTATATTATATTTTATTTTAGATATATTCTTATGCTTATATTTTAAATATTTTATAGTTTGTTAACTTTATCTCTATGCTATATTTTTATATATGCTTGTTTCTGTTATTAGAATATAAGTTCCTTATGAGTAGAGATTGTTTTATTCTTTCTATTTGTGATCCTAGCACTTAGCACTGTCCATGGCACATAGTAAGGCATTTATTAATATTTGTTGATAAACCGATTGCTTTCAAAGTTTGCACAGAACAATAGATTTCTTTTTCCTCATTATAAAATGGGTCAGCCAAATCCTTTCTTTTTTCTAATTGGGGAATCAAATTTGTGCCTTAACTTAGACACAATTTATATTTAGCATTACATGGCACGAAATATAATGGGAAGGCAGATTTCACAGATGGATCTAAAGTTTCCACTTCAAGGACAATGGGGTGAAGTTACTGGTTCCAAGTCACATAGTTAATGTCAGAGCTAGGGGACTAGAACCCATATTCTGTTGATCGTAGCCCAGAACTTCTTCCACTGCCTTGTATTGATTTTTCTCAGGGCAAAGTGAATTGATTCTCATAAAATTAAAATTAGTGTGAAAGGTCACATAAAGTTGGGAAAAAATTAAACATGTTGAGGAAACAAATATGTTGCTTGGGATTATTTATTTTTTGTTTCAGGAGGGGTTTCTTTCCCCTTCTGAAGGAGCTGCTCTTTCCTTTCATTTTTCAACTTCTATTCACCTTGGGCAAAACCCAAAGCAAAATATTCTAAAAGAACAAAAATAAAAGGTAGGGTGGCCATTATATCCTTTCAAGGGAAAGTCAGAATACAACCCTCAGGAAAAGGCAAATAGTCATTAGATTTAAAGATTTATAGATTCAATTTGTTTTGAAGGCTTATCAAAAATTTATCTTCAACCATTTGGGCATCTCATGAGAAATGACTGAGATTTGTGAGCTTTTCAAATCCAAAGCAACCACATCCAATTGAACCAATAAGCCCTTGGAGGGTGATCCATTGCTGCTTTCCAAGAAGACAATTAAAAATTGTACATGCTGCAAGCAAAGTTTGACTCCAAACAATCATCTTAAAGCAAGGAGCAAAATTTCCTTCTCTGTATATTCCAGAAGAAATAGCTAGAGACAAAATGCAGCCAAATAGGCCCAAGCTCTTTAGCAGGGGACAACTTCACACACTTAATATGGGCTTGAAAAAGTGGGTGTAGTAAACCCCCTTTTTTTGGGTGTGAAGAGCATTTTCTATTATAAATATTTTGGAATTGTCTTGGATTATAGCACAGTCCTTAGAGTCTCTTATCTTCACCTCTAATTATCTTTAATTAATAGTGTCTCCTTACCTTTGCCTTGAATTGCTCTGGCCTTCCTCTCTTTGTGATCCCACAGGAGCAGTAGTTAGAGGAGTTACCAAGTTAAAGGCACTCTGCTAAGAACTTCTAATAAAAGCAAACAACTTTTATTGATGCAAATATTTAAGCACTTCATTGATGAAGATACTTTCTCCAATAGTGCAAGCCACACACATCTGTGTCTTTTCATTCTGTGCAATTCTTGTCTATGTCTTCCCATAAATTTTCCACAAAGGATTTACTTAAAGACCTTTCTAAATTTTTCATGATTGTGTATGTATCATTTTACACTTGTCCCTTTCTCTTACTTGTCCCTTTTCACTTTTCCATACATTTCCTCCCTGAGACAAAAAAAAAATAGTTCAGCAAAACTAACTATATAAACTGAGTATAACATTGTATGTGCTATTTCAAGCCTATGGTTCACCACCTCTTCAAAGAATGTTCTTGACTCTTTTATGCCCAGTACAATAGGTTCTTATTGAAGATGCCTAAACATAGAAATAGGGATTAACCAGAAAATTGATTTTACATCCTTTTCTACCTCTGTTCCTGAAGCCGTTTCACCTGGGAGATATGGGCTACTTTGTGTCTCCCTTTTCTGATTCTTGAGTTTCTACCAAGAACCTCTATTTTGGGAAGTGCCTAGGCCAGCCTTGCTCACTTCTCTTCTGGTTTTGCTCTTGACTCTCTGAATTTTAAATCTCCATCCCATTAGCCTTTTAACCCTGGAAATGCCTCCACCTTAGTGGCTTCCTCTTCTAACTGATGAATTCCTTCTTGGAACCACCATTTGAGGAAGTGCACAGGTCAGCTGGGTCACCTCTCTCCTCTGTTTCTGATTCATTGTACCTTGCTTCTACATGAGTACCTCACCCCACTGATTTTCAGCTTCCTTTTCTGTGTTGTCTTCCCCCATTTGAATGTAAACTCATTGAGGTAAGGGACTGTCTTTCTTTTTTGCTAATGTTTATATTCTCAGTGCTATGAAAAGGGCCTGAAACATAGACAGTGCTTAATAAATGTCATATCTATGTTTCTATCTCCTGTAATATCAAAGAGAAGGCAGCAGACACTTAGGATTTAAGGAAGTATTATTGTAATAGCTGAGTAGAGTATGCTTCCAACATAACACTTTACATGGGTCATGTTTACCTATTTTTCTCTTGGCTAGCTTGCTCATCCCAACCTGTCTTCATACTGCCTTTTCAGAGATTTACCATGATGTGGTTACAATCAAATTTTCTCAGGTTCTTAGGTATAAACACCCTTGTGCTTGGGGATGAAATGGGATATGCTCCTTCTACTTATTGCTGTAGTTCCTGAGTATGCTTCTCATCTATATGAAATCAATCCCTTCCCAATGATGATGGTAAAGAGGTAAATGGCAATTTTTCAGTCATGTCTGACCCTTCACGACCCCATGCCTGACACTCTAACAATTGCACCACCCAGCTGCCTTCTTGATAATAATACTATTTACTAAAAACTATAAAATACTTACTTAATAAAAAGGCAAAACAAGATTAATCAGTATATTATAATTATTCATAATAAATCAAATCCAAATATGATCAACATAACAGAGTTTACACATAAATCTGAGTTACATTCTACCACCAACATAC
The DNA here is from genome assembly GCF_019393635.1 of Dromiciops gliroides. Taxonomy (NCBI): domain Eukaryota; kingdom Metazoa; phylum Chordata; class Mammalia; order Microbiotheria; family Microbiotheriidae; genus Dromiciops; species Dromiciops gliroides. The sequence continues at coordinate 227,435,781 of NC_057865.1, forward strand.
ATAATATCTGTTGGAGAGAATGGGCACATACTTACAGAAACCTAGCAGAGACATAGAAGGAAGAAAAACCATGTGCTTGGGTTTTAACCACTCCAGACTACAGGCTTTGATATATCAGTCATTTAATGAGTAATCTATATTACTTGAAGACACTTTTCAGCTTACTATTCCCTTTCTGGTCCTTATCACTCTTGATGGCAAATTTACTTCCACTTTCAAGTTAATGAAGCAGAAATAAATTCTTTTAACTCACAATTCCCCTTAAAAGAATGCTGAAGAAGTTTTACATAATTTTGATGAGCATTTCTTGAAAGCCAGAGAACTGAAAAGTTTTTCAGATGAGCTTTCTGGGCAATGCAGACAAGCCCAAATAGCTCTTTACTCAACAGGATGCTAGTTCATCCAGTCAGTTTTCAGGATTTCCTAAAATAAAGCAGAGGAAGCTAGGTGGTACAGTGGATAGAACACTGGCCCTGAATTTGGGAGGACCTTAATTCAAATCTCACTTCAGACATTTACTAGCTGTGTGACCCTGGGCAAGTCACAACCCCAATTGTGTTAAAATATCTGGGGCTATCTCCAGCCATCCTGATGTATATTTTGCCACTGGGCCTAGGTAGCTCTGGAGGAGAAAGTGAAACTGGTGACTTTGCACAGCCCTTTTTCACTTAAATTCAATTCATTGCAAGTCATGACATGTGTCATGGTCTTCTTTTAAAAACAAAGGACAAACAACAACAATAAAGCAGAACTTAAAAAAAAATTAAGTTGGCTTTCTGGGTAATACATTCAAGCTCCAGACAGCTCTATAATTAATACTGTACTGTCCACTCAGCTTTAAACAATAAAGCAGATGCAGAGATTGTTTCCTTTTGTTATGTTTTTCCTTATCAAATCAGACATGGTAGCAGACAGCAACTAGTATTCTGAGATAGGAAATAGCAACTAGCACTTCTCCCAGCCTGTGGTGGATGGTGCTGGAGAGAAATAAGAATTAAACTGTTTCAATGAGCTTCAGCCTTTCTTTTGCTTACCAACATCTTTTGAAAACTTCCTGTCATCTAACTCTCCTGCTGTATCTGGCTATTGAGTTACATGTACTGTAACTGTATCTGTCTGTCTTTTTAACCAAGTTCTTTCACGCTGCTTCTTCCATTCTTCTTCTGCTGGCCTCTCCAACATTTTTAATGGCACCTATAAGAGCCTTCTGGTGCTCTGTGACTGACCTTTCCTTTATGAAGTAAAACTCATGAAATCCATCTGTCAGTTATGAAACCAGCAGTTCTTATTTAATTTCCCAAAAGTCTTCAAGCAGTTATTTGATTAACCACTTTTTGAGTTTTAACCTCTCCATCTCTAAAAAACAGTCACAAATGAGCTCAGGTACCACAAAGCCCTCAAGCCTCATTTATTTCTCTGTCTTTGAATAGGTCCTTTCACTTCTGTATTAAGTCCTCCTAAAGGTATGTTTTGAAATTATCTGAAAATTCTGTTTCTTTACATATTAATTTTATTGGATTTTCATGTACCAAACTACTTTTTTCTACTTTTTAAAACTGCACTGTTCGTTTATGAAATGTACAGTATCTTGCATCCCTTGCAAGTTTACTTTATCCTTTTCTTTGTGAAAATTTTATTTTCTGTCCCTTTCAACCCAAATTGCTCACATATGAAAGGAGTAGTAGTGCATTGTTAGTGTACTATTTTTCTGGAGGGTGGTGGTAGTAATACAGTGAAGAGAGTGCTGGTCTAGAAATCAAGGAGTTCTGGGCTAAAATTCTGCCTCACTAACCAGATTTATGACCATGAAAAAGTCTTTTTCCATCTCTTAGCTTGTTTTCTCACATCTGTGGGACAATGATATCAATAATACTTATCTTGTTGAGTTGTAAGATTCAAAAAATGAGAATGTAAAAGTGATTTGTAAACTTTAGAGCCTAGATACATATCAATTATTTATATTTAATATTTAAATATCAAAAAGCTAGGTATAATGGTGGATAGAATATGGGACTTGGAGTCAGGAAAATGAGTTAGAATCTTGCTTCAGACACTCCTTATCTTTCTGACCCTGGGAAAGCCACTTAACCATTCTGTGCCTCAGTTTCCTCATCTGTAAAACTGGGATAATGATAGTACCTACTTCCTAGGCTTTTTGTAAGGATCAAATGAGTTAAAACACCCTGTGAATATTAGCCACTAATTATTATTATTATTATTTTCTGTTGCTAGACTTAATAGACTAATCAGAATTTAGACATACCAGTTAACCCAGTTATCCTAGTTTATCTCTCAGGAGAGACCTCATAGTTTTGTTTTACCTCCTTTCTCCTTTATAATACCATTTCTTTTTATTCCTGCATATTGTTTACAGTTCATCGTACTGCTCATAAAACAGAGTTGAAATCCCTTTATACTGATCAGACAGATGTTCATACTGAGGCTCTCTAATGTGAATTAAAGCATTTCTTTATTGTCCACAGGGAAAGAAGAACCCTAATAGCCAATAAATCATGACAACGAGGGCAAGAAGAACGTTTTGGAGCATTTTGAATACCTAGCAAACAGGGCTCTGGTTCTCTGTGATTTTAGAGGGTCTGCATGTCTATAATGTTAAGTAAGGGACTGGAGTTAAATATCAATGCATGATGTTCCCCATGGGCTAGGGAAGCTCTGAGTGTTAAATATCACTTTGAAAAAAATGTATTTGCACACATACTGACAGTTCATTTCCAGGTGGGAGCCCCTCATCTGCTCTGTGTGGTGCGGCTTCAATCTTCCCACTGTGAAATTTTAGACAGCTTGTCTGCTGAGTCCTTGCGAGGCCTATTAATATTCGGGGCTACATATACATTCCATTCACACTCCAGTCAGAGCATATAAGTTGCAGATCTTTCTGATTTGGAAGCTATTAAGATTCATGACCCCTTTAGCTATTTACTTGGTGGTCTGGAAGCCTTTGCAATCAGCTTACACTTACGAAGAAAGCACAAATCGTTACTGTTCAAATATTGTCCCGTATTGTGTCCATTTGTAGTCCATCAAAGAGCTGTTAAGGGCTCTAATGCATTCATTTCTCTGGAGATAAAGGTTATTAGGCAAGGCATTCTTCCCTTGGAAAGAGAAGGAATAAAAATGTGGATTGCACTGAGGATTGCTTTAATTCTGTATTAGTGACTGTTTGACTCAGGCACCACATGTGATTAAGAAATAATATCTAATCAATTTTTTTTTCTTGAGAAGGATACACAGAGGGGTGATGGACCTTAAAGGACACAATTGAGGAAGATCAACTAGTTATTGAAGAGAAGCACTGGCCTGTTTAGAAGACAGTTTTCTCCTGAGGACTTTAAACTTTAGCGTTCAACACAAGTGATGGGATCGCAGAACCTTAGGGTTAGAAAGGAGCCCAGGGGATATCCAGTACAGTCTGAGTTTGAACTTGAATCTCTGCTACAATATCTTTTCTTTTCTTTTTCTTTTTTTTGTGGGGCAATGAGGGTTAAGTGACTTGCCCAGGGTCACACAGCTAGTAAGTGCCAAGTGTCTGAGGTCAGATTTGAATTCAGGTCCTCCGGAATCCAGGGCCAGTGCTTTATCCACTGTGCCACCTAGCTGCCCCTACAATATCTTTTCAAAGAAGTCATACAATTTTTACCCTTAAGTTTCTCTAATTACTAGGAACTCATTCTTTCTATCATGACAAAATAGACATCTATGGAAATTCTATTCATTGTTCCTAGTATGGCTCCCTGGTACCAAGCACAGTGAGCTTAATCCAGTTTATAAACCAGTATTTCAAAGCAGCTATCATGTGTACCAGGAAGCAACCTGGCCCAGTGGATAGCATGCCAGGTCTGGAATTAGGAAGACTTGTCTTCCTGAGGTTAAATCTATCCTCAGACACTTACTAGTTGGGTGACTCTGGGCAAGTCACAACTTTGCATCACTTTCCTCATCTGTCAAATGAACTAGAGAAAGAAATGGCAAACCACTCCAGCATATGTGCCAAGAAAACCCCAAAAGGGGTAAAAAAAAAGTGTCGGACGTGACTGAAAACAACTGAATAACAACAAATCATGTCTACCACAAAGTCTCATATTCTTTAAGTTAATCACCCCTACTTAGTAATAATAATAGCTAGCATTTATATGGCACTTTAAGATTGGCCAAACACTTTACAAATGTCTTGTTAGATCCTTATAATGACCCTTGGGAGTAGGTGCTGTTGTTTCATTATACAGATGAGAAAGCTGAAGCAGATGAAGGTTTGTCCTGGTTTTTCCAGGATCACACAACTAGTAAGTGTCTGAGGCTGGATTTGTACTCAAGTCTTTCTGACTTTGTGCTCTGTCTGTCTAACCATCTAGCTGTTCTTTCATCAATTGAACTTTCTAAGACATGGTCTTTAGTCCTCTTGACAACTGTCTTTCCCCACCTTTGTGAGACTATCCACAAAAACCAGGAAGCCTAAGCATCCTTAGGTGCAAACTCAAGAAGCAGTTCAGTATGTTTTTCTTAAATTGACCATATTATTGTACAGTTAGCGTAAGCTAATTTTTACATGAATGATTCTTTTGAGTGAGAGGAGAACATTTTACTTATGTTGTCCAAATACATCTCCTTCTTTACTCATGGCTTTCTGGAAAGGACCCATTGTGTGTTTTAGGCCTATACACCAAAGCTTATTTTTTGGTATCAGTCAAACATTCACAAATACAACCTTTTATTTGAATGTTCTAGTCAATATATCAAAAACTTCTTTAAATATTTTATCACTTTTGTTTTTGCTTGCTTTGAAGAGAATGAATCAGGAAGTTTTCTTTGCTTTATAGAAAAGGCAGTAGTAAGGGGGACTGTGTATTGTTATAGTTTAGTTATTAGGGGACTATTGCTATTACTGCTGCTGCTGCTGCTGCTGCTGCTACTACTACTACTACTACTACTATGACTGATAACTTACATTTCAATCGCATCTTAAAGTTTATAACAACAACCATGGGAGGCAGGTAATAGAAGCAGCAGTAACCTAATTCTACAGAGGAGGAAACTGAGGTTCAGAAGGGTAATAGTGTCTTGGGTACATTTAGTGGAAATTCTCATCTTTCTAGTTCATAGTGCTCTCTCTGAACCTTCCACCCCACCAAAAAAATTCTTAGCCACTCAATATAAGGCACCATCCAAGGTGCTGCCACTAATTCTAACTTCCACGCACATAGTACACAAGTCCCAAAGAAGGTAAATTTTATTCACAGGTCAAGGGAAATACCATAGAACTCATAATAGGGTTCATGAAATAAGACTTCTTTTTTGTGGTGTGAGGCAATTGGGGTTAAGTGACTTGCCCAGGGTCACACAGCTAGTAAGTGTTAAGTGTCTGAGGCCGGATTTGAACCCAGGTCCTCCTGAATCCAGGGCTGATGTTCTATCCACTGTGCCACATAGCTGCCCCATAAGACTTCTTTTAATAGGAAAATGCTCCTTTTAGAGGTCTGTATAGACTAGAGACTTGGTCACTTGTAGCCAAAATTAGGCAAGATTTCCAGCAGACATTTCCCTTGGTAGTTGCTTAGTGGATGGTTCCTACTGTGTAGCTCCTTTTCTTTCTCCCAGCAAGTTCGAGGTCAAAATTCAATATTCCCTCTTTCCCACCATTTTATTTGTCTTTACTTTTCTTATTTCCATTTTAAAGCTTTAGTGATGCCTTTTGTTTTATTCAACAGCCATTTCTAAATATGCCTCCACTACACTATTGAACCTTCTCTTTTCACACTAATACATCATTGGTATAGCTATGAATGGGTCCTCCCATTCTGGTACACAACTTAAAACTATGGCCTTAAATTCACCATATTGTATGCACCCTTTGACTCAGTAATATCATTATTAGACTGACATTTGCAAGCACAGGCATTGCAAGAATTTGTTTTACTTAACTATGCATATTTATTACAAGAATTCTGTATATTAGTTTTAAAAAAGTATTTTTGAGAGGGGCTGACGTGAGAGGAAGAGGGAGACTAGAGTTACCAAAAAGAAAAGAAAAGGAGCAAAAGAAGGACACTGAAACATTTTTTAAAATACAAAGAAGAGAAGAGAAAGAAGACCATAAAGAAACACCAACTCTAATTCAAGAACTAAGGCTGGTGAGAGGAGTAAACCAAAGAAGACAGTATCCTCCAAAATGAAGAGAGTGCTCTGTAACAACTACAAGCAGAGATGTGAAGGGGAAAAATGCCTGATTTTCCTCCACAAGGGTTACCTGGAAGAAATGAAGCAAGAAACAAAAAGCTCTAAACTAAAGAACTAATTGAAGGAGAATGAATAGCTTAAAAGATAAACCTGTAAACCATATCCAGGTAATAGACTCCATGAAAACTGGAACAGACCAAATAGAAATCAGTGACTCCATGAAACAGCAAGGAATATTAGAATAAAATTGAAATGTTGAAAAAAATAAGAAAATGTAAGATATGTGATAACTACTGACCTGGAAAACAGGTCAAAGAGAGATAATTTAAGAGTCATTGAATTCCTTGAAATTTGTGATAAAAAGTATAGACATTATATTTCAAGAAATCATAAATGAAAACTATTCAGATCTATGAGAACCAGAGGACAAAATGAAGATAGAAAGAATCCACTTCGTGAAAGAAATCCCCAAAGCAAAATTCTCAAGGATATCTTAGCCAAAATTAAGATTTTACATGTCAAATAAAAAGAATGCGAGTATCCAGGAACATGGAATTTAAATACCATAATCAGGATCTTCAAAGAACTGCTAATTTTTAATACAAACATTAGAGATCTTGGAATACACTATTCCAAAAGGTGAAGTACTCTTGGGTTTATAACCAAGATTAGCTTACCTTGCCAAGATGAATATAATCCTACAGTGGGAAAAAGGATCTTTAATGGATTAGAGAGGACTTTCATATGTTTCTGATGAAAATATCAGAGCTGAGTAGAAGTCATGAAACACCTAGAAAGGTAAATTTATTTGAAAAATTGGAAGAGGCTGAATGATAATGTGGTGCTACCATTCTAACAAAGGCTTAAAAGACATGAACCTTTAGAACCTTAATGTTATCATAGGGCATTGGGGAGTTAAAATAAAAAAAAACACAGAAGATATTGAGGAAAATTAGCTCTGAGGGCTTCAAAGGTCGGGGGAAAGAAAGGAAGGCAAAAGGAAAACACAAGGGAGGAAGAAAGTAGGACTTGCCTTTTATTATAATTGGGAGACATGAGAAGAAGAGTATATAAACACGGAGGAAGGAATGGAGAGAATGGACATGATATGAGGCTCCTTTACCAAAATGGAGAAAGGAAGGCTGAACACACATCAATACACATACATGCACACACAGAGAATAGAAATACATCAAATGTGACAGAACATCAAGCAGAGATGGGTTGAAGTTGAGAGAGATGGTAATATAGAGTTAAATAGTTGCAAACAAAACTAATTCCTTGAATTTGAAAGGGGTAACAAAGAGACAAAGAAGAAAGAAAAGCAAAGAACTAGAACCTAAGAGGGCATCTATGAGTTGGGGAATGGCTGGACAAATTGTTGTATATGGATGCAATGGAATATTATTGTGCCATAAGACAGGATGGAAGAGAAGATTCCAGAGAATACTGGGTAGTATGAACTGATGCAAAGTATGGTGAGCAGAACTAGGAGAATAATTTATATAATGTTAACAACAGTATAAAGACAAATGACTCTGAAAGACTTAAGAACTCCGATTATTTCCAGAGGACCTATGATGAAGCATGTCATCTCCTTCCTGACAGAGAGAAGATGGTCTCAAAGTATAGAAATAAACATACATTTTTTACATGGCTCATGTATGAATTCACTTCTCAGTTATTAATGGTGGGGGAGGTTGAGGAATCAAGAGGAAGATTATGGATAGTGATATAAAAAACAGGACCAATGAAACACTTCAAGAAATGCACAATAGAGAACAAAAGGAAGTTCAGAAGAAAGAATAGACAAACATTCAATTTTTACAAGTAACATTTAGAATTTATTATATACTTAAAAAAAACCCACAAGTAGTTTCTAGATGTAGTCCTCTTTTTGTTGTTGTTCAGTTGCATATATGGAATCTTTTTTTGGTATTCCAATTCAGAATACAATAATACAAATTTTAAAAGACATCAATAAAACCTCAAGGGAAAAGAAGATCATGGTCATGAATATATATTATTTTGCAAATATGCCCCTAGAACTAGGGGTCTTAACATGGGATTAATGAACTTGTTTGAAAATCTTTAGGTAACTACATTTCAATATAATTGAAATATAACTTTCTTTATCATCTTATATATCTCATACACTTAAAACACCCTCTGAGGAGGGGTCCATGTTTCATCAGACAGTCAAAGATGTTCAGGAAATAATAAAAAAAGGTTAAGAAGTCCTCTCATCTAGAAGAACACAAGCACTCTGAAGACAGAAACTGTTCTTAATTTTGTCTTTGTATCCCCAAGACCTAGGAAAGTGCTTTGTAAGTAGTTGGTACTTAATGCCCATTTAAATGGTGGGGAAAGGATTATGATTTCCTTGTCAATTTTATGATAGTAGATTCAAATTGAGACAATAAGTTGAAAAGAAAATCTTAAGGAACTTGTTGATTTAAACAATATTAAATCATCACCAAAAATATGAAAATTATTTCATACCCAAACCAGGGCAGGCTTTAAAATTCTGAGCTTTCGAATGGGAAAACTTCTCTTTCCTTTCAAAGTTTTCAGCACTTTTCCATATAGTTAAATGAAAGGTAGATTGAGAGAGAAGTCTCCACAGAAGGATCTAATTCTGTTGGGAATTTTTTGGGCACACTTCTTGGATCATATTTTTTTCCATTTATTTTTCCTTCCCCTTGTTTTATGGTACCTCATGTTTGATGAGAAACAGCTGCCCAGCTGTTAGTAGAGAAGTTCAGCTTCTCTCCTTCATGTCTTGAATGTAACCGAATCAAAGCAAAGCATGTCTGCTTTTTTCTGGCACATGCAGACAATGGGACTTGTTTAAGATAACTTGGGCCAGGCTGATACTAAGTAAAAATGGCAATTTTTTTAGTTTATTTCTTTAAAATGCCATTTGACGGTGGCTAAACACTGTCTGTCAGTTTACTGTAAGCAACAAATGAAGCAAGAGAACTTTTTTCATTGCTAAAAGGTAGTGTACATAGTGAGTAGAGAAAATGTATGTAAAGCACTTTATTATTCTATCCTTAAAGATTCTTAAAAGTCTGTGAATAGATTTAAGGGGGTCCATGAAGTTGGATGGGAAAAATGACATTTTTTCAATAAAATTGTTTTCTTTTGTAATCTATTTTATGAATCTAATGTTATTTATGAAAAGGAACCACTGAAAGTCATGCTGACTCAGTGACCCATAGTTCTCAGTCTTGCTTGTAAATCAGTATTGGGGAAGGCTCTGTTGGGGAAGGTGTCAATTTGCATCTTTTGTATTGCTTACTACTTGTCATGTACCCCTACTATGATGTTTGCGTCTTGACCTGATACATCATGTATAGGCAATTGGGGAGACTTGGTCATCTTGGTCATTTGGGTTATCTGACTTGTCTTTATCTCATTATGAAAATCATCAATTAAAGCTGTCTCCATCTTGAATCCTTTGCTGATCTTCAGTGAGCAGTTCATCAACATGCTGCTACCTTGACTTTCTGTTTTTTAAGAAACTCCTTTTAATTCTTTTTGTCCTGAGTTTTGCCTGGTTGGTCAGGGTGAAAGGCCTGAACAGGAGAATTTTCCTTTTAACACATCCATCAGACTGCCAAAAGATCATGACAAAAAAGCTAAGGACCTTAAAAACCTCCCTTCAGAACTATCACTACCACCGCCACAACTCACCCCTCCCCCATTTTATAAAGCAAAAACACATTTTGATGCATATTTTTAGCAGTAATGAATTTGAATGGTCTTTTGAAATTTTTCCAAATATTTCTCTTTATCTTGTCCTAATTTCAATGGTCTCTTTTATATTTCGAATCTGAGTTAAAAGCTAAAGTGTAAATGATATCAAATTGCTGCCATTTCTTTCTCACCCAGCTCCTACCTATACATTTATAGCACTGAAATTGTGCTTGGGTTTTGAGAGAGGAGGGAATCTTCAGAATCACATTTTTCCTGAAATAAAAATGGTATTGTTTGGGAGAAAGAGGCACTTAACAGCTCTCTTCATGGTGTTCCATGCTATGCTCATGTTTTCTATGAGTTTCTCATCATTTTTCTATAGCTGTGAACATTGACTTTAAAGATAAAAGGTATTGAGAAGGGAGTTTTTCTATCATCTTCTAATCAATGCTACTTACTTGCCATTTGAGGTGACTTTTTAAAACTATTAAAGATAAATCTTTTTGGTCTGGTTCAGGATCCTTTTTCAAAAGCAATTAAAAACACTGAGAGAGACAAGCTTAATTGGATAATAATATTAATTAGATTCCTGCTAATGTCAGCAATGACTTTCTTATTAACATATGTTTTACTTGGTTTTATTTAATCTCTGTAAATGATGGACAACATAAATGAAACAGAGTTACCCAGGGTTGAGCACACTTACTTGTAGGTCACTGCTCAGTTTTGCCATTTGATCTGCTACCATATTCATTATCACCAGTTCAAGTTCTAGGATAATCTAGAGGATATAATGGATATTTTCTCATTAATTACTAAGTTACAACATCTCACTCATGGTTTAGTCAATTAAACTCAATTGCTTACCCTAGTTTATTAAATATTAAAGATTACTCATTTAATATATTGTAGAAACCTTTCTTATAATCAGTTCTCATGATCTATCTATATCAAAATCACTAATCTCTAGGATTAAATAAGTACTAAAGTTACCAGTCATACAATTTATTCAAAGCACAATCAATAATAGAACAAAGGTACAGATAATTATTTATAATATTTTAGTAGTGATAAAGATCACAGAGTCAAAAATATTGGGACTGCAGATAACCTTGGAAAACACAGTTCTCACTATTCTGTTAATGTAGAATACCAATTAAAGTCTCATCTTAAGAATTCTTTTCATGTTCTTTGCAAGATAAATTTAAAAAGTTTTCTCTAGAATAGTTCTCTTCATCTCGTTTTCTTTTTCTTTTCCAGTTTTTAAAAACAATTACTCTTTACTGTCTTTCTTCATAGAATCCTCTTTCTAATTCTCTAAGATTTAAACAATCCCCTTTCCTTTCCTCTTGTCTCCTTTCCTTCCTTCCTTCCTCTTCTTCTTGTTCTTGTTCTTGTTCTTCTTGTTCTTGTTCTTGTTCTTCTTCTGCTGCTGCTGCTTCTTCTGCTTCTTCTCTCTCTCTCTCTCCTCCTCCTCCTCTTCCTCCTCCTCCTCCTTCTCTTCCTTCTCCTCTTCATTTTACCTTGAATAAGGTTCTAAGGAGTACTGGTAATGAAAATGTATTTGAATTTCAGAAGTATATTTATTTTCTTCTTTTAATGATGAAATTAACAATCCTCCTCTCAAGAAACAAGGAATAGGACTGAGGATAATACAAGAAACATAACATTCACTATATATGGTGTTTTACAAACAAACACACAGACCTCCCCCCATGTATAATTGTAACCAGGTAGGTTAGACGTTGCTCTATTATTGACCTCTTCTGCAGCTCCCTTCTATTCCCTCTGTGCATCTTTTTTTTTTTTAAGTGAGGCAATTGGGGTTAGGTGACTTGCCCAGGGTCACACAGCTAGTAAATGTTAAGCGTCTGAGGCCGAATTTGAACTCAGGTCCTCCTGACTCCAGGGCTGGTGCTCTATCCACTGTGCCACCTAGCTGCCCTCTGTGCATCTTTTAAAATGCTTCACTGATACTCTTTATTGATATCCCCCCCTCATATCCAATGTCTACTGATCTCCCTTTAAGTATTTTTAAGTATCACATGCTTTGTGCTACTTCATGACACAGAGCAATAGGAAATAAGTTCCTTTAGGGCTCGAATTGCCTCATATATCTACTATCCCTAGTTCTTAACAGAGTGTGTCCTGCCTTTTCATTCATTTTCATGAATGTTTGCCTCACACACAGAAAGCCCATAAGAAATATTTGTTGAATTCAATTGAATTGAATAAAGTAATTGCAAGATCAATCACCACATGTTTAATTAGTCTTTTATTCTTTAAGATTTACTCTCTTAGCCTGATTCTCCTAGCCCTGGAGTGAAGGGCAGAGCATTATAAATCAGAGAAGGGCCACCCTCCATATTCAACTCAGCATGTAGAATGGTCCTCCTGACAGGGAGTTTTCATGGCTACACAGCTGTGGAGGACTTACCATAACTACCTTCAGAACTGAAATAGGAGAGATGGTCTTAGTACTAAATCTGCATTTTATTTAGACCTTTAAGTGAAAGCATCATATACAAGGATAATGGCATTTTATACAATATTCTAATATTGTATACAGTCCAATTTGACTCAGTTTAACGAATATTTACCAGGTACTTCCTATGTCTAAAGGTCTGATGAAATAAAGACAGAAATAAGATGATCCTCATATACATTTTCTGATCCTGAATGATTTAGCAGTTCGAATGTATTAACTCTGATTAACACAATGGTTAACCAGAATCCCTGAGGTCTGATAATGAAGTATGCTACCCACCTCCAGACAGAGTCATAGAAACCTTTCTTATAATCAGTTCTCATAATCTATCTATATCAAAATCACTAATCTCTAGGATTAAATAAGTACTAAAGTTACCAGTCATACAATTTATTCAAAGCACAATCAATAATAGAACAAAGGTACAAATAATTATTTATAATATTTTAGTAGTGATAAAGATCACAGAGTCAACAATGTTGCGACTGCAGATATTCTGTTAATGTAGAATACCAATTAAAGTCTCATCTTAAGAATTCTTTTCATGTTCTTTGCAAGATAAATTGAAAAAATTATCTCTAGAAAAGTTCTCTTCATCTTGTTTTGTCTTTTCCAGTTTTTTTTAAACAATTACTCTTTACTGTCTTTCTTCATAGAATCCTCTTTCTAATCCTCTTTCTAAGATTTAAACAATCCCCTTTCCTTTCCTCTTGGGTGAAGATTGAGAAAGCATACTTTTAGTCATGGTCAATGTGGGAATTTGTTTTGCTTGACTCTATATATTTATTAAGTGTTTTCCTTTTCCTTTTTAATGAGTGAGGTGGGTAGGAATAAGGGAAATAAAATACATTTTGTTAATAAAAATAAGAAAATTAAAAATTATCTGTCATGGTCTAGTGAATACAAATTATGTGAAAAATACTGTGTTTGGCATGATGAGCTTCACAAAGAAAGTATAAGACACAATCCCTATTTATAATCTATCTGGGAGGTTAGTATATATCTATTTTATATCTCTCTATGTACATTATATTTACCCCTCTCCCCTAAAATACTTCAGTATTTGGTACTCACTGCATGAAACATATTGCATACTCTCTGTCTTAGTATATTGTTTTCGTAAGTTACTATAGCTGAAAAATCTGACCACATCCAACCTTCTGTAAAACATCTAAAAACTTAGCTAAGTTTGTTTCTGAGATGACAAACATATTTCTGGACCATTCTAAAAACTTTTCCTGGTTGACAGTACTTGTTGTTCAGAGATTGAACTCAGCCACTGAGATCTTTAAGACCTTAGGGTTACATTCAAGCCATGATGCAGCAGTAGAGAATGACCCTGGTGGAAAATGCCCATGAAAAGAAGTACAAGTAAGTAAACAAAAGGGAAATCGGCTGGTGTTATGAATTTTGAGTCAAGTAACTTGGGTTCAAATGTCACCTTAGACACTTACCATCTGCAAATCACTTAGCCTCTCCATTCCTGTTTCCTCATCTGAAAGGAGGGGGTTGGATTTATTGGGCTCCCTGCTCCATTCTAACTCTAAACCTATAGCCCTATGAGGGTCCAGAGTGGTACGTGTGTTTCTCTCTCTCTCTCTCTCTCTCTCTCTCTCTCTCTCTCTCTCTCTCTCTCTCTCTCTCTCTCTCTCTCTCTCTCTCTCTCTCTCTCTCTCTCTCTCTCTCTCTCTCTCTCTCTCTCTCTCTCTCTCTTTCTCTCTCTGTTGGAGAGGAAATTATGTGAGGAAAATATGAAGTAAAAACATACACAGTTTATTCAGGGAACAGTGAATAGATTAAACTGGCTAAAGGGGATGATTTACTTGTATAAGAAGTAGTGGGAGATAAACCTAGATGTTTAAGTTGGAACAGATCATGGAGGTACTTGAGGCAACATCTAACTAGAATAGGATCCCTAAGATACAGGGTACAGATATTATAGTGTCATTTTTAATGAAGGAGAAACATGATGTGAGTAGTTTCAGCAATGTTTTTTTTTTAAAGATGTTTATTTATTGAATTAGTAGCAGTGTAAAAAATATCAGAGAAATTATTTTCTGTGCTGGTTTGGCATAACAGTGGATGTGACTAAGAAAAGAACTAAAATAAGGTTATTTCTATCTGGGGTAGTCTCACAAAAGAAAGGTTATAGTAAAGATATCTATACTAGATGTCAGAAACAGTTATGCAGAAAAACAAGCAGCAGCACCTTTGGAGGCAAAGTGGAGCATCAGTAAAACACTGTGAGTTTCTGGGAGATCTAGTCAATGAAATTACAGGAGGTTTTCCATCTGGGAGTTATTTAAGGAATGTTCACTCTCCCACTGGCATTAAGGGAAACTGAAAAATTCTGTCTGCACCTTTGTACATGGAAATATTTTCTTAGTGATAGTATTTACACATGTTATCTCATTTGATCATCACTTTAATGGTCTTGTAGATAACAGGACAGGGTAGCTAGTTGGTGCTATGGATAGAGTGCTGAGCCGTGAAGTCAGGAAGACTCATCTTCTTCAGTTCAAATTCAGCCTCAGATACTTACTTACCAGGTGTGTGAGGTAGGTGCTATTATTATCTCCATTTCACAGATGAGGAAAATGAGTCTGGGAAAGGTTAAATGACTTTTCTAGGACCATGCAACTAGTAAGTGTCAGAAGCAGGATTTGAACTCAGGTGTGTTCTCTTTATTGCATCACTTGATGGTGGATAGGATAAAGAATGGGACCTGGAAACTGGAAGTCCTGAGTTCAAATTCAAACACTTGCCTCTTGTGTAACTTTGGACAAGTCACTTTACCTTTCTCACCCTCCTTTAACTTAATAAATGCTTATTAACTAATTAACTAAAGCCAATGTAGCACCCATAGTGTGAATATGGGTGGAGGCAGGGGGGAGAGTTTTTTGGGGAAGATACCAGGCTGATTAAGGAGGGACAAACTAATTCATGTCAGAAATGGAGCTAATCAAAGCTTCTGTGCTGATTAGCAATAGAAGTGGGTCTATGAATGGTCGCTGCAATTCCATTAAAAAAAGCAAAATAGTAAGTTGTGTGTAATTTAAAATTCTAAATGTGGGTTCTAATCTGTTCCCCCAGTTTTGGGGGAAACTAAAATCACTGATAAAACGAGTTTTTATTTTTAAGGGTTTATTGAAATATAGAAAGAGAAAGATTGAGAACAGAATTCTTACAACCTTGCAATCCTATCTTTCCTCAGCTCCTCTCTGTCTTTCCATACCGTCACCACCAAGTCAGGAACCAAAAAAGACACAGAGCTCTCCTCGCAGGCCCTCCTTCCTCCTTCCTGTCCCCTCCCAGAAAATGGGAGGCTCCTCAAGTTGATTGGCTAGTAGCCTTGATAGACAGTACCCATGCATAAACATCACTTCCTGATGCCAAGGAAAAGCTGCATAGCCTTGCCCTCTGAGGCATTCTCCTCATGGTGGAGCTTTCCTATAGTAAGTCTCCAGCAGGTGGCATTATTCCAATCATTACAGTTGTAAAGCAAATTTCCTTTAACCATGAACTAAAGTTGAGTTTTCCCATGAAACACTTTTTCACAGGTTCCTTGAGAGTTAACATCAATGAATGAACTCCTCAGCTTAACCCTTATGGGATTGCTTAGGTATTCATGCTATAGACTGTTATTTGCTGATGATATTGAACTACCAAACTCACTCAATAGAAACATGCTAAATCCTCATTGATTGCTACCAGCTTGGTTTAAAATAAGTGAGAAACAGGAAATTTTCTATTCAGAAAATTCTGTTTGTGTTTTGGGAAAAAAACATCCCCCCAAACAGCAACAGCAGCAGCAACAACAATAACATATTAACACATTTCTTTTGGTCTATAGCAACCCTGGATTTGGACTCAAAGGACCATATTTGCATCTTGGTTCCTTTTCTTAGTTCCTATGTTACCTTAGGAAAATCAAAACCTCTTTGAGTCTCAGTTTACTTATTTGTAAAATACAGGGAAATCAATGATTCCTAAGATTCCTTCAATTAAATTCAATAAATATTTTTGAAGTTCCTTCTTTGTTTAATAATAAAGATAAAGAAACATAGTATTCATAGGTATAACTTTTTTTTTTTTTTAGTGAGGCAATTGGGGTTAAGTGACTTGCCCAGGGTCACACAGCTAGTAAGTATTAAGTGTCTGAGGTCAGATTTGAACTCAGGTACTCCTGAATCCAGGGCCGGTGCTCTATCCACTGCGCCACCTAGCTGCCCCCATAGGTATAACTTTTTAAAAAACTTTATTGCTATTCCCATGGGGAGGAAAAGAACAAGATGCAGGTAAAACAGGCTTGTGTGACTTCCATGCCTACATTGGATAGCATACATTCAGGGGAGGAAGTATCTACATTCTGGCTTAGGCTCACAGCAGCTTAGGGCTCAGACTTATATAGAATTTTAGGTTAAGAGCCAGTGTAATAGTAATGGGAGACTGTCCTGTTATCTTTTTTGTTGTTGAGTCATTTTCAGTTGTGTCTTATTCTTTATGACCCCATTTGGGGTTTTCTTGGCAAAGATACTAGAGTGCTTTGCCAGTTCCTTCTCCAGCTCATTTTACAGATGAGGAAACTGAGGCAAACAGGGTTAAATGACTTGCACAAGGTCACATACCTGGTACGTAAATGTCTGAAGATGAATTTGAACTCAAGAAGATGAGTCTTCCTGACTTCAGGGCTCAGTACTCTATCCATAGCATCAATTAGCTACCCTATCCTGTTATCTACAAGACCATTAAAGTGAAATCACTTCCTAAATTGTCTACTAAGGAATGAGGAATGAAGGGAAGGGACTTGGAGAAATTAATCCTAATTGTCCCAATCCAGCCAGAGGCTGAGATAGGTGGGTCAGTGTCCAGTCTCTTGGTTTATTAGCTTTAGCATTCTTTAATTCAGGAGGGCTGGGGCTATTGTAGTCAAATCAGCTTTCACTGCTCAACTACTAACTCTTTCATTTCACAAATACTACTTTGAGGTTTACCATGATCATAGTTAGGGGCAGCCAGGTAGAACAGTGGATATATATCACTGGACCTTGTTTGGCCCTCCCTCACTTAAATCCAATTCAGTGAAAGTCATGACTTCTTTTCAAGAACTAAAGACAAGCAACAATGATCACAGTGGGTCTAAATTTTTAAGATACTTGCTCATGAGTTAGTAAGTGCGTAATGTGGCATTCAAACCCAGGTTTTCCAACTTCAAGGCCAATATAACTATGTCACATTTCCTGGCACTGTGATGGTTGCTGTATCCTACAATCCTCTGTCAAACATAAAACTTGGGAGATACTCTATAAGTTCCCTGAATAGACTAAGCATTGCTTATTTTTTAAAATTTTAAATAATTGTCTTTCATGTGCTTCATTAATAATATTCTTACAACTAAAAGACAAAAATCTGAATAAGGTTTATTGTAATCTATCATCTTTTGGATGAAGGGAGAGGACACATGATCCATGGAGACAAAGTCCTTTAGGCACTTAATTCAGAACAACAAATTTGGGTTGTAGCTATAGAATGTCAACTAATAAGATCTCAAAGGAAAAAAAAATGCAATTGCCAGATGTTTCCAGATGCATCTGGATGCACTGGAGGTGTAGACAAAACATTTCAGTGATTGACTGAATTTTTCATTTTTCATCTAGATAACTTAGCCTCATAGACATAGCCTTGGGCTAATCATTCAAACTCCAAAGGGAGGCTCCTTCATGATACAAATGCACATGTTTAATGAAATGCTTTGATAAACCAGCATGTAGTTTTTTCTCCCATGTCTCTGAATAACTACACTTTTTCTTCTGTATCAAGTAACTGAAAAATTGCACTCCAGTGTCTTAAGATAATCATTTTCTGGACACAGCAGCAATTTTCAACTATTCTGATGTAACTAGGGATTTAAGAATCCTTTTCTATTTCTTTATGAAACCTATAGGTGTTCTTTAAGTTGAAGTGTACACATATCTCATTATTTCATAGTTTCTACTCCCTTCCAAATATATGAAGAGACAGTTTTTTATCATTTAAAAGAATTTGTTCCCCTAGAGTAAGATGACATGATTGCACTGGCAGTCAGGAAGCAATAGAATAATAATTAATTTCTTCTTGGGATGAAGTCAGTGAACAAATCACCTAATTTAAAATATATGAGATTTTAAACATTCTGTCCTATTTTTCAATTAGATCGTTAGCTTAGTACTCATATTTTTTTTAATATAGTACTTTGCTCAAAAGAGAGTTGAAAGGTTCTGAATATAGGGTTCTAGTTCAGGAAAACTCAGATGTTCAAGTTTATTAACAGTAAATATTATGTAATTTAAAATATGCAGGCTTACATTGACTTTATTTGTTTTGTCTGTAATTTCTTTGGAATAAGGAGCTCCCAGTGAGAGAAAACTCTCCCTGAAAGTCAAGATCTGCACCTTCTAATCATAGACAGTTTCCTGGAAGCACTTAGAGAGAAAGTGATTTTTTCCTGAGGTCTTCACAATCTCTCTGTCACCACTAAAATTCCATCTTCAACTGGAAATCTCCAATTCCTCCTAATTCTAATGCTTTCCTTCTGCTATTGCTTATTTAACCCAAAAATATAGATATTTATTTGTATGTCTCCCTGCCCCCCCCCCATTAGATTGTAAGCTCCTTGAGAACAGGAGCTATTTTCACTTCTTTTTGTACCTTAGCACTTAGCATAGTGCCTGGAACATAGTAGGTACTTAATAAATATTAATTGATTGATGTAGCAGAGCTTGCACTTGAGCCTACCTAGGTCACTGACTCTGAAATGGGTCTTCTATTCTCTAATGCCTTTTAGACATCTATGTCTATGCTAGAGTGACATAGAGTAGATGTGGTATAATGGAAAAGGTGCTGCACCTGAAGCTAGGAAGACTTGGCTTCGGGGCCTTGAGAGAATTACTTAATCTCTCTGAATACAGTTTCTTCATTTGGAAAATGGTGTTTAATAATAGTATACAACTCACTGTTTTGGTGGGAGTCTCAAATAAGATAAGGTGGGTCTCATAGGACATTGGAAATAAGATATTAGCAGGATACTAAACTGGGAGCCAATATCTGGAAGGGTTGAAGTATAGGAGTGGGATCTAGGGAATCTCTAAAGATCAGCTCCTAGGATTGATTCATCTATGCCTAGCCATTTGGGGGATAATCTTGGAAGATTCCCTAATTTATGATGGATAATCTTTGAGCTGGATCATTTCAAAGACTTGCTGGACAATAGTTTCATCAGAGAGTCCATCAACATGTATTCATCACCCATAGTGATGGTACAAAAGGCAAAAAAGAAAGATACCAAAATGTGCAGACTACCAGACTGAAAGCAGAACCAAAATAAACCAGAGTTCAACTTTCTCTGGCCTAGAGAATATGGCACCAGCAGTCAAGCAGATTGGGAATCCCAGACCATAAGGCATCTTTGAGCAGTTCTGTTGTTCTGTTTGCCCAGGAAAGCAGAGCCCAAACTGTTGATTCTTTATACTCTCTGGGAGAGATGTGCTTATACTTTAACCCCGATTTCTTAAGAGTTTGCTTTCTCTTTTTCTTGTGTTTTAAATTGGGGTTTCTAAAATAAATGAGATTAACTATTGACTTAAAGATTTGTGTTTTATTTCTTAAATAAATACAACAGAGAAAGGGAGGCAACAACAAGGATGAAATAAGAGGGAGAGAAGGAAAAAGATTTCATAGCTATAGACTAAAACTTCACCAGGGAAAATCTTGACTGGAGGTTCAAGCTGGATTTGTAATACTATAACTTCCCAGAACATGGGAGAAAATGTCAACCCAGATAATGTCTAGGCAAATGCCTCAGTGAGGGAAAGATTATGAGAAATCTGGGGCAATTTCTTTCCGTGGTTTTCTTGCCCATTTTGAAAGGAAAGCCACTGCTCCCTAGGGACAGAACTGATGGTGTGACTAGAGAGAAAGTTACACCCAAATGGAGTTACTGGGAAGGAATAATACAACCCATGTGAATATGTGAACCAGAAGGAGAGAATGAATTGCTCTTCTTGAGAAATTGCTCTCCACTCCCCCCAGCTATATAAAGCACTTTTCAAACCTTAAATGCATATACAAATATAATCTATTATTATTATAATTATTTACACATTGCTAATAAAATAATTTTCTATGTGTTCTATTAGTCTCATCAAAATTAGATCTAAAAATAGATATTTTTTCAGTACTAGCAGGAAAAAAATTTACCCTGATTTGATCATCTTAAGACATTAGTTGAAATATCAGCCCAAACATTTTAAGACTTTGGAAATGATTAGTACATAATGTAATTCACAACACTAATGGGATCTTTATGATCTATTATTAATATTATTTGACACCATTACCAACCTAAAGACAGGAAAAGGTTACTTCTAAAATACAATTACCTTGTTTTCACCTGGGAAGAAAAGGAAGTTAAAAATAGAGTCACATTTCTCATCTGTATCATTGTACAGATTTTCCCAAAATGAATAGAAATTTCATAGAAGAAAGGAGGCAGGCACATCACTTTTTTTTTTAAAAAGTAGAGTTTATCAAATTTAAATGATCTGAATTTTCCTGGCTAGAATCTCAGAATTGTAAGGAATATCAGAGGTCACCTAGTCCAAATCAGAGCTGAAGAGGATTCACATCTCTATTCCCTACCAGTGGCCATATAGTTTCTTTGAAGAATTTCTTTGGGACACTCACTCACATTAAAGAAGCCTATTCTGCTTCTGGACCATTCCAAACCTTTCAACTGCACGTTGTCTATTGTGTTTATTTTGGGCCAACCTCAGTTAAGATGTTAATGATCTTGGTCCTGTGTCCTAGCCCAATACTAAGCACAGAGTGGGTGCTTTATAAATACCCCCCGAATTGACTAGAGTGGTAGCAGATGGACAGTGATGTAGAAGTGGCAAGACAATTTGCTTCAGCTTCTGCAACAGCAGCACTCCAAATTTTCAGTACCACCAGGGGATTCCTCCTAATTCTATGAAAACAGATGCTAGAGTTTTACTACCCAAATTCCCCAGCTAGGTTAGAGACAACCTCTTCCTCAAGGATATTTAGATGAGAGTTTTGGAGCGGAATATAACTCCTTCATGTGTACCCCATTGTGGTCATTCAACATCTCTCCTTTTTGCTTTAGAATGTTATAGTAGACTAGACTCTACAGAGCACAAAGTTGTAGCATCCAGTTCCATCTGGCAGCATCCGTTAGGTATGGGTTAAGTGTGAGGGCTCTAGCTGATAAGTAGTGCCTGCTAGGCAAGGGGATACAAAAGGAGTTGGCCACCACAATCCTGAGTAGAAACAGTGAAATTGTGGTTGAAGTGGGTGTGGTTTTGTATAATGGCAACAGTATTGAATCTAGAATCAGTAGATCTGGGTGCTGACATTGAATAACTTTCAGGGTTTTACTAGCTGTGTAGAGTTTTAACTAGCCATTCTTGTGTCCTGGACAAACAGTGTGAAAGGTGTCCTCTAACTTAAAAAAATGAATATAGCTGTAGGAAGAGAGAGACATCGGGGATAAACCTTGGACCATGGGAAGTAAGCCTCCATTGGGGAAAAAGATTCTGAGACCTAGCCTAAGGGGGAGAGACAGAGACAATAGGACTAGTGGCTGCTGCTGGGAAAGTTGCTACACATGAAAGTTTGGGGTGAGATAGGGTTGGGGACAGGACAGTTAGGTGGCAAAGTAGATAGAGCAGCAGGAATAGAGTTCAAATCTGGCCTCACATGCTACTGTGTAACCTTCGACAAGTCACTTAACCCTGTTTCCCTCAGTTTCCTCATCTGTAAAATGAACTACAGAAGGAAATGGCAAATTACTCCAGTATGTTTGCCAAGAAAACCCCAAATGGGGTCACAAAGAGTCAGACATAACTGAACAACAACGCAGGTTGGGGACATGGAGTGAGATTTGAGGGAAAGAAGTATGCTCCCTGGGTACTTATTATTTTAAAAAATAATATTTTATTTCCCCCAATGATATGTAAAAAAATTTTAACATTCATTTAAAATTATTTTTGAGTTCCAAATTCTATCCTTACCTCATTCTCTCCCCTTCCTTAGATGGTAAGCAATCTGATATAGGTTATATGTGTACAATCACGTATAGCATTTCCAAATTAGTCATTTTGTTCAAGAACATGAACCAAAAAGAAAGAAAATGAAAAATAGTACACTTCACTCTGTATTCAGACAGCATTAGTTCTTTTCTTGAGGCAAATACCATTTTTCATCATGAGTCCCGTGGGATTGTCTTGGATCATTGCATTGTTGAGAACAGCTAAGTCATTCATAGTTGATCATCATATAGTGTTGCTGTAATTGTGTACAATGTTCTCCTGGTTCTGCTCACTTCACTTTGTGTCAGTTTGTCTTTCCATGTTGTTCTGAAATCTTCCAGCTTTATTATAACTTCTTACTTTAATTAATCCTTCTTGCTAATTGGGTGCTACATAAGTGTTTCAATACTCCTGAAGAATTGTTAGTACTGTCAATATCTTCTAAATTTTCACATCCTGTGACAAGGCTCTAGTAGCTTGGCCTTAGTTACAACTCATAGCTATGTATTCATGGTCAAGTAGTAGGTATTTTCCTGAATTTCTATGCCCCTCCAAAAGGCATCAGCTAGTGGCCACTTGTTGGTGATGAACCATGTTACTTGTGCGTATTCTTTCTACCAAGGAAGGTTGTAGCCCTTATACATTTTCACATCTTGTGCTCATGTCCATTATGTGATATGGTAGATATAGTGCTGGATATGGAGTGAATCCCACTTCTGACACCATTGAGGCACCATGTTGAAACATAGGGGAGCTTCATGACAGGCACCTTTATTTCGAATGTTTAAGGGAAGGTCAATTGACTTTGCTGAAGACCCCATATAGAGTGGAGAGGGGCAAGCCAGGTAAGAATAGAAAGGTGGGCTACAGATCACTCACACAGGAATTAGGGCTGACCCCTCCAAAGAAGTGCCTAGTGTGGCAAGGAAGGCATAGAATTAGGGGTATTGCCCACTTCTGATCTTCAAGGCATGGCAGGAAGTGAGAGCTTGTGAGAGGTTGCTTCTGTCACCTGGAGAACCATATTAAACCATGCTCTCATGTTCCATTGCTTGATAGGGCATGAGACTTGGAGCATGTTCATATTATTACTACCCCCTGAGCAAATATTGATTCTATTCATTTATTCTGCCTGAACAGGTGGCTCAATAATAGAGAAGCACAAGGATCAAAGTTATCCAGGTGTATTATTGGGAGGGCTGGGGCCCCATTTAGTTTCACTGGTTTCTAAGCCCTGGGATCATGAGCAAGAGGGTGCCAACCAGTCAGGAAATTGGAAGCTTCTAATCTATTAGGTTCCAGTCATTGGAGATTCTAGATATGGGGTATTTCAGAGAAAAAATAGGGCAGAAGAAGAGTGGCCATAACTAGAGTATATGCAGTTTACTAGAAGAAGGATCTCTTGGAGAAGCCCAGCAGAAACTCTCTACAGTACTTCATTCAAATAACCTCTTCCACAGTTATGAAAGTACATATAGAATAGACAGAATCTTTTGCACATTCAATTATAAAGATTCCATTTTGATGCCAGAATGGCTTCATGGCACCAGACTTGTATTTCTCTTCATCCTCCCAGAATTTTATAGATGAGGAAACTGGGTCCTAGAGGAATGAAGATTTTAAGGGAAGATAACAAAGGTATTAAATGTTTTGAGCCCAGATCCTCTGATAATAAAGTCTGTGTTATTTATATTGTGCTCAACAGCTTCCAGGCATCCACTTGAATGTGGGTTTCTTTCTTTCTTCCTTTTTAAAAAAAGCACAGCAGTTTACATTTATTTTACTGAATTGAATTAATAATGTTTCTTCCAGCTCTATGATTCCATGCCCTGCCAAGCTCACTAACAATATGGTCATTGGCTTTTCCAATTAGAGAAACTGCTGCTGATCACTTCTGTTAAAAAATTCATTAGTTCCTCTATTGTAGGTTTCTTTTTTCAGGGAATGAAAATGAGGTAGACATTATAAAAGGAAAGATCTCACTATAAGTGCTTGTACAAAAATCTGTAAAGGAAAAAAAGCAAAGTGTTTTACTCTAACAAATAATGAAAATCAGTTTGTTTAGAAGCTTCTTTACATTCCCAACACTTTAAAATAGCTTTGTTGTTTAAACTGTAATTTCACAGTCAATTAATTCACAATATACTGTATTCTGGTTTCTGTAGGCTAGGTGTTCTTGAATGGTCACCCCCCACAAAAAAAAAACCCAAACTCAGATTGTAAGTTTCTATACATGTTTGATGTGAAGGTTACTGCTAAGAGAGTGCTTCTATTTTGGAGAAAAAGAAGATAATTTCTTTTCCATGGTTCCAAGAAACAGAAAGTAGGAACTGTCTGCAAGAAATGATCCAATATAAAAGAATCTTAGCTAGCCTTTGTTTCTTGGCTATCAGAATATGGGAAATATTCTTTTATATTAGTATTAACTCATTTAAAATAACATGTTCATATTTACTAAGCAACTGTGCATGTGTAATCTATATCTGATTGCTTACCACCTCAGGGATTGGGGAGAAAATGGAAAGAGGGAGGGAAAGAATTTGGAACTCAAAACTTTAAATAAAAATGTTAAGAAAATAATGCCTACTAAGCACTTCCCTCGATAATAGTAGTGCATTCATACTCCTATTTGCAGAGATGTAAAGTGACTTGCCCAATGTCATGTAGGGATTAAGTGTTAGGGCTAGGATTCTGAAGTAGGTCTCCTTATTTCAACAGAGCAAAGCCAGCCTTAAAGACTCTCTTCCCATGAGGAGATTTTTTATTAATATATGTGAAGATCATATAAGATTTCATTTGGCATAGTGGCTGACACAATGTTAGGATGCAAAGCAAAGATAGATTCCCTTTACAAGGAGAGGTTCTTTAGATACTCTTGGTACAAATGGTGCCTTTTTTGCATTAAGCTCCAGAATATTACATGACATCCTTGGTGAGATCCATGATTACTCAAAAGATATGTGTCTGAGAAAAAGCAAAATGGATGAAAAATGTCTATTGTTTAGTTGATGAAGTGGCCACACTAATGAGTTTGTCCATGAATACATGTATTTGGGACAGGCAAGGCAGATGGCTAAGGAGTTGGATAGAGAATTTTAAAAAGATGGTGAAAGAAGGCTAATTTATATTTGGAACACTTCATAATGCTTTTAGTGATTTCAAGCTGCTACTTCACACACACACACACACACACACACACACACACACACACACACACACACACACACACACACCATTTGAAAAACCTCTTGTGATGTTGTATAGTTTTGAATATTGGAATACCAAAATCTCCAAAGAAAAAAAAGTAAGATTGATCTAAAGTGAAGTGAAAAGTTGTATGTAAAGAAGTTGTAAGTTATTTCTAATGATGACTTATGTGCAAAAAATGGCAGAAGGGATATCATTTAGGAGATGTATGGTTGGGGAAGGAGGCAGACAAGTGAGAAGTAGATAGCCTTAGTACTACATTGGTATTCACAAAATATAAAAATTCCCAGAAGGAGGCTTTTGGCAGGTTGGATTGACCCTTAATGGAGAATTTGTGAAGGTATATGAATCACACAAGATGAGGTTGAGATGGAAGAAATATGTCAGTGAGTTAAATAATCCACTGATATTTTGAAGAATGAAAGAAGGAATGAGTGAAAGATTTGGGTTAAATTATTTCTGAGATGCTTCCAATTCTAAGATTTTTGATTTGTTAAGATATTTTTGGCTTCTTATTGTAGAAATACGAAGTTAGAAAATATTTTATTTTATTAGCCTGCAGATATTTTTATTTTAACAAATTTGAAAAGTCTTTAGTGAAAGACAGTTTCTTTAGGCTCTAGGTGTGTTTAATTTTTGAATCACATTCCATTTAACAGCTAATGATGTGGATTTTGCATGTAGTTGGCATGTGGTGAATTTCTTGAAAAAATGAATACATAATGGATTGATTTCCATTTATATTTTTGGTGAGTTTTCATGTTAGCTCACACGTTGTTCTAAGTATATGGTAGCCAGACTGAAGGCAGAAAAGATGATGAAGGTGATATTTTATTTTTTCATAGGTATTATGTGTTAATACATATGTTCTTTTAGGGCCTTTTAATATTTTTAGGGTCAACCATATTCACATGTAGCTTAGGCTGAGTGATCACTCATCTCTCTACAAGCTTTCAACCCATTTTAATTTATTATCCTCCCAGGTTTTAAAGTAACCAAGAGGACACATTTAGCTGTTTCCATACTAAAAATTTCTTTTTCATTAATCACAGTTTGTTCTTAGCCTCCACCCTAATTTATTATTGTATATTTATCATATATCAAACTCTCTAATCTTCTTGTCTTAAATAAACATTAAGGTTATTGGCTATATCACTTTAGAGTATAACAAGCAGTGATACAACCATAAATAACTATTTACAATGCATCAGCTTACAGAGATCACATCTACTCACTTTTAAACATCTCTACAATTGCTGACTTCTCAATTCTGGAACCACTTCCACCATTCAGTTCTCTCAGGATACCAATTAAAGCCTTTTCTTAAGAATTCCCTTCATATTTCTTTGTAAGATAAAGGTTAAACCCAGTTCTTTCAGGGAATAAATTCTCCTAGGTCTTTTCATCTGTCCTCTCTGTATTCCTCACAGTTAACAGTTCATCCTGCTCAATAGTATATTCTCAGTCTCCTCACAGATTCCTCACAGAATAATAGTTAAACTAATACTCCCTAAGATTCCTTTGATTCTTAAAGATACAGTAACAGTATATATCATCTGATTGGGAGCAGCTATTGAAGATGGTATTACACAGGTATACACACATTCATTACTATGTCTAGATATATAGCACTTGAGAACTTTTTAACATAAAGTCGGCAATGTGTTTGTGTTTCTGAAATAAATGATTTTGAAGAAAAATGTAAGTTTGCCTCACTTAACTCACCAAATATGTGTGTGTAGAACTGTGTGTGTGTATGTTTGTGTGTATATGTGTGTGCAAGTCTACATCTACTTTGATACCTTTTATCTTTGCATATGTAGCAGTCAGTTATCTCACTTGAGACTGGAAGCACATGTTAATTGGGTTCAGTGTATTTGTCTTACTTTCCTATCCAATGCATAGAAGGGACCATAAATCATACAGTAAATTATTTAATTGGCACAGAAAGCTCTCCCCCTCAAATTCACTTGTATTTACTTATCTATGTAAATATTATATTCTTCCAGTAGAATGTAAGGTCCTTGAGGGTAGAGATAATTTTTTACTTTTCCTTCAGTGGCAGCTAGGAAATCTCTCCTGCTTGCATTCTCATGACTCGGTCTTTAGACACCAGCATTTTGTTTCTTTCTATTGGTTCTTCCTCCCATAGCATAGTCCTATGCCCCCTTTGACCCTGCCACTACACTCTGCTTCTACATCATGTGGCCCACTGAATCTCTTTGCCACCTTAAATGTTAGTCACTGTTTCTCTGCTATATTCTTTTTTTCTTTTTTTGGTGAGGTGATTGGGGTTAAGTGACTTGCCCAGGGTCACACAGCTAGTAAGTCTTAAGTAACTGAGGTTGGATTTGAACTCAGGTCCTCCTAACTCCAGTGCTGGTGCTCTATCCACTGCACCACCTAGCTGCCCCCTCTCTGCTATATTCTTGCTCAACTCACTGTGGCTGTCCAGAATCCTAGCTACCGTCCCAGGAAAACAGTCATCTGTTGTTACCCTGCTAATGCTATTAATTTAAATGTAAGCCAAGACACAGGGCTAGCATATTACTATAATACTCTTATCACTGGTGAAAAAGATGATTACTTGATGGTGCATGGCTGTGTGAGGGACAGAATGGGTATAAGAGCTTGAAAGAAAAAAAAGGCTTTCTTCTGGCTTACCATTTCAAGAGAAGACATATGTGGTAGACCTTTTTCAGGAATAAACCTAATATACACCCATATGAAACCCACAGAAACCTACATATATCTATGTCTATAGATATAGATGAAAGAAACCCATATATGTGTGTGTTTATATATACAAATACATACATACATACATACATATATACATATACATACATAATCTTGAGGGCAACCCACCACCACCACCACACACACACACACACACACACGGAAGTGTCATAACTCCCAGCGTTAGACTGACAAGTTTGGGACAAGTCAAGGTGTTTTTAATCCATTTCACAATTTTTATTATTATTATTATTATTGCTGGCATATAAAATGTACACTCAGGTAACCGTGAGCCTTCTTCTCCCTCATTTCTCTTAGTAGGAAGTTCCCAGACCAAACTCCAATCTGAGTTAGTATAGTTGATTTTATTCTACTTCTTTACCCTCTTAGTTAATAGGCAAGTGCACCCACACATGATTATTACCCCTGATGAGTTTTTCTGAGACTGTATATAAAAACATATCTCTATTTATTTGACCTATCATATTCCATTATACTACCTGGGAACTATGGCTGGCCCTGCACATCATTTTCAAACTTTGATAAACCTTAAGAAGGTTCTAGAAATGCCATAAATAAAGATCACAATCTGGTGACCTCTGCTGAATGCCTACCATTGCTGCAGAGTCTGTTTCTTGCTTATACATATATACACACATGCATGTATATACACATATGTGTAAAAACACACACATGTTATATACACACGGGTGTATAGATGCATACATATGTGTGAATATATACACATATATCTATTGATATACCCTGTTTGTTTGTGCTGGGTTGCTCTTATGTGTAGATGACAGCACATATATTAGCCCCCTTTGGATATGTTCATTTTTTAAGAAGGAAAAGGAAGCTAATCACCAAAGTCAACTTTTTAGACGATGACAAATATTTTTGCATATATCTGTGACCCAGATAAAAGATCATTTAAAGGTTATGATGTCTTGAAGGAGTTTGTATTGGGTTTTTCCTGGTGTGTAAGCTTGTGGGGACTTGTAACATTGATCAGTTATGTTGAATGATCGATCACCCTCCCAGCACTGATATCTTTTCCCTAATCACAATGGCTAAAAAAAATGTTTTGGAGTCATCCTGCATTTTAGTTTATGTCTGAATCAGACTGTAAACTGCAGAGAACAGGAGTTTTGTCTTTTGTGTTTTATGTCCTATGAAGCACCATATAGAGTTACATGGGTCTATAAATTATAAGAGTAAAAATATGTGCTGATTCAAAGCATTTATCCATATAATATTTAACAGATTTGGGTGATCACTTCTATATTTCATCTCTGGGTATTTTACAGCATTTGGGGTTTTTATGACAGAGTCTCTCAGGGCCCGACTTCATGTTTTCCTTTTTTGGAAAAATATCACTTCAGAACCCTTTGGAATTTTCAGTCACTGAAAGGCTCATTCACAATATGGAACCCTTTTCACACTATTTTCTATAGCATCAATGGAATTCCTTGGAGGCTATGATCAACAGTTTTCATTGTCATGTACACTCGACAGTGTTATACAATTGATGGATGGCCCTCTTCAGATAAGATTTCTTGAAAAACTGCTTTTGTTTCATCATTACAGGTGCTTACAAACCTACAATGGCTTTCTACCACCTTTTGCATGATATCTAAACCTCATGGCCTGGCATTCAAGGACTACTGTTAGCAGACCCACTCTCCAACCTTATACTCAATTGCTTCTGAACTCTGATATTCTGTTCTTCATGGTATTTCAATTGTTTCCATTACAAACAGTGCTCATTGCTACCTCTCTGGCTTGTCTTAGTATCCCATTTGCCTCAATGCACTACCAACAATTACTTCAAATCTCATCACTACTAAAGGCTTCCTTGATTACCTCCAATGGATGATCAACTTTCCCTTTTCTGAATTGGGAAGCACTTCTCTGAAACATATATTATAGAATTTTACTTTATCTTTTCTCTGGGTGCTTTGTTGTTATATGTTTATCCAAATACCAACAGACATGGAGTAGTGTGTTAGAGTTTGCGAAGGACATTAGAACTAGATGAAAAATGGCAAATACCACCAATCCTCTCATTTGGTTCCCATGACAACCTTTTGAGGCAGGTATTACAACCATCCTTATTATTACTTTATAGTTGAGGAATCAAAGAAGTTAATTACTTTCCCAAGGTTACAATATAGTTAAAGGGTAGAAAAAAACTTGAATCCAGTTTTTCTGATATGGCATCCAAGGGCTTTCCATTAGTGCTTATTTTTCTAACTAGGCTGTAAACTTTTTGAGGGTAAGCATAATGTTTCAAATTTATCGTGCTGCCTATAATGTTAAAGTTTGGGGGGCTTATGAGCTTGCGGGCTGTGAGAAGATCATGTGTTGGCCAATGTTCCATTGGAAAGAGTATTAAATTTAAAGTCAGACAAAGTTTTGGCTCTGCAGCCATCAGTTAGGAGTTCCTAGGTAAGTCACTTGACCTTCCTAAACCTCAGTATTCTCATTTGTAAAGTGCAGATAATGATACATGTCTTAGTTAACTTACAGAATAATTGTGAAGATTATATAAAATAATATACACATAAGAACTGTGCAAACTATACATTATTATAAAAATGTTGGGGCAGCTAGGTGGCGCAGTGGACAGAGCACCGGCCCTGGAGTCAGGAGTACCTGAGTTCAAATATAGCCTGAGACACTTAACACTTACTAGCTGTGTGACCCTGGGCAAGTCACTTAACCCCAATTGCCTCACTATAGAAAAACCAAAAAAACCCAACCAAACAAACAAAAAAAAAAGTTACATAGTTCTATTATTCCCATATTAAGCTTAACTTCTAGCTTTCCTGATGCTACACTCAAGCTCAAAAATCAATTGTACCTTATTGACAAAAAAAGAGTCTAGATTCTTTAGTCTCTTTTTTTTCCCCTTAGTCTCCTATCAGGCCTTCCATGAATTTATTCAAGGGCCTCACCTGCTGGGAGGTGGAGCAAGACCTCTCTCCTTCTGAAGGCTTATAGTATATTTCTATCACTCTAACATAGCCAAGTAGGAAAAAGGAGACCTACTATGGCCAGGCAGTTATTTTTGAATGTATCTCAGTTCTGACTCAGTTAATCCATCAACAATTCAAATTTTAATCACATAGTGGACTTGACCCAGTTACTGAACTTCTGCTCCAAAATCCATGCATATAAGTGAGTTGTTATGCTCACTGCCTATACTCTTTCAAGACTGGGCTTATTTGGCAAATCCTAGTCACTTTCTGAGTGTGTTTATATGTATTATATGTTTATATATATTTGTACAATATAACATGTATGCACATGTCTACATATGCAGAATTCTATAAAATGAGAGGTTTGTACTAGATAATCCCTAAGGTCTTTCTTTTTTTGTTGTTGAGTTATTTTTCAATTCTGTCTGACTCTGTGACTCCATTTGGGGTTTTCTTGGCAAAGATATTGGAGTGGTTTGCCATTTCCTTCTCCAACTTATTTTACAGATGAGGAAGCTGAGGAAAATAGGGTTAAATGAGTTTCCCAAGGTTACACAGTCAGTAAATATCTGAGGACAGACTTGAATTCAGGTCTTCCTGACTCCAGGCCTGGCACTCTATCCACTCTGCCACCTAGCTGACTTAGGTCCTTCTAGTTTTAAATCTATGATCATATGATCTTGCATTCATTACCGTCTCTTTCTTCACACAGTTACTACCTTTGTTCAGACTCCAATTACATATTATTCAGACGATTTCGGGAGCCTTTA
This sequence comes from Dromiciops gliroides, assembly GCF_019393635.1. NCBI lineage: Eukaryota > Metazoa > Chordata > Mammalia > Microbiotheria > Microbiotheriidae > Dromiciops > Dromiciops gliroides. The sequence continues at coordinate 227,467,951 of NC_057865.1, forward strand.
TATTATATTAGTCTCCTCAACTCCCATCTTTCTTCTCTCTAATATATTCCTAAAGCACTGATCCAACTATGTCCCTCGATTAAAAAGCTCCAGTGGCTCCTTATTGAGTCTAGTGTAACATACAACCCTTATTTCTTATCAAAACCCTTCACAATTTGATCTTAAGTTACCTTGTCTTTAAAAATATTTTATTGATGCTTTTTGTCTTAATCCACATTAATTTCTGTGAAAAATAGCATCCTTTCACCCTTTGGGTTGAAGCCTCCCTTGTAACAACAACAAGAAACAACAAAGCAACTTTTTCCAGGCTAATCACCTATTACTCCCCTTCACATATTCTAAATTCCAGGTAAACTAGGCCACTTGTTTTTCCTTATATATGAGATTCCACTTACCATCTCTATGCCTTTATACAGGTTGTTTGTTCTCCCTGCCTAGATTGCACTACTTCTTCATCTCTGCCTCTTAGAAGCCTTGTATTCCTTCAAAGCCCAGGTCAAGGTTTCCCTCCTATATAAAGCTTTTTCAGATCCACAAAATTTTGGCTATCACTGCCCCCAACCTATTAATTTTGTAGCTGCATAGAGTTGTGCCCCCCCCCAAATATAAGCTGCTTATGGGCAGAAACTGGTTCATTTTACTCTCTATATTTCCAGCAATGTAATATGCATCCATGTTTCCATCTAGCACAGAGCTTGAAACATATTACATACTTAATAAATATTTGTTGAATAAATGTTCAATGATTAGGGGTTTATCAAAAGATAACTATGGGGCAGCTAGGTGGCGCAATGGATAAGGCACTAGCCTTGGATTCAGGAGGACCTGAGTTCAAACCCAGCCTCAGACACTTACTAGCTGTGTGACCCTGGGCAAGTCACTTAAACCCCATTGCCCTGCAAAAAAAAAAAAAACAACAACAAAAACAACAACAACAACAAAAGATAACTATGCACATGATATATTTGTGTACATATATGTGTGTATATATACACACACATATATGTATATATATACACACACCCTCCTTCCAGACTTATTACACATTACTCCCCTTCACAGACCTTAAGTAACATATTTATATACATCCATTAAGTAAGGGTTTGGAGTAGGTCACTCAAGAAACTCATTCCATCTCAAAGATTTTATGAAAATAGGCACACTATTTAATTCTCCAGTGCACATTTCTGTTCTCATTGAACACACTCATGTTTTGTCAATGTTAAAATGTGGTACAGCAATTGAGAGCTATAATAGGTCACTAATGACAGTAGCAGAACATCTATGTTCCTCAGGATTTGGAAACTTACCCATCTTTCTAGCATGTTAATGTTTTAGCTTGATTGATGACTTCTGGGTAAAGCAGCAATATGTGGGTTTATAATATTTCAGGCAATTTAACTGAAATGATAACAAAGGTTCTATTTTTGGTATTCCAGGGTGATGGTCTTGACCCAGGTTCAGAAAAACATGAGTTTTCAAGTGTTCATTCTCCCTTTTCCCCCAGTAATGGTCATCATTTAGCACTGATCCATTTCTATGCTCTTGTGTCCTTCTCCTCTAGTCCCAAAACCTATACCTGAGAAATGGATGGTTGACTGGAGTTAGGGCTGAGTCCATAGATATCTCATTCTGAATCTCACATGAATCCCCATGTGAGTCTAACTGGTTCATGTGAATCTATCTGGTTCATTAACACCAGGAAAAGCAAATAAATGTTCTAGCAAGGCACCCCATCTCTTTTTTAACATCAGATAGTGGATGAATAAATTAGGAACAAGCCATCTCCCCTCAAATTTCCCTTTGTCTTGCATCAGCTGGCTCATAAATCCTTCCTGTTGTTTAATCCAATCAGAATTGATCTTTTTTTTAAGTTCAAAAAGTCTAAGTGAACTTTAATTCAAAGTTGTAATGTGATAGAGGAATCTTAGAGAATATGCAAGATCAAAAAGCAGGGAAATTTAAATTAGAGCTATTATAGAAACACTAATAGCCCTTTCTGTCTGTAATCCTTTAAGGTGAACATCAAATTTTCCATATGGTTATGTGGTAGATGTAACAAGCAGCAATTTTCAAAAACACTCTCAGGAAACATTAAGTAATTCTAACACCCCTCCTTACTAGTAAAAATTTAGAGGAGAAAAAACTTTCCCAAACCAATTTGGAAATTCTGAAGAGCAGATACTAGTGTGAAATTGCATGTCAATAGGAATTACTCTAAAATGACAGTGGGGGTGATTTTTTAAATGAGAAAAGATGTCTTGTTTTACAATTCAGACTATACATTTTCCCTAGAATGGAAGTTGGGTGAGAGAAATAATTGTTTCTGTGCAATTCACCCATTGATTTGGCATCTGTCTTGGCTGGTGTATTCTGCACATCTTGGAAAAATTCTTTACATATTAATGAAAAGGTCATAGGCAACCAATTGTTCTTGGTAAAACTGCTGTTGGTTTCATCGTTGAGGTGGAGAGAATTGAAGGTGACGTATAGGTATGTGCTGGTGTGAACAGATGGTGATATGCATACCCAAATGATAAACTAAAAATATATGTGCTGCATTGTAAACATTTCCTCTTGAAAGGTTTTTCTGAACTGACAATTAACCTGTGTTCCAAATGGAGATAACTAGAACTTTAAGAGAAATTTAACCCACCTATCTCCTAATATGAGAATGTTGGGGTACTTAGAGTGAAGTTCTAATTTAATTTTAAACTCCATAAAAAGATGGGTACTTTTGATAAAGAGAATTCACCTGATAATTTTTCTTTTATTCTAATTAACTATGGAAATTTCCATCTGGTTGGTTAGTTTAGTTGCTTAGGTTGGTGCTAATGATGGGGATTAATCTCAACAGAGGTAAGTTAGCTTTGAACACATAAAAACTGTTTCTTGAACAGTCTGGACTCATAATTTTGGATATCCACTTTATGAAAGTATTTCATTTATTACAAAGAGAGTGTTGATGTTTTAATCTACTTATTTTCCACTGGTAGACAATCTAAGTCAAAGTGAATGTCTAGTTGATGCTAATAGTACCTTTTGGGATCATAAATTCAAAACTATCAAGGATGTTGGATTTCACGAAGTCTAGTCTCCCTCCTTTTACAGATAAGGAAAATGAATTTGATAGTTGTTGAGTGACCTCCCCAATTGCCTAGTTACTTAGTGTCAAGGCCTGATTCTCTCTGCTCCCCTCATTTTACATATGAAAATACTGAGATTTAAAAAGGTTAAATGACTTGTCCAAGGTCACTTAAATCATAAGTATTTTAAGTCATAAAATCATAAATATCAAGGCCAAGTCTAGAAAGAACTTAAAATCCAATGCTCTTTTCATTAGACCATACTAGCTCCCCTTAAAGGATTGTATGTTGTCATATATACTGAAAAACAAAAAAAGAAAGTGTTTTGTTCTTAATGTTAAAGGGTTCTGGAGGTATCATGTGGTAATATAGTCTTAATTAAAAAAAAATTTCTATGTGAAACTGAAATTCTCTACCGCTTACTTTTCTCAATAAGTATATAATAGTTATAGCCTATATATACTTGCATATACATACATTTTTTTGTGGGGCAATGAAGGTTAAGTGACTTGCCCAGGGTCACACAGCTAGTAAGTGTTTGATTCTGGATTTGAACTCAGGGCCTTCTGAATCCAGGGCCAGTGATTTATTCACTGTACCACCTAGCTGCCCCTATAGTGTTAATTTTTATTCTTTCTTGGTGCATCCTTTCATATAATCCCTCACTTAAACCATATGCTTTAGCCTGTCATAGCAATCACTTAACTTTAAAAGAATATGGGGGTGGCTAGGTGACAGAGTGGATAAAGCGCCAGCCCTGAATTCAGGAGTACCTGAGTTCAAATCCGGCCTCAGACACTTGAAACTTACTAGCTGTGTGACCCTGGGCAAGTCACTTAACCCCCATTGCCCTGCAAAAAAAAAAAAAAAGAATATACACTCCTGTCACTACTTTGTAATTCTGGAGAAGAAAACATCCAGGAAAGCCTATACCCTGAAGGGCATCTAGTTAAGAAAATACATTTTTTTTTTTACTTCAATTTTTTTATTTGGAAGGGATGAAGCATTTAGCATTTACTATGTGCCAGGCACTATGCTGAGCATCTTTCAACTATTTTCTCCTTTGATCCTCACTAGAACCCTGGGAAGTGTTATTCTCCCCATTTTATGGTTGAGGAAACTGAAGCAGACAATAGTTAAGTGACTTTCCTAGGGTCACATAGCTAGTGTTTGAAGCTGAATTGGAACTCAGAACTTCCTGAATCTAGGCCCAGAACTTTAGCACTGTACTACCTAGCTGCCTGTTAGGAACTAAATATCTGTACTTCCAAAAAGTAGCTTTTTTATAATATGGCAAGAAATAAAAGTGGATTCTATATGAAACTGTGGGTTTCCATTTCATATAATAAATTCCACATATTACTTTCAAATCTGTTCTCTATGTCTGCACATTCTCCTGTGCCTTTAAAATTCAAAATATTTCAATGGTGCTTTCCCTTTGACATCACCATTCCTAGTGAAGCTGGTCTAATGTAGCTACTACTCATTTCTCTGTTCTCGTCAGTGACATTTCTACTTTTATAAACACATATGAGGATGTTTTGCTAGAGTCTAAGTATAATACCTCGATTTTCATTGATAGCAAAAAATTGTTATAAAAACCTGCAGCTATTTTCCAGGTTTTTTTCCCTTTTAGTTGTTCTATTTTCATCCTTAAATCATTAAGTCCATCCTTAAATGATGAGATATTTTTCTTAGTTGGCTTTCTTGCTAAACCTTCTTTGACTCTGTTTTATGTGCTTACAAATGAGTGGTGGGACCCTTGAATGTCATATCTCTTCACAAATGTTTGTCAGCTAAGATGCTATTGTAGCTCTTTTGTTCTTCTTGCTTTGGCTATGGATTAATATCAGATGTAATTCTCTATGAAATTATCATAGCCTCTTGTCTATATATTTTTTGCATCCATATTTCATTTTTCATCAGCAGCAACTTATCTCAATAGGTAAAATTTTCATTTTAATTTCATGCCATATATTTTTCTCATTTTTATTCCCCTTTGCATTATCTTTTATGTTTGTAATGATATGTCAGTAGTCTTACTGTACACTCAAAGCTTTTTTTGGCTGTATCAAGTCAAGGAATGTTGTAGAGCTGTCTACAAGGATCTATGGCCACTCAAAATAGATCAGAGGAAGAATTACAATAAAATTTGAGAAATCAGAGAAGACTTCACAGATAAGATGGAATTTGGAATGGGATTTTAATGGTGGTCAGAACTGTATATAAATTTAAAAAAGCAGAGAACATGTTCTTAGAGAGGAGAAGATTAAGCAAAGGCAGAAAAGAAAGAGATGTTAAAAAGAAATAGGCCAGAATGGGAGGAGCAGAGGGTCCAAAAGGTGTATGTATAGGTGTATGTATGTGCGTATATATGTATACATATACATATATACATCTATACACATATATACTTACATACACACATATACATATATATATACACACAGACATATATATATAAAAATTTATATACTGATAATATATAAATTGGCACTGCCAAAATGCTTGAAAATGGCTTTTTAATTTAAGTTGAAAAAAACTATAGCCTTTGTAATCTTATGCATAATATTAATTTCTTTAGCATATTCTTTAGTAATGTTATAAGAAGGTAAATTTTAGCATTCTGGTTACTCGCCATCCCTTGCTCTTACGACATAACTAGTACAACTTTTCTTTGTTACATATGATTTCTTGATAGTATCCTTTACCCTGGTTTTTCAAAAATGTTCCCATGTACATTTCTATTGTCTTCTATATGATATTTATTTTTAATTTTTTGCAGACGGTTATATTTCATGTCTTGCTGACATATAGCAATATCAGTAGAATGGGTCTTCATTTTAATGGGAAGTTTGGGGGGGGCATTCAAAGAGTTTTGCAGTTTTTCCAAGGCCACTTTCTTCCTGCTGTCTCTCTGTATTGTCTATCCAAGATATTGATATTGGTGGATATATATATATATATATACACATTAAAACAATAGCATAGAAAATAAAGTTTCTTTAGTTACAAATGAAAGGCTAGCCTAAGTGATCTTCAAGGTTCCTTCCAGTTTTAATATACCATGACAATGGGGCAGCTAGGTGGCACAGTGGATAAAGCACCAGCCGTGGATCCAGGAGGACCTGAATTCAAATCTGACCTCAGACACTTACTAGCTGTGTGACCCTGGGCAAGTCACTAAACCCTCATTGCCTTGCCCTTCCCCCCCAAATACCATAACAATGAGTCCACATATTTATATTGTTTATATTTACTGAGGGTATTTCAGTATTGGATTATAATATTAAAAATTAAGCCATGTTTTCTGGGTGCCAGTAGGTATCTTGACTTCTTCCAGCTTACATTTGTATTTAGGTCCATGCCCAAGGTGGTGTGATGAAGTTTGCTTATATAACTCTTTTGCTTTGCAAGAAAAATGATGCCTTTTGCCCATTAGGTGTCACTGTGGTTCTTCATGTTATTCATCCAACAGCCATCAAAATCAGTTGGAAAAAGCATTCTCTCATGGTTATTATTTTTAGCAAAGTTAAGAGCAATGTTAAAATGATATCCTCTCTTTTTAAGTGCAAAGTAACATTTTCCAGAGCAATTGTACTCCTTTTCAGTTTCCATATTCTGGGCCCAAACTACCAGAAACACTTCTATTTTACAATAGCCCCCCAAATTTAATTTATTAGTGTGAAACATTAACACTATCCCATTTATTCTTCTATTAGAAACAGCAATTGCTCCCACACTTTCTATGGTGTGTAAATAATGTGGGGCTAGTCTTTTCTATTTCTGGTTCAACTGTTTCTTAAGCATTGATTTTTCCCAGTGGCATAGAAATACAGCTTCAAGAAAAAAAACTATTGGTAATGAAGTATTAAATCAATTAATAACACATCAGACGTGCATGTACATGCACCACTTCTAAGGCAGATGTAGGATACACAAAATCTTACTGACATACTGCTGCATCTTATAAAAAGTATTTTCTATCACTAAGTTCAACAGGCATAGAGATGATCTTTTCCTGTTTGAAATATGATAAAATATTAAGAATTAGGAGAAGGAAATATACTTCCCAAATACATTATTAATGAAACACGCATTGCATATAACTTCATCTGAAATGCCTATGCAATCTAAATTCTGAGATCATTAGCACTCTTAGAAGATTCTTTAATATATTTGGCTAAAAACCATAAAACCTGAACCATATATTGAGCTGAAAAACTTATTTGCTCCCACCTTCAACATGTTTGTTTTACAATCTGCGATCTGAATGGAGTATGCTTGATTCTGATTTATCTATCGTCACAGGACATGATTTTTATTTCATGTTTGTTTTGTCTTCAGTTTTACTTTATATAATCTTTCCTATCCACAATGCCATATTCTGATTAGCTTTTTCAAGATTAACCATCTTTTAAAGATTTACTAGACTGTTTTTTAAAAATCAATGGTCTTGTATTAATCAGGATTGAGAAATAATGTTCTGGTTGGGAATGTAGGTGGTGCTCCCTTGAAAGGTCTGCCTGATTAAAAAAAAATAGGTTGAGAGATTCCCCCCTTCCCCCAACTCATCCTTCATTTGATAAGAACATGCTGCTCCATTTTCACAACTTTGTTGAAAGCTCTTCCTGAGAGGCAGGAAGGCTCAGCCTGGGTTGATCTCCAGAGTAGAGCCTAAGAAGCTTAGATATGAATTCCTTTCCATTTCAGTTAAATCCATTTCTCTCCCACCCAGATTGATGTTGCTTATCCTTTCTCCAGGAATTTCAGATCAAACAATTTGGAATCATTATCACGGGGTGGATAACACATGTCAAAGCACAGATACTACAGATAATGAAGACCTGGGTCAGATATTTATTGAAAAACTCTTTTAACTTTCAAATAGTGCTTAGAGCTTGCTGCCTTTAATTCTATTCCCATTAAAACATTTCTATTTAGAAATCTGTAAAAAAAACCAAAACACCTTAATGCTATTTGAAGTAGTAACATCTGAGGATTCACAAGACTGGATTCTCATGCACTAGTGTTTAGTAGCATTTTTACTTCTCACATGGAAATCCCCAAATTTTCCAATATATATTTAGATTAGGGGTATTGATATGAGGTTGAAGCAGGGATCTATGTTTATTGAAGAAAACTGGTTTGAAAGTGGATGTGAGGGGCAGCTAGGTAGCACAGTGGATAAAGCACTGGTCCTGGATTCAGGAGGACCTGAGTTCAAATCTAGCCTCAGACACTTGACACTTACTAGCTGTGTGACCCTGGGCAAGTCACTTAACCCTCATTGCCCAGCAAACAAAAAAGAAAGAAAGAAAGAAAAAAGAAAGTGGATGTGAGCAGGCAGACCTTCTACCTGTTCTAGTTCTATGATGTCCATTGCCTTTTCTCCACTCCTAGGAATACCACTACCTTGGTTCAGGTCCTTGACTTTTCTCACTTAGATGATTGAACTAGCCTCCTAATTGGATTCCATTCAGGCCCCTTCCTCTCCAGTCCATCTTTCATATTGCTGCCAAAATAAACCTCTTAAGGTACAGATCTGGGCATCTCTCTTCCCTGTTTTTTTTAAACTATTCAATTTAGGTGATGATATATAGTACATAGATCTAGTGGGTGTGGCAGCTAAGGTTTCTGCAGCTGTCCAAACCAAGGGAAGGAATTTATAACTGTAATAGAGGTCACTGCAATAAGTCCCTGCCAGCACCCCTTCCTGCCCTGGTGGGAGTGGAGAGGTTGCCACTAATCATAGGAATTGTCCATTTATTTCAGTCTGAAGTGAAATCTAGCAAGAGTGAGGTTCCATTGAAATATCTGTAGCACATGTGTTGGTTACTTAAATTTTGTTTATAATTTTATTATTTATTACAATCAAACTGCTTACTAAGATAAATGTACAAAGGTTTTACTTGACACAGCACTTGCTTGGAAGGAGTAAGAGGGAATAGACCAGTTGTTTTGGGTAGTAGATGTTATTTAAATATATCATACTCTTGAATGAGGCTTCAAGGGTGTCAAAGAAGAGTAGGGCTGAATGTAGGGTTGATTGATGGGCCATCCCTATCCATGGTTCTGACTACTCTTAGAAGATGAGACTTCAAGGGTATCATAGGAGAGTGGGGCTGAGTGTAGGGTTGATTGATGGCCCATCCCTGTCCATGGTTCTGATTACTCTTAGATGATATGCAAGCATCTTGCTACCCCACTATTATACTACCACCCCCACCCATCTCTCACCCACATACCTCATTATTAGATAATTTTCTATTTAGTCATTCTTTTAAAGGTAGTTGTTAAAATGCAAATGGTATTGAGGAGGGATAATATAGCTTTGCTAACTAAAGTGCTTTGTTATTGTTGTTCAGTCATTTTTCAATCTTGTCTTAATCTTTGTGATCTCATTGGAGTTTTCTTGGCAAAGACATTGGAGTGGCTTTTTATTTCCTTTTGTAGCTCATTTGACAGATGAGGAAATGAAGACAAATAGGGTCAAGTGCCTTGCCTGGGGTCACATAGCTAGGAAGTATTTAAGGCTGGATTTGAACTGAGGAAAATGTTTTTCCAAGGAAAAACTTGGACCAATTTTACTAAGTTCAAATCTGACCTCAGATATATACTAGCTGTGTGACCTTGGATGGATCATTTCCCTTCTGATTGCTTCAGTTGTAATATAGGGACAATAATAGCCCCTCCCTCACAGGGTTGTTGTTGTTGTTGTTGTTGTTTCCCCCACAGGGCTGTTTTGAGGATCAAATGAGATAATTGTAAAACATGCTTATTAATGCCTGGTGCAGAGTAGGTATTACACATGTGCTTATTCTTTCCCTCTTCTGCCTCACTCAGAGTTAGTCCTTAGACATTGTGAAGTTGATGAAACCTATCTCAGTGCCTTCTGAGTTCCTCTCCTTTCCCAGCCTCTTCAGTTTCTTGCCCTTCCTCCTTAGTTGCTCAATACTCTAATGTTTTTCCTATTGTTTCTTTTTGGAGGATATAGTCTATAGTACATTGGAGAAATATCCTGATAAGACTAATTCATAATCAAATACTGGGCTCCTCAAAGGATAGGTTCAGTGAGGGGAATCTGCCTAAGATCACAGGATCATAGATTTAGATCAGGAAGGGATCTTAGAGGCTGTCTAGTACAACATTCTCTTTTTACAGCTGAGGAAAATGAGACCCATGGAAATTAGATGACTTCCTAAGGTAGCATGGACAGTAAATATCAGAGGAGGGTTCTGAATCCCCTATTTTCAGAGCCAGCACCAATTCTACTGAAATACACTGGCTAAACCCTATAAAGCTCAAGTGATGGGTAGCTAGATGGAGCAGTGGATCAAGCACTAACCTTGGATTCAGGAGGACCTGAGTTTAAAACCGGCCTCAGACACTTGACACTAGCTGTGTGACCCTGGGCAAGTTACTTAACCCTCATTGCCCCACAAAACAAAACAAACAAATGAATGTTTTAGGGCAGCTAGGTGGTTCAGTAGATAGAGCACCAGCCCTGGATTCAGGAGGACCTGAGTTCAAATCCGGCCTCAGACACTTAACACTCACTAGCTGTGTGACCCTGGGCAAGTCACTTAACTCCAATTGCCTCACCAAAAAAAAAAAAAAAAAAGCTAAAGTGATTTGTCTAGGTAGGCCACAAAGCTAGTAGGCAGGATTGGAATCTAGATCTTCTCTATTCCAAGCCAATCACTATACTACACGGTTTCTACCACAATTAGATAGACTTATTCCTCTCAGGAGTATTTGAAGAGTACCTCAGGCATCCAGCAATACTTATTTCAGAGAAATGGTTTTATGATGGGAAAATTTCAGACTATGTCAGACTAAGGATGCTTTTGTTTTTCATCAAACCTTATATGTGACTTGCACATAACACTACTAGATCTGTCCTCTCTGATATGAAAATTATGCTTATGTCAAACTGAAGTCATTATGCTATAGCTAAAATTGGTTTTCTTCTTTTTCTAGCAACACTGGAGATACAGAACGATTATTATTCCCTAGTTACTTCCAATTATCTGTATCAAAGAGAGGTAGCAAAAATAATGAATAATCAAATAGGGATCAAGACTAGCTGTGTGAGTTTAATGTAAAGATAACTCATGGGCAAGGAAACTATCTATAAATGTGAAAATTTCTGAAATTTATTCTTAGAGAATTGCCTAGAGCACTGTAAGTTTAAATGACTTACCCAGGTCCACACAGCCAATCTGTGTCAGAGGCAGGACAGGAACCTGGATCTTCCTTTTTCTGAGGCTAATTCTTTATCCACTACATCATGCTGCCTCTCATTATTTTAGTACAATATACTTAAAAATATTAAGTCTCCATTTATTTAGCTAGTAGCTCTGATGTTCGGGGTTTTTAAAAATTAATGCTTCTGCAAAGAGGAATGGCAAGCTAGTGCACGTAGCATTGTTAAAATCAGGGAGCAATTAATTTCATGTCTTTCTCCACTCCAGCCAAGTAAAGAAGGAGATAAAGACAGAAATGACACCAATGAAAATCACTTTTGGGGGAATTTGGCTAAAATTAGCTAAACATCTTGTAATTGCAAAGTAATTTGAAAATCAAATAGTTGGTCTAAAAGCACTGAACAGTAAAAGAAGTAGGGGAAGGGGTGGGAGTAAGTATGTAGCATGGAAGAACCACCTCCTCTTCCATGCCTGCCCCTGTCTATCCACCTCAAATCGTTGAAAATGATTTGCCCTGAAGACCAGAGGCATCTTCTTAGAGGAAAAAAAAAAAAAGGATTTCTTTAAATACCTGTCTGTTATTCTGGAAAAAAAATATCTTAAGGAAAAAAAATGGTGAAGGTAGATGGCTTAAATTCCACACAGTGGAATGTGAAAGAAATATCAATAAACATTCCAAGAAGTCTATGTAGAACCATATTTTATGCTCCAATTGTATAATTCAAACATCAAATAGAAACAAGTACCTGTTTAGATTATAAAGCAATATTCAAGGAAAGAGAGGCCTGGTTTTGCATTAGCCCATACTTGTCTAGTAATTTCCTTTAGGGAGACAGTGACTTAATTATGAGAAAACAGACAATGTGAAATATAGACAACATAGTTGCTTCAGAAAGTGTTTTCACTAAAACAACAATAACCCCAGAACCCACCTTTCACTTTGCTTTGTTTGGTTAACAGGCAGACTTCATGTTTCTCTCTCTCTCTCTCTCTCTCTCTCTCTCTCTCTCTCTCTCTCTCTCTCTCTCTCTCTCTCTCCCCCTCCCTCCTCCCACACACATCCTTCAAAATTCCAGGTAAGCTACTCTACTTATTGTTCCTAGGAACAACATTCACTCTGGGGGCCTTTTTATAGGCTATATCTCTTATGCGTGCAATGCTCTCCTTTTTTACCTCCATTTCTTGGAATTCCTAGTTGTCTCCAAGTGGTGAGTGTTTTCTCTGCTGATCCAAGATTACTTTGCATTAACTTATCTAAGTACATCCCCTATAGAATATAAATTCCTTGAGGGCAGGGATTCTTTTGACTTAGTCTTTGTCTTCCCAGGGCCTATTAATTAATCACTTAGAAGGTGATTAATAAATGATTGTTGAATCCAGTCCTTCCCATTTACAAACAGAGAGTGGTATCTAAGTGAGATCAAGTGACTGTCTTGCTTTTGCTCATCAAATCTCTACCTCTCTTTCTTTGCTTTGTTTGATCTGAGAATAACGAGAACTGGATTTTAGAATCAACTGCTCCAGAGGTGTCAAACATGCTGCCCACTGGCTGCATGCAGCCCACAACGCTCTTAACCAGAATCAGATTAAAATGTAATTGGGTAATATTGAACAAAAGAAATAAAAATACAATAAAGCAGAGACAATATTGCATTTTAAAACTAACATTTCATGAAGCCTGTTGGGATGCTTTTGAATAGATTAATAGCCTTCTTTCTTTTTTTGGTGAGGCAATTGGGGTTAAGTGACTTGCCCAGGGTCACGCCTCCAGTGAGTGTTAAGTGTCTGAGGTTGGATTTGAACTCAGGTCCTCCTGAATCCAGGGCTGGTGCTCTATCCACTGCACCACCTAGCTGCCCCAATAGCCTTCATTTCTATTAGAGTCTGACACCACTGAGCTACTTTGCCAGAATTTAGCAATGTGTCTTGGGCCAGTCATTTATCATCTCAGTTCCTTGGTTTCTTCATTGGTAAAACAAGAAAAGTAATAACAAGCCCACCTGACTTGAATATGAAATGAAATGACATGAAAGAGATCTAGGAGCTCCAGGTGTTCTAAGTGTAAGGTATGAGTACCATCAAGTATAGGCACTCTATATAAAAATAAAATCAATTAATGGTTACTGGGAATGTAATATATGGAAAAGGCTTGTGCCAGGCACACTATGTATACTCTGTGATTACCTTTGTGTGTTCATTTCCTCTGCCAATATACACCAAATCCTTATTTTATTTTATTTTATTTTTTGTGGGGCAATGAGGTTTAAGCGACTTGCCCAGGGTAAGTGTCAAGTGTCTGAGGCCAGATTTGAACTCAGGTCCTCTTGAATCCAGGGCCAGTGCTTTATACACTTTGCCACCTAGCTATCCCAAGAGTAAATTTTTGAAGGAAAGACTGTCAGATTATAATCAAAGCATCAAAGACTCTCAGAATTGGAAGGAATCTTGGAGTTCATTTAGTTGGATACCTTTCCAAAATGTTGTGACATCTTCTGCCACATTTCTGACAAATGGCCATTTAACTTGTTTTTGAATACTTCCAGTGATAGAGAGTTCAAACTTTTTCATTGTTAGCTCTAATTATTTTAAGGTTATCTCTTACATTGAACAAAAATGTGCTCTCTTGTAATTTGCACCATCTGATTCTGATTTTGGCCTTCAGAGCAGCATAGAACAAGGCAGCCATACAAATATTTGAACAGAGATATTGTGTTTCCCCTAAATCTTCCTTTCTCCAGACTCAACTTGGCCAGTTTCCTAAATTTTTTCTCATATGACTTGGTTCCCAGCACTTTTACCATCCTGGTCCCCTTCCTCACTATTTACCAAGCACTTATAATGTACAAACCACTGTGCTAGGCATGGTGGGAATACAAAGATGATGTGACACCCAGAGCCACAGTCCTTCAGATGAGGTTCATTAGAATTGGTCTGACTAATGCAGAGTGCCATAGACAAAAGAACAGAGGGAAAATGCTATATGATGAATGAAGATTTCCCTGAACCTTAAACATCAATCTAACAAACATCATTTAAAGGCCTGAAATGTATCAGGCACTGACTTTAATTTTGGTAGGGGAATTCACAGATGAAAAAAGATCATAGACCTTGTTCTCAAGTGACTTATAGTTTATTAGAGGTAAACATCCGAGATCGGCTACAATTTTGCTCTGTGTCATTAAATAATTTGCTTAGCCTCTCAGGGATTAAGTTTCCTTGTCTTCAACAAGAAAGGGTTGGACTGGATTATCTCTGAGATCTCTTCCAACTCTTTATCTATGATCCTATTAGACGATGACAAATAAATATATAATAGATATATGTTGAAGCTAAAATTCTAGCTAAACTATCTAAAATATCTAATGGGTGGTTGCCAATAAATTAGAAGCTTTAGCAAAAGTTAGACTTTTAAGCATTTATTAAGGAGAATAAGAATTTGGTAAAGAGAGAAGGAAAGGCCTACATTCATCTATCTATTAAAGGGAGAACGCATTTCTAGCTCCCTTCTCCACCAAAGTCCCCAGGCAAGAGCCCCAGTCAGAGCGCCAGGCTCCCCCCTTCTTCCTCCCACCGGCAAACGTCACTTCCTGACGCCAAAGAAAAGACTCCTGGTCTTGCCCTCAAAGACCTTCACTTCATGGCGAAGCTTTTCTACTGTAAGTCTCCAGCAGGTGGCATCATTCCAATCGTTATATATATTAAGGATTGGTTTATGAGAGAGGTAAAGCAGGTCATAAGAGGTTCAAGTAAGAATTTGTGGCCTATCTCTCCCCCCACCATATTCCACAGAAGACTTCCTAAGGGTCAAGATTCTCTGTGGGTTCACATCCACAAGGGGATATGGGAATCTCACAAGCCCCCAAACATTAATATAATAATAATAATAATAATAATAATAATAACTAACACTTATATAGATGGTACCTACCACATGCCAGACATTGCAAATTGCCTTACAAATATTATCTCATTTGATCCTCACAACAACTCTGAGAGACTGTTGTGGAATTATCAGCTTTATTTTACAGAAGAGGAAGATGAGGCAAACAGAGGTTGAGTGACTTGTCCAGGGTCACACAGCTGGCAAGTATCTAGGGCTTTACTTGATTATGTCTCTATGACTCCAGGTCAAACTTTCTATCTACTGCATCTATCTATGCACCTAGCTACATAAAGATGCAACTACTTTTTCTTTAGGGAGCCAGAGGGCACAATCAGTTCAAAGCAAATGTATTTCATAAATTAGGTTTGTAAGATTTCCTATAGAGCATTCTTCTCCCTGCCCCCCAAGCCCGGGGCACACTTTACCATAAATGTGTATATCATAAGGGGAGAAAGTGAGCATATATAGGGATCCTCCTTATATGGAATATGTAGGTGGGGTGTAACAACTCCTAATTTCTGATATTGTAGAATGATGTCATCACGCTATTCCCAGTGATCCCGCTCCTTGTTGATCCTGGTATCTCTGCTGGCAGTGTTGCTCCACTGGGCCTACTCTTGACAGGCATTCTAATGTCTCTGTGGGGTCTTATTCTCATTGCTAGAGTATGGTGTTGAAAACTTGTTCCCCAAAGGGCAGGATGATAGATTTTTAGGCATAACCATATACCCAGCTAACAAAAATTAGGCAGAGTGCTTCCAGGATAAGATTAAGTTCATGCTTTTCTGGCACCATGTAGGGGCCAGAAACAAAGGCCTTTTGTCTAAGATCATTAGGGTTCTTAGAAGATTCTTTAACATATTACTGATTATGCTACTCTTATATACCTCTAGGATTTTCTCTGGCTGAGCTATAAAATGAATTTGGTCTGGGACAAAAAGTAAGCTAAGTTCAGTGTTTTTCCCCATCTATCTACTGTCCCCCATTCTTGTCTTTGTTATACATACTTATCATTAGCAAAGTCTAATTGATTTGGTGCTATATTTGAAGAGTCTGTCTTCCAACTTGAGGATGGTGTGATTGCTTCTAATTGGACAAATCAGGGATCTTATTAAATATAATGTCATTAATAAACACCCATTGCTACTGGGTGCTGGTTGGTCTAAAAACATAGGAAACACCTATAAACTCAAATTGAAACAAGGACTCCATTAGACAGAATTAGGATTCTTGATTCCTAGCCAGCCTTCCCTTAAGTGAAATAGTAATATTAAATTAATTTCATTTTTTAAAGAAAATTTTATTGCTGCCTTTTTTATTTTGTATCAATCATATCCCCCCTTAACATCTTCCCTGGCATAGAAATTTCCCTTGTGCTAAAGGAAAACTTTGGGGCCAGCTAGGTGATACCCTGGACAAAGCTCTGGCCTTTGATTCAGGAGGACCTGAATTCAAATCTGACTTCAGACACTTGATACTTACTATCTGTGTGACCCTGGATGAGTCATTTAACCCTCATTGCCCTGCAAAAAGAAACCAAAACCAAAACAAAAGAAAAGAAAAAGAAAAACTTTGAAGGAAAAGTGATGAATATATATCTGACAGTGTATTTCTTTCTACATCCATAGTCCCCCACCTTGCCACTGAGTGGAGGGATCAGATGCACTTTGGCATCTGTTTTCTGGGTTAGGAATTAATCATTATAATTCATGAGAGAAAAAGTAGATGCCTTTTAGTGTTGTAATCATTTATATTACTATCATTATTGTGTAATGCGATTATTTCATTTTGAGCAACTCCCCATTCAAAGTTTAAACTCGCTGCAGTTTAAAAAATCAAAAGAAAACAAAAATTGGAGTTCAATCCTGCTGGGATGGGATCTCTCCTGCTTGAAGCATTTTGTGTACTTCAATGGGGGAAGAAGGAACTTGCCTATGAAAGGTGAAATTGAAGATGTTATTTTTTTCCTCTTTGTCTTTTTCTTTGGCACAATAATGCAGAGACTGTAAACAAGTCAGGATGTAGACAATTGAGGAGCATTTTCAGTGGGAGAATGTAATATTTTTTTCCATGGTAAATTGAAGAGTTTGAAAAAATAAGGAGCAGGTGGTAGTTTTAGCAAAAAGGGCAGGAAACAATGGGCTTCCTCATTAAAAAGGTTCAAGACAGATCAAGTGAGCTCTCCTGTTACTTTAGTGTTCTGACAGCCCTAACTCTATGTATGGGCCTCTATGTCCTCCTCCTCCTCCTTCTTACTGTAGCATATGGGAAGGGTTTAGAGAAGATGGTAAAGCATAGTAATCAAACAAATACAGCCTTTTTGCCCTGAGAAGAAATATATCCAACAGCTGGTATCCATGAAGCTCCATATTCAATGACGAATTGACAGTGAAAATCCAAAATGCTGTTTCCCAGAAGAGAAGTAAATTAATGATGACGGGAGAATAACTTTCAAAAAGGATTGGCTCCCCATAACGTCTCTGCAAACCTGCTGCTTACCTGCATATTTCAAATAATGAAAGAATATTTGTTACAAATATAATATTATTGGTGAATACAATGCGATGGCCAAATGCCAAAGAAATCCCCTGATCTTTTTCAACCTCATGCACTTTTCTGCAATTTTCTTTTCTTATGACAATAGGAACTGTAGGAACAATAGAAAATACTGACTATACAATGAATCCACCTCCCACCCCTCTAATTCTGGTGTTCATTATCCCTTGAAGCAATAACAATAATAGGTCAATTTGACAGGATGCTTTAAAATCTGCAAGGTACTTTCCTCACAACAATCCTGGAATATCGATAGTGAAAATATCCATTTGATAGTGGGGAAACTGTAGCTGTGACTGGTTAAGTGAATCCCCCACTGCCAAAGTGCTAGTAGGTATTTTCAAACTACATTCAAGTCCAGTTTGGTTCTGTCTTTACTATAATATGGTGCTAATATTATAAGTATAATGGCCTTCTAACTATCCCCTGACTTCTAAGCTCTCCTTTTCCCAACTTCTACAAGTTGGAATATTCTATTCTACAATATTCTACAAGTTATTGACATACCAATAATTTTTTAAATATAGAGATCTGTTCGTATCTCAAAGCCTAATAAACAACCATTAATACTTTCCCATAACCACAAATGTGGTACTAACATTTTAGGTTTCAAAAATCTCCAGAATCTGGTCCTAACCTCTGATTTTTCTAATATGAACTTCTACTACTTTTCTTCCTACATACCACTAATGGTCTTGTTGGGATGCACCCTTACTATAATCATCACATTCAAATTTGTACCATGGTCGTTTGTGTCCCTATATTGGATCCTATTAGATTATTTTAAGAAGGGCAGGGATTATAATTGTTAATTATAAGATTAATGAGGACAGGGACTGCATCTTTGTTTTCACAACTGGAGATGTTTAAGGAGAGGTTCAGATGACCACTTCAAAGGCTATTAAGGTTTGGATTGGGCTTGAATTAGATGACCTCTAGCCATTCATTCTTTACAACTATAAAGTACTGTCTCTTTAAAGTTTATTGCTCTGTTAGGTCAGCATAGAGTTCTAAGCAGAACAGTTACTGAAGCAATTACTCTCTGACTCAGAGTTGTGAGACAAGCAATGGCTGAGTTTTGAATGTGGCAAATTGTTATATACTGGAGAGATGGACACCAGAGCTGTTAAATGTTTTTGGGACAATTCAAATGTATTTGATAATGTGCAGAAGATGACAGGTTAATTACTAATCACAAGCTAAAGTGACATAGTTCACAGAGAGGCTTCAGATTCTAAACCTAGAAAGAGAGAGGTAAAAGGAGAGATATCACAATTGTATTAGCGAAATTTGTAGCTGG
This sequence comes from Dromiciops gliroides, assembly GCF_019393635.1. Lineage (NCBI taxonomy): Eukaryota > Metazoa > Chordata > Mammalia > Microbiotheria > Microbiotheriidae > Dromiciops > Dromiciops gliroides. Next base: position 227,486,986 of record NC_057865.1, read on the forward strand.
TCATGATGGATGCAACAGTTGCTGTTAAGGAATATGCCCAGTTTACTAGTAGAGTTTGTAAACAGAGTTTTAGAGGATTACTCCTACCATTTGTTGCCTTTGCTCCTACTCACAGGTGCTTAATAAATGCTTGTTATTTAACTAATGATGAAAATGATAATAGCTTACATTTATTTAGTGCTTTGTTTCTCCCCAATAATTCTATGAAGTAGAACATCAGAGATGATGAGATTAAAGCTAGAAGGGAATTTAGATTTCATCTAATTTAAGTTCCTCATTTTACAGATCAGTAAGCTGATGCCCAGAGGGAGAATTCGACTTACCCAAGGATGGTAGTGCAGATATTGTTAGGTAATGCTCAGTATACACAAGACCTTCAGAGAACGCCCATTTGGCACTCACACATCATCACTTAATGTTTTATTTTTTTCTGTCCTGATTCAACTACTAAATGACAAAATTAATTTTTTTCCTTTTCTTTTACATTGAAAAGCACCTCTGGAAATATTGGTCAGTAGAGATCACTAGCCAGACATAACTAGGATGAAGTTAATGGGACTTTGTTTCAAATCATTATAATTTTCAGGACACTGATAAAACTTGTATTCTAGCACATAGAAATAGCTAAGTTTAGTTCTCGATTATTAAGAATACATAATTAAAATAGGAAGCTTTTCCTATATGACATGCTTTCTCCCCTTTATAGATATCCTGCAGGTGAATGCTTTTCTGGACAGAATGTATTGATTCCCTTCATTAGTGGTGGTCTCTTGGTGTCTTGGCACTAATATTCACTGGGATCTGAAGCCTGAATCTATTAAATGGAAGCTCCCTGAAGACTAAACCTGGTCCAGAGCAGAGGTGTCCCAGTAAAGAGAGATTAGAGGGTGCCTCGTCTCATTGGTCCCAGCCCAGATGGAATTGGTAGACTTGTATTCAATGGTCCAAAGTCTTTGCTTGGAGCACATAGATTGATGACTTGATTCAGTTATAGAAAACTCCATATGTTACTAGATTAAAATTGAATATCTTTGGAGAAGGTGTATAAGAAAAATTAAATTTTTCCCAAGTTGCCTAAGTAAGTGAAAATTCTTCTCAATGTTGGATGATAGTTCCCGTAAGGCATTTCTGCTTCTTCTATATCTTCATTAAAACCTCATAAATATAGAGCTAGGGTAAGTTTCAAGCCCAGCCCCTCAGCTTACTTAGCTTTACATTTTAAACATTAAACACTGAATTTCTAATGTTTTATATTCTGATAATCTATGCTAATGGAAGAGAACAAAAGTAATGGATAATTTAATAGGGATACTCAGTAAATCAAGTTAACAAGCATTTATTTAATGTTTACTATGTGCCAGGCATTGTGCTAAGTATTAGGGATTGAAATATAAGCAAAAAGAAAGACAGTGCCTGCCCTCAAGCATCTTGCATTCTAAAAGGGGAAGATAACACATAAAAGGGAGTGAAAAAGTTTGTGTGTTTGTGTGTATGTGTGTGTGTGTGAGTGTGCGTGCCTGTGCACGCGCACTACTACAGAACATAGTGTTGAAGACTGCAGAGCTGGGAAAGGAATGAAGGATAGCTAGCCTAGACCGTTCTTCAAAAATGGATGTTTTGGGGGTAGCTAGGTGGCATGGTGAATAAAGTACCGGCCCTGGATTCAGGAGGATCTGATTTCAAATGCAACCTCAGACATTTGACACTTACTAGCTCTGTGACCCTGGGCAAGTCACTTAACTCTCATTGCCCCACAAAAATAAATGGAAGTTTTGGGAGGAATTCACCTATGGGAGAAGGGCACCTAAGGGGCAAAGGGATGTTCCAGTGTGAAAAAGCTGATGAGGCATGTTAAAGTGCAGAGTCAGAAATCGAGCTGGAAAAGGAATGGATGGTGAAGGGGACTGGACTTCATTGCAATAGAGAAGTTCCGGATAAGGAAACTCCCTCTACCCATGTAGACTGATGGCTTCTTTGCAACTTATAGGCTCAGAGGGTTGTCAGGAGTATGAAAAAGCTAAGTGACTTGCCTGGGGTCATAAAATCAATATGTATCAGTGGTGAGACTTGAACCTATGTCTTTCTGGATATGAGGACAACTCTCTAATGTTTTCACTATACTGCCTCTTCTTATATACTGGAAATGCAAATGTTTGTCTTGAGAAACACTTTAAATCAAGCAATGAAGGACTGCTACAAGGATCTGTCAGGGGACAATAAAAAGATGTCCAGTTTCACATGAAAATTCATTCAAAACACCAACCTAAGCTGGGCTGTCTTCCCTCAAACCTTCCTGGAAATAGGAATGCTAGTTCATTAATTGGCTTTAAAAAATATCCCTACTGAGATGCAAGCTGGATGAAAATCAAGAGAAAATGGGGAGTGATGTTAGAAAACACAAGTAACTTAATGAGGTTGCAATAGTTACCATGAATCAACTTAAGAGCAAGATTTATTTTGGCTAAATGTGTGTCTGTAAAACCCTGGTGGTGAATTGAATATTATGTGTATTCAGGGCAAGGTGCTCAAAGATCATCCTAAAGTCTAATGTAGACCCAAAACTACACCTGCTTATAGACCATCATCTGGAGGCCAAGGCAGAGGTACCAAAAAGTACTTGCACTATTTGGATCTATACCAAGACGGTGGCATACTACTTCACTGCTTCCTGCAAAGATCTGGTGATAGATTATGTTGAGGGCAAAATGCATGCATTTTAAAATGGAGGAGAATCAATAAAAAGAAAAATTGGAGGGAACTTTCTGGTCTGTCTTTTCTCAGTAAGACAGGAATGGATGATGCCTGGAAACTGATGAAACACCAGTCATACATGAAAACCAGATTTACCACTTGATATTCACACCTCATATACCTCCAAGAAAAATAATGCAACTTTATGTTTAAGTTCTCAAAATATATGTAAAACTCATCATTTGCAGCACATGCCATGAGTATAGTGACTGAACAGCAATTGGTTTTCCCCACCGATTATAGTGTCACATCTGTTTTATTAAGGAAGCAAATGCTGACCCTGTCTTGATTTGATTTCCAGTTGTGAAATAATTCCTCATGCCTCCCGACATTTGAGGAGAAAATAATTTTATTTCTACATGACTTTCCTTGTGAATAGATTCCTTGTTGAATGTCGCTGAAATTGAGGAGTCAATGTTTTAGCACTCTTCACGATGTTCTCTGATGGTTATCACTGGGAACAAGACACCTCCTTTTGGTGAGATCATGCTTCATTACTTTAATGGATCTGGAATATTATTGATGTCTAGCAGTGGTGCATATTGCAACCCATCCATACCTTCTCATTCTGTGTGGTTCTAGTTTGTATTTCTCCATAAATCCCTAACAGAGGATCTATCCAACTTGGTGGAGACCCTCTTCTAATCCATTTCACAATTTATGGTTCAATTGCAGTACTTGGGCAATTAATATCTATTCTCCCTCAGTTTTCAGATCATACATCTCTAACCTGGACAACATCAAAGATTATTGGTGACAACTACTTACACCCAACATTAATCTCCCTTTTCCCTTTTGTGTTACCTATCATTTAGATTTCTTTTTTGAGATCATGTTCCATTAATTGTAACCAGAAAGCACCACTAATAGATTGAGCCTACACAAGGGTTTGTGTATAAGTTTGTAGCTTAGGATCACTGAAAGTAATATACAATTTCTCCTATGGAATACAGTTATTCTCTCCCTCCTCTTTAATTCTGGGTCAAGCTCGTTGTGTAACTACAGTGCCTACCTAACATATCTCAGACAGTTGAAAACTGATTGCTAAAAAGGTAGGGAAATTATGCAAATAAACACAGTAGTTCTTACAAATATAGACCCGGTTGGTTGCAATACATAGATAAAATTCTAGTTGTATCTCAATTTTGTTAAATTCATGCTTTAAAAAAAGAGATTGCTCATTGTTCTCTATTAAACCATGCTCAATCAGCCTGGAGCTGAGATCTCAGGACTAAATTCCAAGGAGATCAGTGTTCCCATGGGGTGATTCAGACTATCCTCTAGAAATGCTCTATATTTGCTTTAGTAGCAGAAAAACTGTTTAAAAAAGGTCAGGAAAAATTTTTGTTCACCACTAAATTCCACTCATTCCCTGCTGTCCAAGTCAAGTTTTTATGAGTGATCAACCATATGATCCTTTGCACTGACTATTCAGTTACCACTAATTACTGAGCTTTGTCTTAATTAATGATGGAAACCCCCCCCCCCAACATCTCTGTAAAGAACATTTCTGTTAGAAAGACATTTTTAACTATGGAAAATATTCTTTTTTAAAATGTCAGATAAATAACCTTGCAAAACCTGTATGATTTGTTAAATCATGATTCCAGGGGCCTGATGATGCTACATACCTCCTGACCAAGAGGTGATGGATTCAAGATGCAGAATAAAACATATTTAGACATAGCCAATGTAGGAATGTGTTCCACTTGATTATGCATATTTGTTACAAGGGATTTCTCTTTCTCCCCCCCAATGGGGAGAAGTAGGAAGGGAAGAAAATAAATGCTTGTTAATAAAAAAATTAAAAGACATTGAAACTAAGGTTATATTCAGGTTAAATTAACTTACACACTCTGCTTTAAATTAATTTTGTTTTAATTCTGCACCATCTCTGTTCAAGGAAGAATATTCATTGTTCAAATCAGGTTAGTTTTTGGGACATGAATGAAACCAGTTTTATCTCTTTATAGTGAACAGGAATAAGAGAACAGATTTTGCTAAACCCATCAATGCTTTCTACATTTTTGCAAACTATCTGTGCTTGGCAGTGAAATGAACTGACTTGTAAATGCAAATTTTAATGACAAATCACTCACTGGAGGGAAACTGGAAAATGATGACATGGGTAAAAAAGAGGAACATACCTCTGTAGTTGAGTCTCACAATTTCCTAAATACCTGCTGATATAAGAGATAAGTAGCTTAGCTTTAATGTTTTTACTCAGCAATAGATGAAACTTTGTAGTTACACCCTTCATATGAACCTTGAGTCATAGTAAGGGAAAGGAAAAGGTGAATTTGTTCAGTGGAGGCACATCTCGAATGTGTAAAAAAGAGAAGCAATGAATGTTTAAATGAGATTCACACTAGCCAGCTTTTGGAAAACCTACTGGAAATGTCTTCTTTTGACAGCAAGGGAAAGAAAAATAGTGAAAGCAAAAGAGGGACAGGGAGAAACAGTGCAGGCAGTAAATCATGACAGCTTTTCTCAGCTGCTTCCAAAGTTTCGTTTGACAATAAGGTTCTTGGTGTCCAGTCATAGTTGCACAAACCACACTCATTTTCTCTCTCTGCCTACCTTCATCCAGAGATGTTTTCATCTAGTCACATAGATGAGGTGCTTACACAATAGATACTATCTCTGAAGGACAGAGTGAGTCAACCTTCCTTGCTATATTGTCATTCTGAATAATCATGATAGATATTGAGGCCTCTTTAAGAATGAACTGGCAGATAAATTCTCAGTTTTTCACCCCTCATTAAATTACCAGCATTTATTAAGTACTTACTATGTGAAAGGGACTGTGTACCTGTGGGGGGAGGGACAGGAAGAGAAACAAAGACAAAATGAAACAGTCTCTGCCCTCAATAAACATATTTTACTGGTAGCAACAGCATATACACAACTAAGTATGGAATATATTAAAAGGTATATATGAAACTCATGCTCCAAACAAAGAACTTATACCCATATTTCCGACCAATTTTGGCTTTTTTTCCCACTTTCCTCTGCAGTTCCAATGATATTGTAAATTCTAAATGGGAAGATGGTAAAAACTTTGGCCTGGAACATTCACCAGAAAGAACAATCCAATTGAAAAATTTCGTTATTTCATTTTCCACAGGTCTACACAGAGTTTGAGCTCCAGAAGGGTTGATCTCTGAGTTGTTTCTATATAGTGCTCTAAATGTTTTTAGGTAGACTGATTCTTCTCTCTATATGTTTAGACTACTTTCAGCCTTTCAACCAGTTCCCTATCCCTAGCTGACATATGATAAAGACTGATACAGAATAGAATGGAGGCATCTCTATTCAATTCTAAAGGAAGAATGGCCAGCAGGACCCAGGACAAGGGCAGTATCTGCTTTCTTTTCTTGAGTGGAACCATAAAGTCCCTGGTGGAAGGATAAATTGTTCAAGTGAAGTAATGGAGAGTTGTCAGGCCAAAAGAGAGATGCATAACTTCTTTGATAATAGATCCCAGGAGAAAGATGGATCAATTATCAAAGAAGTTAGACTAGACAACAGTTTTTCTTTCAGAAAAAGTCTATAGGTTTTAATGCACTGAAAGTTCTATATGGACCTAAGGTATTTCTCCATGGTAGCTTCATGTTATCCCAATGCTATAGGACCCAGAGAAGTGCATTTATTGAAAGAGAAACTTTCTATGGTAAGACTCAGAAGGTTGTATGTATATAGGCTCTGTAGCATACACGATTTGAAAGGAAAAACTGCAAGACATTTTCAAAGTGGAAATTGTCCCAAAATTGAGAAAATCTCAGATGGTTAGTGTGCTGGTGATGGAGAAAAGAGAAAAGAAGTGAGAGATGAGATGAAGTGGAAATTTGTTGAGGCTAGTAAGCATAGGCGGTGAGATGTATGATGATCAGGGACCATGAAGAAATGGCCGTGTAGACAACAGAGAAGCAGTACACGCAGTATCTTGTTTGACCTTCATAAAACCTAGTTTTCATGACAAACTATCTAGTATCCTGTCCAGATTCTAATGGTGGCTTAGCCCAAGGCTAGAGGCAACAATATCCTAGGTGAGCAGCACCATCTACAGGGCCCAGACTGCCCTACTCATTGAGGAAAAAGTCTAAGGGTTGGGGCAGCTAGGTGGTGCAGTGGATAGAGCACCGGCCCTGGTGTCAGGAGTACTTGAGTTCACATCCAGCCTCAGACACTTAACACTTACTAGCTGTGTGACCCTGGGTAAGTCACTTAACCCCAATCGCCTCACTAAAAAAAAAGTCTAAGGGTTACAAATCCTAGAAACCTGGGTCTCTTCTGATACTGATTCTAACATGCATCAAAATTATGATATGGTGGCCAAAACAAACAAACAAAAAACCCTAATGAGTTGTTAGGGATAATATCCAGAATATGTGAGCTAACAGTCCTACTCCTATGCCCTGGTCAAACCACATCTGTAATATTCTGTCCCATTTTAGGACAGTTGCTTAGAAACTGGAGGAGGTTATCTAGAGGAAGGAAATCATAATGGTGAGGGACCCTGAGATTTGGCAGCACAATTGATTGAAAGAGCTAAAGATATTGAGCCTGGTGAAGAGAAGCCATAAGGAGACATGACATGGAAGAGAAGGATTCTATTTACTGTTCAGCATCACCTCAGAGGGGAGAGTCAAGAGCAATGGATGACATTTCAGGGAGATTTAGGTTCTATGTAAGAAAAAAATGGTCACAATTATGGGTGTTAAGGGCTAAAATTCTAGCTAAACTGTCTAAAATATCTAATGAGTGGTCGCCAATAAATTATAAGCTTTAGCAAGAGTTAGACTTTTAAGCATTTATTAAGGAGAATAAGAATTTGGTAAAGAGAGATAAAGGCCTAGATTCCTATCTATTAAAGGGAGAGCACATTTCTAGCTCCGCTCTCCACCAGAGTCCAAAGGAAAGAGCCTGAGACCGAGAGCGAGCGCCAGTCTCTTCCTTCCTCCTCCCACTAGCCCGCGTCACTTCCTGAAGCCAAAGAAGAGACTCCTGGTCTTTCCCTCAAAGACCTTCACTTCATGGGTGGAACTCTTCTACGGTAAGTTTCCAGCAGGTGGTGTCATTCCAATCGTTACATGGGGTAGTGGATTCCTCCTCATTAGAAGTCTTTTAAGTGGCGCAGTGGATAGAGCACTGGCCCTAGATTCAGGAGGACCTGAGTTCAAATCCAGCCTCAGACAATTGACACTTACTAGCTGTGTGATCCTAGGCAAGTCACTTAACTCTCATTGCCTGGCCAAAAAAAAAAAAAAAGAAGAAGAAGAAGTCTTTTAGTGAAGGTGGGATGATCACTTGTTAGAAATGTTCTTAAGAATGTTTTTGTTCAGGTAAGGGCTGGACTACCTAGATGGTCTCTGACATGCCTTCTAGCTCTGTGACTCTGTGAAGGTGCTCACCCACTGTTAGTAAAAATACGTCTAAATATTTTGAAAGTCTCCCAAACTCATCTTTTAAAGTTCCTACTGTGTACAAACCACATAGAAATGCAGTTTTGTAGATTTAAATTATACACTAGTATAATGGGAGGAGTATGGGGCTGGGGTGAGTGAAACTGGCCAGGGAGTATCCAAATCAGGGAGCATTACAGGGGACTCTGGTTGCATGCCAAATCATGGCAGGATGAGGTTACTGAGCCTGATTCTGGAAGTGTGTGATAACTCAGAAAAGAGGAGCTTGGCACTCTACTTTAGAGTATACCCAGGTATTCTGTGAATATTTCCTAATCAGTTTCCCTGTGAAATGAAGAAAAGCCTTCAAATTGATGCTGAGTTGGAACTGAGTGTGCATACAGAAGGCACTAACTGGGCATATCTTGCTTCTTTTCCTTCTTGCTGGCTACAATGTATAGTGACATATCTCTGAGTTCTGGAGAGCCAAAGGGTGGAATGCTCTACCCCTCCATCAGGCCATCCCATGAGTACGTAGCTTCCTAGGAAAGCCTGCGAATGGGATGAGGGCATTTTCTTCAAGGGAGATAGAACCTTTGTCTGGAGAAAAATTGCCTATTTTTCTCTAGTGGATTTTCAAACTAGAGAATTTTCTATCCAAATTCCCTGATGAAGGATCTCTCCAGTGGATTGTTTTTGTAAGCAAAACAAACTGTAGGGCTTTGTATTCTTATCAAATTTGTCATTTCTTTTAATTTTGGATCCTTTAATCCATTTACATTTCAAGTCACAAGAGTTATGTTAATATATCCCTCCATTTGTCTCTTTTTTTGTAATTAAGAGTCTTTCCCTCTTCTTTTGTAAAGATAGTACTTTGTGTCTTATTTTAGTTTGACAGCCCTATTCTCACTGGCTCCCTTCCCCTCACCCACAACATCCTCTCCCCAATTTATCACCCCTTTCTCTAATTTTGCTTTGTTTAGTAAATAATTTCATCTAATTATCAAATACTTTTGGTTTTTTTCTTTTAGTTAAGTAGGCAAGTAAAATAGTCCTCCCTTTCCTCCCCTTTAACTTGGTTTTCTTTGTCAGTTATTTTATTTTACTTATTTAATTTTATTTTATGCTTCTTGGTGGAAGTAATTTCTTTCCCCTATTCTTTTTTATTATTTATGTTCCCTTTCTGCCTATTCTAAATTTTTATTCTTTGATTCATGGCCTTCATATGTATTTACTCTTTAATTCATCTCTGAATTTCTCATGGAATTAAAGCTTTAAAAGTACCTATTTTGAGTTCCTCCTTTTAAATAGCTTCTGTTATTGCCTTTCAAATCTTCCTCTTTGACCTCATTTTTCTGTTGTACTTTAATCTTAGAAATACCAATTCCTGCAGTAGACAGGGAAAAGTACTGTTGTATGATAAAATCTTCTTATATCCCTTATTGTACAGTTCTGCTTCCCTCTTTCCCCTATTTTACCATGAAATCTTTTCTTGGGGTTCATGTTTTCCCACTCTTGAAGGTGTCATTTTTCCCTTCCTCCCCACCCCAGGAGCTCTGATTCCCCTTCTTCAGAGGTAGGTTGCTCTCCCTTGGGGCATTAGGGTCCTTTTTGACTCTCAGAGGGGTTTTCTTGGGGGGCTCACAATTCTGCTTGCCAACCTTTTATATTAGTTTTTACATTTAATTAAAATTTTTCAATTACATGTAAGCAACATTTTTTAACATTCATTTAAAAGAAATTTTGAGTTCCATATTTTCTCTTTCCCAAATCTCCCTCTAGGAGAAGTCAAACAATTTGATATGGATTATACATGTATACTCATACAAAACATTTCCATAGTAGCCATGTTGCAAAAGAAAATGCAGACCCCCCAAAACAAGAATAATCAAGTAAGAAAAAAAGGATGCTTCAATCTACATTCAGATTCCATCAGTTCTTTCTCTGGAGGTGGATAACATTTATCATCGTAAGTTCTCCAGAATTTTCTTAGATCACTGTATTGCTGATAATAACTAAGTCATTCACAGTTGATCAGCATACAATAGTGCTCTTACTGTGTACAATGTTCTCCTGGCTCCGCTCACTTCACTTTGTATCCGTAAGTCTAAGGACTGCTAACCTCATATTTGTAAAGGTTTTTTTTATCTTTATGCATTCAGCTGCAGTTCTCCCTATTGAATTTTATTCTACTTGCTCCTTATCATTTCTTACCACTCCTACTAACTTCTCAAGGTTATTTGAACCCTAATTTCATCATCCACAATGTTAACTCTTCCAATTTCATGTCAAATCTAGACTTGAAGACCCATCACTATGTTTCTTAACAAATTCCTGGCCAATGACCCGCAGGAACTATGTCAAGATGTAGTTGGGGACTTTTTGAAAAATACAAAAAAAACAGATAATGTTAGTTTCTGGTTTTCTAAATTAATATGCAGAATCGACACTTTTGAATTGTGGTGCTAGAGAATACTTTTGAGAGTCCTCTGGACAGCAAAGAGATCAAATCAGTCAGTACTTAAAGAAATTGATTCAGGTTATTCATGGGAAGGTCAAATACTGAAACTTTAATACTTTTGTCACATAACAAGAAGATGGGACTCTTTAGAATAGACCCTGATGTTTGGAAAGATTGAAAGCAAAAGAAAAAGGGATGCAGAGGATGAGATGGATTAACAGTGTCATGGAAACAATGAACATGAACTTGGACAGACTTTGAGAGATAGTGGAAAATGGAAGGGCCTGGAGTGTTACAGTTCATGGAGTTGTGAAGAGTTAGACATAATTGAACATGAACAATAAAAATGTCAATATGTGCCCAGCAGGGATCCATTTCTATTTCAGTTTGATGCCACTGCTAAATCATCAATGAAAATAACAAACTATAGAATAATGGAATTGTAGAATTTGAAGGGATCAAACACTCTCTAATTGGACAATATTGGCTAAAAGATATTGGTTGTTAATAGCATAAGTTGTTGTTATTCTTTATTGTGCCATTCTGATTTATTTGTCAAAGCCTTTGCTTTTCTACATTCTAGGAAATTGATTCCTTCATCATTTGTATTAATATCTTTCTGAGTATCAGAATTGAACTGTTTGGGCTTTATACTCTATATTAAATAGATATCACTTAAGCCCCCTTTTCAGGAATGTTGACTTGCCTCTGGGTCTTTTTTACAACTATTCTATAACTCTTTAAGTACTCTGAAGAATACCTTATTATGTTTTGCAAATTTGAAAAAAGTTTAAAGACCTTTTTTGGGCCCAATTTGTGATTTAAGCAGTATGGGGGGAATACCTGGTTTGAACATTTATTCCTCCTCCATTGTAGATTAATATCTTTCTCTACATTAACATCTTGTTGAGTTGGGACCTGAGAGGTTGTTACTTGGGCACAATTCCAGAGCAAGTATAAGACAGAGTTAGGACCTGAATCTAGGTCTTCCTTATGTTAGACTAGTACCCAAACCATTGGGAAATACTGCCTCCCTTCTCTAAAATCATTTGTCATTAAATCTTTCTCTGTTTTAGTATTATGTGCTATGCCTACAATTTTCTCTTTCTATTCCCTTCTTCTATGGCATTTTTAGGTTATTTACATAAACATTTAAGTTTTTTGGCACCTTTTTCATTGATTTATTCCTTTACCTATTATAAGGTCTACAGTCTTTTTATTTTCTAATTTCTGGTTTGCATTAGTTTTTTAAAGATATTATTTCAAGTAATTCATCTTCTCATAATTGCAAAAGATTACCTTCTTTTCAAGTGTACTCTTCCTCCCCACAGAAAAAAAAAAGATTCTGAAAATAATGTTGGTTAATTATTTATTTAGTTTGATTTATTAAATTTCAGTTTTAATTTATTTAATGATTATTTTTAAAAAGAGGTTGAGTATTTCTATTGTAGTCAGCTTTGGATGGGAAGAGATATATGGATTATTAAAAAAACAACAATGGCGACAACACAGTTAATCTGCAAATCAGTCATGCAGATTAATGGAATATTTCATACAAGGGTTGTTGCTTGGTTGTTTTTATTTCAACACTTGGTGAGAATCTTTACCAAATGCATTAGGCTATTACTTGCTTTAATAAGTAGAATACACAGACCATTATAGAAGTTTGATTTTGCAATACTTGAAAGTCATCATTCTCAGGATAAATGTCTGTTGCCTAAATAGTAGATGTAGGAGTAGTAGACTATGCAGATCAAATTGAATAGGTATTCAACCCCTGGATATAATTACTGTATTTAACTAAACAAACTAAAAACTAAATTTCTTATATGAATTTGCTTTCTTATTATTTCCCCCCCCACACACATAAAAAGTTAAGTACATGTGTAGTGAAAGATTGTGAAATGGGATAAAGGAAGAAAACTGAGGAAGAAATTGAGAGCCAAATGAATTATTTCAGCTAGAGTTAACTGACATTTTATTCTTTTTGACATTGTAACATAATATAGCATACAAAATCTTATCATTTGTCATCCTCTCCTGTACCTCTCCTCTCCCCAGTCCAAATAGTTAGTTGGCTCTAGCTCAAAGGCCAGAGACTCAGTTAATCAATCAGTCAGACAACAGTAAAAAGGATAATCAACAATGAATACAACTAAGAATAACTCAAGTAAGCAATTATTATGCACCCGCTGTTCTAGATCCTGGATATATAAATGTCAAGAATGAAACAATTCCTATTTTATCTAATTTTATTTAAATCTAATTTTATGTGTATAAATTTTAAAAAATAGTCCTGTTAATATAGTTCTTGGGTTTCTTTTGGCAGGTTGCGTAGAGTTATTTTAAATGGGAGAGGATATGTCTTACCATCTCTTTTTGCATGGTTTTGTTTGTTATATGTAGGAATGCTGATTTTTGTGTGTGGATTTACTTTATATCCTGCTACTTTTCTAAAATTATTAATTGTTTCAACTGACTTTTTAGTTGAGTCTTTGAAATTTTCCAAGTATATCATCATATCTATTTCTTTTTTCTTTTCTTATTGCTATTGCTAGGATTTTCAATACAACATTGAATAATATTGGTGAGAGTGGGCATTCTTGTTTCACAGTTTTCACAATTAATCTTACTCAGAAGGCTTCTAACTCATTCCCATTATAAATAATGCTTGCTGATGGTTTTAAGTAAATGCTTTTTTAAAAATCAATTTAAGGAAAAATCTGTTTATACCTATAGTTTCAAGTGTTTTTAATAGGAACAAGTGTTGTTTTATCAAAAGCTTTTTCTGCATCTATTGATATAATCACGATTTTTGTTACTTTTATTATTGATATGCTCAATTATATTAATATTTTCCTTATGTTAACCCATCCCTGCATTCCTGGTATAAATTCTGCTTGGTCATAATATATAATCATTGTAATATCCTGTTGAAGTTTCCTAGCTACTATTTTATTTAGAATTTTTTCATCCATATATATTAATGAAATTGGTTTATAATTTTCTTTCTGTTTTCATATTTGTTTCCTAAAAGGAATTTGGTGGGACCCCTTCTTCGTCTATTATTCCAAATAATTTATTTAATATTGGAATTAGTTGGTCTTTAAATGTTTGATAGAATTCACTTGTAAATTTGTCTGATCCCAGTGCTCCCCCCCAACACAATTTATGTCCAGTTCAATTTCTTTTTCTAATATAGGTAATTTCTTCTTCTGTTAATCTAAGCAGTTTATATTTTTATAAAATTCTTCCATTTTGCTCAAATTATTAAATTTATCAGTATATAATTGGGCAAAAGAACTCCTTATAATTGTTTAGAATTCATCTTTTTTTTTTTTTAATGGGGTAATGAGTGTTAAATGACTTGCCCAGGGTTACACAGCTAGTAAGTGTCTGAGCTCAGATTTGAACTCAGTTCCTCCTAAATCCAGGGCTTGTGCTTTATCCACTGTGCCACCTAGCTGCCCCTCAAATTCATCTTTATTAATGGTATATTCACTCTTTTCCTTTATAGTACTAGTGATTTGGTATTTTCTATTTTAAAAATTAATAGAAACCAAATGATTTATCAACTTCATTGTTTTTCATAAAACCAATAATAGCTTTATTTATGAACTCAATGGCCTTTTACACTTGATTTTACTAACCTAGGATTTCCAATTTTTTGTTCAATTGAGGATTTTTAGTTTGTTTTTTTTCTAGTTTTAAAAATTGTATACTCAATTCATTGGTCTGCTCTTTCTCTATTTTATTGATGTAAGCATTTAGGGATAAATTTTTCTCTGATTACTGCTTTTGCTGTATCACATAGATTTTGGTATGTCTCATTATTGTCATTCTCTGTAATGAAATTATTGATTGTTTCTATGACTTATTCTTTAACCCACTCATTCCTTAAGACTAGGTTGTTTAGTCTATAATTAGTTTTTAATCTTTGTTTCTGTGGTCCCTTATTAGATATAATTTTTATTGCTTTGTTGTCTGAAAAGGATGCTTTTAATATTTCCACTTTTGGGGCTACTAGATGATATAGTGTATCAGAGTATGCATATACCAGACCTGAAGTCAGGAGGATTTGAGTTCAAATCTAGCCTCAGATATTTCCTAGCTTTGTGATCCTCCCTGGGAAAGTCCCCCCAAATTAAAATACATTTGTTTTTAACTATAAAAAATTTAATATCCTAATGTATGGTTAATTTTTGTAAAGATACCATGTATCAATGAGGGAAAAGGTCTATTCTTTTCTATTCCCATTCATTTCTCTCCAGATATTTATCATATCTAGCTTATCTAAAATTCTTTCACTTCCTTGACTTCTTTCTTATTTACTTTTGGTTACATTTACATAGTTCTAAGAGGGGAAGATCAGAGTCCTCCACTATTATATTACTATTATTTCCACCTGTAATTCATTTAACTTTTCTTTTAAAAATTTACGTTCTATATATCTACTTTCACTGAGCTAACAATTAGGTGAGATAACATACATATATAAGTATATGCAGAAAATAAATAAATAAATAAAACTCAAGGTAGTTGGGAGGAATACTAACAGTTGGGGGAATCAGGAAAAGGGTCCATGTTGAAATTAGTGCTTGAATACATCTTTAAAGAAGTAAGTTTTTTCTGAGATTGAAGTGGGACTACATTCCAGGCATATGGTGGTTCAAAGGAATGGATGATGAGGAATGGAATGCCATATGTGAGGTCCAGAAAGGACAGTTGTACTGAACTGGGGGAAGGATAATTTAAAATGAGGCAGGAATAGGATAGGATGGGGCCTGGTTGTGAAGGACTTTAAAAAAATAAATGGAAAAGTTTATGCTTTTATTCTAAAAGCAAGACCTACTGGATTTTACTGAGTAGGAGAGTGAGATTGTCAGAGATATACTTAAGGAGAATTGCTTTGGCAGATGTGTAGAGGGTAGACTTCAGTGTGGAGAACTTTGAGATAGGAGGTCATTGTGATAATTTAGGCAAGTGGTTATGAGAACCTCAACTAAGGTGGTAGCTGTGTGAGAATAAAAGTGTTGAATACAAGAGATACTGTTTTGGTAGAAATGGCAAGTTTTGGCAACTATTTGACAATGTAGAGCAAGGAATAGCAAAATATCGAGGTAGCATAATATAGTAGAGAGAACACAGGTTCTATAGTCAGGGCACCTGGGTTGAAATTGGACTTCTGTTACAAGAGAAAAAAATAACAGGATTAATGCAGAAATAGGATTAATGTTATTATGTGTATATGTATGTGTGTATATATATATATATGTATATAGATAGATAGATAGATAGATATAACCTATATCAGATTACCTGCTGTCTAGGGGAGGGGGGAGGGAGGGAGAAAAACCTGAAATTGTAAAGCTTGTATAAACAAAAGTTGAGAACTATCTTTACATGTAACGGAAAAGATAAAATACCTTATGAAAAAAAAAGAAATTGGACTTCTAACACTACCTATATGACCTTGGGGGACTCAATTAATTTTCCTAAGCCCAATTTTCTTCGTATATAAAATGAAGGGGTTATATTAGATGACCTGAGATATCGTACAGTTCTTGATGCCAAGAAATAATGTCAAAAGACTTATATGAACTGAAGCAAAGTGAAGTGAGCAGAATCAGGGGAATGTTGTATGCAGTAACAGCAATATTTTATGATGAAGAACTGTGAATGACTTAGCTATACTCGGCAATACAATGTTCCAAGACAATCCAAAAGAACTCATGATAAAACATGGTATGTGCCTCCCAAGAAAGAACTCATATGGTCTGAATAGAGATCGAAGCATAGCCTCCTTCTCTTCCTCCCTCCCTCCCTCACCCTTCCTTCCTTCTTTTCTTCCTTCCCCCCCTCCTTCCTTCCTTCCTTCCTTCCTTCCTTCCTTCCTTCCTTCTTTCCTTCCTTCCTTCCTTCCTTCCTTCCTTCCTTCCTTCCTTCCTTCCTTCCTTCCTTCCTTCCTTCCTTCCTTCCTTCCTTTCTTCCTTCCTTTCATCTTTCCTCCCTTCTTTCCTTCCTTCCTTCCTTCCTTCCTTCCTTCCTTCCTTCCTTCCTTCCTTCCTTCCTTCCTTCCTTCCTTCCTTCCTTCCTTCCTTCCTTCCTCTTTTTCTTTTTTGTCTCCTTATACAAAATGACAATTATGGAAATGTTTTACATGATTCCACATGTATAACCTATATCAGATTGATTACCATCTCAGGGAGGGGGGAGAAAAGGGAGAGATAGAATTTTAACTCAAAACAACAAAAAAACCCATAAAAATGGTTTTAACATGTAATTGGGGGAAAATAAATATTATTAAAAAAAGAAATAATGGGGGCAGATAGGTGGCATAGTGGATAAAGCACCAGCCCTAGATTCAGGAGCACCAGAGTTCAAATCTGCCCTCAGACACTTAATAGCTGAATGACCTTGAAAAAGTCACTTAACCCTCATTGCCCTGCAAAACAAAATAGGGGGAAAAAGAAATAATGTCAAGGTTATGAACCTGGAAGAATGGTGGCTCCTTCAGTACAAATAGGGAACTTTCAAAGAAGGATAGGTTTTGGATATAAGGTAAGTTCTGTTTTGGAAATGTTGACTTTGATGTGTCTGGGATATCCCATTTAAAATGATGAGTAGGCAGCTTGTAATATGGAATTGAAACTCTAGGGAGACATTGGAGCTTAATACATAGATCTGCGAGTTATTTGCATAGAGATTTAACCTATTGGAAGTAATAAAGTCACCAAAAGAAGAGTGCCTAGGTCAGAGCCTTGGGGAAACATCCATAATTGAGGTTGTGATAATGATGATTAGCCAGAAGAGGAGACTAATAAGGGAGTGATCAGACAGGTAGGCAAAGAACCAGGAGAAAATATTGCCAGAAAAACCTAGGGAGAGGAGAGTATCATGGAGGAGACAGTGGTTAACAGTCTTAAAGGCTCTAGAGAGATCAAGAAGGTAAAGTGAGAAAGGATAGATATTCAGATTTGATTATTAAGAGATTTCTGGTAACTTTAGAGAGGGCAGGTTCGGTTGGGACATGAAGTTGGAAATCAGACTGCAAATGGTTGAGGAATGAGTGAGAGAATAAATGGAGGCAAGGCGAGGCAAGGATGGTTTTTTCTAGGAGTTTGGTTGAATGCTAATAATAAGTAGCATTTGATAACATATAGCACTTTAAGGTTTGCAAAATGCTTTACATATGTTCACTCATTTGCTTCTCATAGCAACTCTGAGGTAGCCCTATTATTCCTGTTTTGTAGATGAGAAAACTGAGGCACAGAGAGGTTAAGTGACTTGCCCAGGGTCACAGAAGTTGATAGTATCTGAGACAAGATTTGAACCTAGGTCTTTCAGACTGCAAGTCCTGTGGTCTATCCACTACATTACCTAGATGCTTCATAATGGAATGGAGGAAGTATATTGTATTATAGTTTGAAAGAATATTGGGGTCTAATAAAATATTTTTAAGCATGAGGGAAACTTGGACATATTTGAAAGCATTTTACTGTTTTGAAATTTGTTATTTGTCAAGACTGTGGTTTCTGAGTAAGTTTCTGCCTTGATATAACAATTCAATTAAACAGATACCAAATATAGTGTCCAGGCCCTGGGAGTACAAAGAGAATGAGGAGATAGGAACTGTCTTAAAGGAATTTGTAATTTAATGGTTATGATGGTGAGCATGGGAGGAAAAAGAACAAACATGCAATTAACTAGGATTGAAGGATGAATAAATTGACTGAAAGGTAAATTACTGGGAAAATGTTTTGAGAAATTTGAGGAAAAAGAGATCAACTTTACACAAAGAAGTTCAGGAAGACTTCATGGAGGAGAATCCATATGACTTTGTCCTTGAAAGGAGGGAGGGACATGAATTGGTAGAGATGTTAATTAGTTCATTCCAGGGATGGGATTACAGTGTGAGCAAAGGTTTCCATGAGTTAATAGGGTGAAAAGACAAGATAGTAGACCAGTTTGGCAAGAACATAAAATTAATCATAATAATGATAGCTAATCATGTACAATTATCTTTTTTATTATGCTATGTTATAGAAATGCTTATTTTATTCTACAAATTAAAAATAAAATAAAAATGAAAAAATAATAGTTAACATTTTATAAAACTCTAAGATTTTTTTAGAATTTTATTTTCCAAAATATATGTAAAAACAAATTTCGACCTCAATTTTTAAAAACTTTGTGTTTGAACTTCTGTTCCTCCCTCCCTTCCCACCCCCACCCACAAGAACTCAAGCAATTCAAAATAACTTATACATGAGTAGTCATGGAAAACATTCCCACATTAGATAGGTTGTGAAAGAAAACAGTTCAAAAACAAAAATTCAGATTAAGGAATTGTCAAAGAAAAAAATTAAAAATGTGTTTCCATCTGCTTTCAGATACCATCAGTTCTTTCTCTGTACATGGGTTGCAATTTTCATAATTCCTTCAGGGTTATATTGGATCATTGCCTTGCTGAAAACACCCACATGCTTCCCAGCAGATCATTTTACACTATTGCTGTTATTTTGTATGCAGTACATTTCATTCTGCTTCAGTTCATGTAGGTCTTTCCAGGTTTTTCTGATAGTATCCTGTTCATCATAACCTGAATAAAGTACCTTAAACCTGACAAAGAATTTTCTTCATATTAGCCCAGCAAAGTAGGTACCATACGTTTTGCCATTATAATCATCATAACTCTCCCTCCATCCTATTCCCTTCCCATGATATTTACTCTATTTTCTTTCTTCTTTTACCCTATTCCTGCTCAAAAGTGTTTTACTTCTGACTGTCCCACCCCCCGACTCTGCACTCCCTTTTTTTCACCCTTCCCTCCTTATCCTTTTCCCCTCCTACTTTCCTGTAGGGTTAAATAGATTACTCTTACCAATTGGGTGTGAATGTTATTCCCTCCTTGAGCCCAGTCTGATGAAATTAAGGTCTTTGAGCTAATTCTGTGTTCTACATTTTTCTTCTTCCCTCCCTCCTCAACCCTCCCTATGAAATCAACCAATTCAATATGTCATACTTGTGCAGTTATGCAGAACATCTTCACCTTCCTTGAAAATGTTTTGCTTTTTACTACTCTCTCCCCCAATCTGCCCTTTTCTCCTTCCTCTCTTCCCACTCCCCTATTTCCTTCCCCTCCCACTTCCCTCAAAGCAAATATATTTTACTATACCCACTTGAGAATGTATGTTATTGCCTCTTTGAGCCAATTTTGATGATATTAAGGTTCACTCACTCCTCCATTCCTTCCCTCTCTTCCCCTCCCCTCCATAAACTTTTGTCTTGTGAACTACCTCTCCCCAGACCATGTCTCCCCTTCCCCCTCCCCCAGTCTATTCCTCCTACTCTTCAACCCTATTTTAAAGATGGCATCATGGGTTAGGTATGTGGCACAGTGGACAAAGCACCAGCCCTGGACCCAGGAGGCCCCAAGCCCAAGTCCAGCCCCAGACATAAGACACCCCACACTGTTTGCCCCATAAAGAACAAAACCTAAATGTTTTACAGATATCATCCCTTCATATTCAGTTCAGACCTGTGTCTTCTTTGAATTCCTTACTGAGAAAGTTCTTATGAATTTGAAGTATTACCATCCCACGTAAGAATGTAAACAGTTTGATCTTTTGATATCCCTCATGAAGTCTTTTTCCTGTTTACCTTTTTATGCTTCTCCAGGGTCTTGTATTTGAAGGTCAAATTTTCTATTCAGTTCAGGTCTTTTCATCACAAATGCCTGAAAGTCCTCTTTTTCATTGAACTCCTATTTTTTTCCTCTGAAAGATTATAATCAGTTTTGCTGGGTACGTGATTCTTGGCTGTAGTCCCAATTCCTTTGCCTTCTGGAATATCATATTCCATGCCCTCTGGTCCTTTAATGTAGATTCTGCTAGATCTTGTTTTATCCTTACTGTAGCTCCACATTATTTGAATTCCTTTTTTCTAGCAGCTTTCAATATTTTCTCCTTGACCTGGGGGCTCTGGAATTTGGCTATAATATTCCTGGAGGTTTTCCTTTTGGGATCTCTTTCAGGAGGTGATTGGTGGAGTCTTTCAATTTATATTTTGCTTTCTGCTTCTAGAATATCAGGGCAATTTTCCCTGACAATCTCTGGGAAGATGCTATCTAAACTTATTTTGGTAATGGTTTTCAGGTAGTCCAATGATTTTAAAATTACCTCTTCTGGATCTATTTTCCATGTCAGTTGTTTTTTCAAGGAGATATTTCATATTGCCCTCTATTTTTTTTTGTTCATTTGGATTTGCCTTACTGTGTCTTGGTTTCTCATAAAGTCACTAGCTTCCATTTGTTCAATCCTACTTCTTAGGCAATAATTTTCATCAGACAGCTTTTTTTATCTCCATTTCCATTTGGCTTTTCAAGGTGTTGACTTTTTTCTCATTTCTCTATTCTTTCCTCCACCTCTCTAAGTCTTCCTTCTATCTCTCCTAGTTTCTCTTTGAAGTCTCCTTTGAGTGCTTCCATGGCCTGAGACCAATTCACATTTTTCTTGGAAGCTTTGGATGTAGGGACTCTGAGGTTGTTAATCCTCTTCTGAGGGTGTACCTTGATCTTCCTTGTCGCTAAAGAAACCTTCTATTGTTCTCAACTTTCTTTGCTTGCTCATCTTGCCATTTTTTACTTGACTTTTAGCTCCCTCTTATGTTGGAGCCCTACTTGCAAGCTACACTGTGTCAAGCTTTAGAGGGTCCCAGTTATTTCAGTTTGAGGGAGTGCAGGTTTTTCTCTCATCTGGCCTGTTCTCTGGTCCAAAGACAACCTCAAGCCAACTTGCTAGTTAACCAGCCAGCTGAGTGCTGTGGTGATTTTTAGCTTTGACAAGCCTGTGCCCCTCCCCTACCTGGGCCTCCCACTGCTCAAGATTTCTTCCTGGTTCCCTGCTGGGGTGGGATATCTGAACTCCTCCTCAGGTCCCACAGACACCCCTGTGTTTTCCACCTCCCCTGGGCCAGTCTTTCAGCCCTCTCATCTGATGGTAAGCTTAGTTCCAGAAGAAGCCAGTACTGCAGTTTATTCGGAGGTTGGAGTAAAACTCTAAGATTTATAAAGTGCTTTATGTGAATTATTTCATTTGAATATATGAAGCAGGGTAGAATGAGAAAAGATTGGATTGATCAATTATGCTCACTTCATGGGCCTCAAATTTCTGAATGAGAAATTTATATTTTATTTTGTAGGTCAGTGAATAGAATAGAAAAGTGGCATAACCATTTTGGATTCATTGCTTGGACAATGGACCATGTATTGGAGAGGAGAGAGACTGAAGAGCAGATAATCAGTTTGGTAGGAATTACAAAATCTTATGCAAAGTGATGTCCTAAATCAGGGAAGTTGCTGTTGCAAAGGCTGGAGGGGAGAGGAGGAGGAGAAGGATTGGATATATAATGTATAAATAAAAATGATAGGACTTGACAACTTAATGGATGCATGGGGAAAGAAAGAGGGAAGACTCAGAGATTGACTGTGAGGTTCTGTGATCAGGTGTTTGGGAAGGTGGTGATATCTTTAACAGAAATAGAGAAGTTAGAGGAAGGGACCAGCAGAAGGGGAGAGGAGATTATGAATGAAATATAGATGTATTGATCTTGTGCTGATGTTATGATATCCAGGTTGAAATATTCAGCAAGCATTTTGGAATATGGGGTTAGAACTCTAGAGAGAGTTTGGAGGTAGAGGTGTACATATGGGAGTCACATTTATCATAATTGAAACTATAATAATAGATGAGATCACCAAGGGAAGGATTGTAGTGAGAAAACAGAAGACCTAGGATAGAACCTTGGGGTATACTTATAATTAAGGGATTGGTGGTGGGGGCGGGGGGAAGATGAAGAATCAGCAAAAGACAGAAGGCATGGTCAGAAATATGAAGAGTGAGTGTAAATGGATAAAGACTAAACTCTGATTTATTTTGGGGGTGTGGGACAAAGTTCACCAGTTTTTAAAGTTTTTTCTAAATGTCCCAATTTTTGTGAGTTGCATAGAACAAAGGAAAATGATGGTGTAAGGGTGAACATAGTTTCATTCCACTCCTTCTTCGTTTTAGAAAGCACTGACTGATGAATACTTGTTCTAGTAAAGGGGACATGGTAAGAGCTAAGAAGTGAACTGGGTTTCTGCCTTTAATTCCAATGAACATTGAATTAAGAGAATCAAAAGATATCATTGATGAAAAGGGTGTTAAAAAACCAGGCTTGACCTTGGGGGGAGCATGCGTTACCATTTGGGATCAGCCTGGAAAGGGGAAGAATTTCCATTCCATTAACTGAAAGACCTTATCCTGCAAGCAAAAATGGGTTAGTGACAATACCATCCCCAAGGGAATATTGGAGCTTCTCTGAAAGAACTTACTGAAAAGAGGTATGGTTCGTCTTTGCATGGGAGAGTTTTGCTATTCAAATGAAAGCTGGGTAGGTGAATATCAGTTACAACAACAATCTGATGATTGCTGGGGAGCAGCAGAAACAGGACACCTGTCTAGCATGTGCTAGAAGAACAGGGTAGTGCAATGATATTGCCAGTATTGTATATATACACCAGTAGTGTATATCTTAAGAAGCATGAGTTGCCCCAGAAACAGAAAAATAAATCGTTAGATTTAGCAATCAGGTCATTAGTCACTTTGGAGAAAGCTTGGGGTGGAAAAACAAAGAGCAAGTGAATGAGACTGAGAGAGAGCGAGAGTGAGCACAAGAGAGAGGTAGAGAGAGAAAAAGAGCCAGAGCCAGAGCCAGAGAGACAAAGAGAGACAGAGACAGAGAGTCAGAGAGAGACAGACAGAGAAGCAGAGACAGAGACAGACAGAGACAGAGACAAACACAGAGACAGAGACAGACAGAGACAGACACACAGAAACAGAGAGACAGAGAGAGTCAGAGAGACAAAGAGCCAGACAGACACACAGAGACACAGAGACAGAGAGACAAAGACTGAGACAGAAAGAGAGGAAGAGAGAGAAGAGAGAGAAAAGGAGACAGAGGCAGAGAGGAGAAGAGAAGAGAGAGAGAGGGGGCAGATCCTATATTCTTCCATTCTTCCATTTTGTATCTGTTGCCCTCCTTAGTTTCAACTCCACATAATAAGATGCTCCTGTGCCAGGTATCTCCTCATTACCCATTTTCCCTTCCTTTCCTGCTTCCTTTTGTGTGGTGCCTCTTCTTTTAGCTGGTATATTCATTAAGGGCAGGGACTGTCTTCTTTTTATTTATTTTATCCCCAGCACTTAGCCTAGTGCCTGGTATGTTGTAGGTGCTTTATAAATGTTTATTGGATTGGATTGGGTTAGAAGAGATTTCTGAAAGAGATGGGATTCTATGAGCTATTTAATGTTATTGATAGCTATCATTTATATGCCATGTATAGCAACCTTAGAAGGTAGATACTATTGTTATCTTCATTTTTACAGATAAGGAAATCAAGACTTGAGAAAGTAAATAATTTGCTCAGGGTCACACAGGTAAGTAAGTATTTAAGATAGAATTTGAATTCAGGACTTTCTGACTCCTATGTCCAACATACCTACTATAACCCCTAGCTTCTTTCTGTTAGTAGGACTACGTTTTCCACTCATTCCTTACTCTGTCATCTCATCATATCATTGAGGTGAGCCCAGGTGCTTGAAGTCTATGGTAGCCAAGCACAGAGTCTGGCAAGTTCTATCCCATTGGAATTATTTTGAGTATGGGAATAAAATGAAAGTGCTGAAAATATGTGAACAATTGGATGGTGGAAAGTTTGTTTGGAAAGGAAGAAGTAGTTTTCCCCCCTGAGATCAGCCTTCTTTCAAAGGGAGCAGAAATTGCCCACCAACTCAATGGAGATGGAAACTTTAGTCCCATCTGTCTTGACCAGGCAACTGAGAAAGAAATGAGCCATTCCAATTGGCTACCCTATGGTTTGAGCATCATACTAATAAAGCTGGGGAAAATGACTGTGGGAAAGTGACCTCTGCTTTTCAGATTCTGAAATCCATTGGCAAATTTTCCTAAAAATATCAACAGCATTTTCAATGTACTGAAACAGAGATTAAGGAAACTGGGCAAAATGGTTCCTTCCTTTGTTTTCTTTAGGGTATAGTTAACATACTATCTGGGCAGCTTGGTGGTACAGTGGATAGAGTGCTGGGCCTGAAGAGAGGAAGATTCAGCTTCGTAAGTTTAAATCTGGCCTCAGACACTTACTAGCTGGGTGACCCTGGGCAAGTCACTTAACCCTATTTGCCTCAGTTTCTTCATCTTCAAAATGAGTTGGAGAAGGAAATAAAAATCACTGTAGTATCTTTGCCAAGAAAACCCCAAATGGGGTCATGAAGAGTTGGATATGACTGAAAACAACTGAACAGCAAAACATAACATCTGCTGAGTTGAATTTCAAAAGGCCAAAGAAAACAAAGACTTACCACAGTGCAATATCTATTTAAATTCTATAGTTATCCCTTATACATTGCGACTTTCCCCATTGAGGTTTCAATATATCATGAGCTGGCATGGAGCCTTCCCTTTTCCTCCTCTCCTTTCCCTCTTCTCCTCCCTTTCCTCCCTCCCCTCCTTCCCCTCTTCTCCCCCTCCCCTTCTGTCCCTTCCCTTCTCTGTCCCCTTCCCTCCCGTATTCCCGTCCCCATTCATCCCTTCCCAGCCTAGACAATGCAGTGGTGAAGACGGCCGAGGTGGCCACACGGGGCGGTGCCAAGACATGTTCTTCAAAATGGCCACGTACCTGACAGGCGAGCTGACGGCTACCAGTGAAGACTATAAACTTCTGGAAAATATGAACAAACTGACTAGCTTGAAGTACCTAGAAATGAAAGATATTGCAGTAAACATAAGTAGAAACCTAAAGGACTTAAACCAGAAATATGCAGCACTTCAGCGTTATCTGGATCAAATCACTTTAATTGAGGAGCAAGTAGCAGCTCTTGAGCAGGCAGCCTACAAGTTGGATGCATATTCAAAGAAACTAGAAACAAAGTACAAGAAGTTAGAGAGGCGATGAACGCTTCTCCAGCACAAAGACGGACTCCAGGAACGACTGTGAGGGGGTATCGTGCTGGGACGCTTCGACTCCATAAAGGGAAGCCGTCTGGCTGATCCTTGAAGGGTCCCAGCCCCGCTTTGCTTGGATGAGTGACTGGCTGCCCCTTGACGTTCCCCTAAAACTCTGCCCCGACCGACCTTGTGCTTCGTTGTGTGCCCTGGACCAAGGCTTAGACATCAGGATCAACCCGGCTAGAGCCGGCTCCAGACTCCTCCCCGCCCACCATGGGGCTCCTCTTTGACTGTTCTGAATGTGCCCTTCCCCCATCTCCACCCTCGTGTTCTTGAACTTGGATAATAAATGCCGATTTCTTTAAAAAAAAAAAAAAGAAATCAAATGGAAATTTTTTGGGAGTTTTGCAGAAGTTGCAGAGGACATGTGAAGACGACCAGATGGCATGGAAAAAGTTTAGAAAGTCAGAAATGAATAAAACATATGCATAGTATTGTATAAACCCCAAATTTTACAATAAGATGCTGTAAACATCCCATAAGAGGAAAAGAAAAATTCAGACTTCTTCCCTGATATGAAAAGAGGGCCAAAATTTTTTGTGTGGATTTTCCAGATTAAAGGGGTGATGTGCCCCTAATTTCCACAGTGTGGAAAGGATAACTGTGTTGAATTTTAGAGCAAGTGTTCACTGCCAAAGAGAAAATGAGGCTGCAGCAATATACATCTTATTCAAGCCAGACTAAGGATTATGGCTGAATTCATCCAACCACCCACTTTAGTTTGGGTATGTAGGGCAGGCTTGGGGGAAAGAAAATGAATTATGAGGTGCTAGAGTAAATTTGTAAATTGCTTAATCAATTTGGTAGGAAGAGATCAGACCTACTTAAGTGTATTCATCCATAATAATAGAAAGTAGGGACAAAGAAAGTATGTGCCTAGGCTTTACTGGGTCTTTAGTAACTATAAGCCAGAATTGTTATATTTTTCTTCCCACCTCTGTGGCTCAGGCATAGATGTCTTATTTCAAAGCTAGCAAGCATTATATCCAAATCAACTCTATATAGCATCACTGAAAAAACAAACAAACTCTAAGAGGACCCTAAGACAAGGAAAGAATGAAATGTTTTCCCTGTATTGGTCTTGTTTTCTGTCTGTCTGTCTGATCTTGCTTGTTTAATCCATAGGAAAATAAGCTACTTTAGAACAAAGGCCTAGGCAAGTCACTAAGTTTCTTTGGCACCAAGACCTCTCTCTTACATCATATTTTTTTTTCTCACATTAGTCATGAAGCTGTTAACTAAAAAGACACAAAGAAGTTTGAGTTAATTGATGCCTTTTGAATGCACCCCAGTTCCAGTTACAAAGCCAATAAAAGACCCAAGATGACCTCCATGCCATGTAATTACCAGGCTGGAATTAGTTGTAGAATATCTACATGTGCTTCTAAATCCTTGTGGGGATTGGATTTGACAATCACTCTGCTCATTCTCTTAAGGGCTAGACCCATTGTCTAGCTTCCATTAGATAAACCATTGTCATGAATTTCTCCATTGACTATCGATGCCCCAAAGATTTTTTTCCTTTGGAGAGTATGTTTTTCCATACCTATGGATATTCAGCATCATTGTTAATTAAATATAATTATCAAAACATGGATTTTGTGTCAGAGAACAGCATGGAATAGTTGAATTTGCTAACTAACTTTCTCATTGTAATCCTTCTCCAGTTCAGTTCTGAACCACCATTATTTAAAGTGTCACAAATTAAAATAACCAATTATTTAAAATAACTGAATATTTTGCAAATTATGTTGCTCATGACTAGTGGATGAATGGTACATAAATAACATTAATATTATTTTAAGATCAAGTTACTAAACATAATTTGAATTTTAGAATGTTGGAGCCTAAAAGAATTTTCAAGATATTATTCTATGTATAATGAATCAGGAAGACCTGGGTTAGAATCCTGTCTCAGACATTTACTAGCCATGTGACCCTGGAAAAATCAATTATCCTCTCCAACTCAATCTCTGAATTTGTAAAATGGATATATATGAAGCACTTGCCTCGGGTTTTTTATATGAATGTAAAGCATTTCCTAAACCCTATGCTTCACCAATATTTGTTTTAATGAGTTCTGTGTTTAGGAAACTGACAGTAGAAGGAAGAGGGAAAAGGAAAATATTAAAGAGTAAAGAAATTAAGGGAAAAAAATCTGTCCTTTGCCAGGATAGAAAATGAAGCAAAAAACAAAACAAATCACAGAAAAGAAGACAATTTATTATTGTTAAATATGTTAAAATGTTAAATTCCATTTCACAATATACACTCTTAGAATTGAGAACATTTTGCAGATAAGATTGTTCCAAGCAATCTTAATAATGCACAATATTCCTGTGCTAATGGTTTCATTCATTAGTGGTTAAATGAATGCTATTGAACAGAACCGCAGGTGCAACTCTTGCATTTCCTAGCCCCAGATAAAAAGAAGAGCTCATATATGTACATCACTTGAAGGTTTACAAAGCTCTTTTATCCCAACATCCCTGTGAGATAAGTAGATGAAGCATTATATCCTCCTTTTTACAGATGAGAGACCTGAATCTCAGAGAGCTCAGGTTACTTCTCCATGTTCACACAGTGGATAGTTGTCAAATTTCCTCACTCTAATTCTAGTTCCCTTTTCTCAACATCATTGTATTTCACATCTTCTCAGAGAAATTAGAGGGGAGTGGGTAAGGGGAATTATAATTTTTCAAAGTTACACTGCAAACCATAAGTCATATAGAGCAAATAATAGTCAGCTTAATAAAATTGGCAAAAAGTTCAGCCCTGAGTATCTTCCCCTAACACAAGGATTGTAAAACAGTGTATAACATGAGTATTCGAATGGATTATGAACATAAATAAAAGCAATATAGTGATTTCTCAGCCCAAGCACAGCATAAAATATTATTTTGAAACTATGGTGTAAAAAGATACAATACCCTCTACAGAGACAATGGAAGTCTTCTAGAATTCTGTTTCCTAGGCATGGTAGAGGGATGTTCCAGGTTAATAAACCACAGGTGTTGAGGGAAGTTGGAGGGTAAGAAGGTAAAGTCCAGGGAATGAGAAGCACAGACAAGCAAGGAAATATTTTCACTATAAATATTTTTGTTCATATAGATTATTTTATTTCTTCTTTGGCTTCTTGGGGCAGGGAGGGGTGTAATGGCTGAGTCAAAGTGTATGTATAGTTCGTAATTATTTATTTGTGCAAAGTTCCAAATTGCTTTCCAGGTGGCTGGAACTTTACCCAGAGATGGTAGGGAAGGGTTGAGTCATTAATATTCTCTTATCCTTTAACAATGGCATTGAATTTAGCATTTTTCAGGTAGTGAATGAAACACTTTTGTAATGATTCAACTGAGATTTCTCATTAAAATTTACATTTATATGTGCTTTCAATTATATGTGGTTTCAATGTCCTCTGCCTTTCCCTATTTCCCATGGGAAATGTAGGTATTCTTCCAAAAGAATATTTTGTAAGCTAGAAAAACAATAGTAAAATTCTTATGGAAGAACAAAACGTTAAGGGAATAATGAAGCAAAATGGGAAGGGGGAAGGTATCTATCAGTACCAGATCTCAAACTGTAATATAAAACAGTAATCATTAAAAGTCTAGAGTATTGGTTTAAAAAAGTGTGTTTGCTGGAACACAATATGTATACAACAACAACAAAAACAAATAAAGCAGGCAAATATAGTAGCATAGTGTTTGATACACCCAATGACTACAGTTACTGGGGGAAGAACCCACCATTTAACGAGCACTGTTGGGAAAACTGGGCAGCAGTCTGACAGAAAATAGGTTTAGCCCAATAACCCATACCATAGACCAGGATAAGCCTCAAATGGATATATGACTTAGATCTAAAAGGTCACACCATAAACAGATTAGAGAAATAAGGGGAAAAATTCTAAGTTTTATATAGAGAGGAAGACTTTGTGACTCATCAAGTGATAGAGAGAATCAGAGAAGATAAAATGGACAGTTTTATTTACATAAATTTAAAAAACATCTGTACAAACAAATCTAATGTAGTAAAAATTAGAGGAGAAACAAGTGACTGAAGGGAAAACCCTGCAACAAGTTTCTCTGGTAAAGATCTCATTTCCAAGACATATAAGGAATAGACTGAAGTTTCTAAGACTAAGACCCATTTTCTTTGTGGGGCAATGAGGGTCAAGTGACTTGCCCAGGGTCACACAGCTAGTAAATGTGAAGTGTCTGAAGTCAGGTTTGAAATCAGGTCCTCCTGGCTCCAGGGCCAGTGCTTTATCCACTGTGCCTCCCAGCTGCCCTAAGAACCATTTTCTAATAGATAATTCATATAGATAGTTTTCAAAAGAAGAAATCCAACATATAAACAATCCTGAAAAAATGTTCTAAATCACCAATAACTAAAGAAGTAGAAATGAAAGCAACTTTTAATTTCCATCTCACACTTAGTCTGGTAAAGATGACAGAAGAGGAAAATGACAAATGTTGGGGGTTCTGTGGGAAATAGGTACATTAGTGCACTGTTAGTGGAGTTTGGAATTGGAAATTGGGTTGGCATTGGTCCAGCCACCTGGAAAGCAATTTGGAACTTTGCACAAATAATTACGAACTATACATACACTTTGACTCAGCCATTACCCCTCTGCCCTGCCCCAAGAAGCCAAAAAAGAAATAAAATAATCTATATGAACAAAAATATTTATAGTGAAAATATTTCCTTGCTTGTCTGTGCTTCTCATTTCCTGGACTTTGCCTTCTTACCCTCCAACTTCCCTCAATACCTGTGGTTTATTAACCTGGAACATCCCTCTACCATGCAGGTCCTTTTCCCCCATTGGTGAATTCCACCCAGAATTTTCATCTTGAAGAAGGGTCCAGGCTAACCATCCTTCATTCCTCTTCATGTCCTGTTTCTGTCTCTGTAGACTCTGTCACTATGTGGGTACCTCCTCCACTTCCTCATTTTTTTCAGCTCACTTCTATATGTGTCTTCCTCATGAGAATGAAAGCATCTTGAGGCTGGGCAGTCAGAAGCTGCAGTTAGTACGGTGCCTGGCACATCGTAAATCCTTGATAAATCTTGTTGATTTGACTTGTTGATAGCAGTCCTTTTCATAGTAGCCAAAAATTAGAGCCAAGGGGCTATCCTTTTGGGGAAATAGTAACAAATGGAGGTATATGAATGTAGTAGAATATTACAGTGACACAAGTAGAATATTATGTTGCCACAACTGTACACTTTCAGAGAAAATGGGAACAACTTCCTGAACTGCTGCAGACTGGTGAGCAGAAATAGAATAATTTTTATAATGATAATAACAGCATAGAGAAAAATGCATTGAAGGACTTTAGAACTCTCATCAGTGTAATAATAAACCAAGAATGAAGATGAATCACACCACTCACTTTCTGAAAGAGAGGTGATGAACTTAAAATTCAGAAAGGGATATATTTTTAGACATGGCTGACATGGGAATTTGTTTTGCCATTTTGAAGATATGTATTAAGGATTTAAAAAACAGCTTGGTGGAGGGAATGATGGGTATAAGAGTGAGGGATTAGTAAAAATGTCATTTGGAAAAAAAAGAAATTGGCCTGATTGACGCCTTTCAAAAAAGTCATCCTAAATGGAATGGTCATAAAGATAGATTTTGGAGTGAGAAAGATACAGTGGTTGATTAGGGCTGCCAGAATTAGTTAGTCGCATAACTTTCTTGAACTATATAGATCTGACCAAAGATTTTCATGAGGAAAAAATATGAAATGGGAAAAATATGTTTTCTATTTCCAGTGCTCCTTCCCAGCCTCTCATTGTTCCCTTCTACCCACAGGACCAACTCCTTGTGCTAAATATAAGATTCTTCTCTCAGAGATAAAAGGGGCACGTTGAACTCATTTTCATTAAGTTGCTGATGAGACTTTCCAGTTAGGTCATATGCTAAGAAGCATATAAATATGTAGAGGAATATGACATAGTCCCTGCTCTCCAGGACCTCAAAGTCTAGCATACCTACAAAGATCCTTAGATCACATTGAGTCCAAGAGTGTTAATTTGGGTTATGTGAACTTGCTTTTAAAAAATATTTTGGCAAATGTACTTCAATATATTTGGTTTCCTTTGTACTCTTATGTATTTTTCAAATGCATTTAAATATATTATTCTGAGAAGAGGTTTATAGACTTCACCAGATTATCAAAAGGATCCATGTAACAAAATAAGTTAAGGTTCCCTATCTAGTCCAATTCACTAATTTTATGCTTAGCCACACATGACAGCATCTTGGCAAGGTTTGAAGGAGTGAAGTGGAAGGTGAAAGGGAAAGGAAGGATTGCCTCTCCTACTGGCCCCTAATTTTAGTCCTGTTTACTTTGCCCAAACCACACTTTTCTATTCCTTCTGAAGGGAAATACTCCCTAGTTACTACCCTCACTCTGCTGTGTATATGTGAAGAGAAAATATTAGGAAATATGGCAGGATTCACACACATCCATTCCTCTTACCTACCAGACCACCATAGCCTGGTAGAAGTTTTAGCCCAGCAGAAAACAACAAGGAGGACTCGGACTGGTCTGTCTGAATCCTTCCTGCCAATGAACATATGAGTTCATAGGGTTATTATTAAATCAAACTTATGATATTCCTTCTTGATTTTTAGCTCATGACTCCTCAATTAATGGGAAGATTGGAGGAAAGAATACCATTCTCTTGGGCATTTATTTAGACAGGGAGATTTATTATCTCGGTGTCTTTATCTCTATTTACAGGCCATTCAGTAGCTCTTTTTCCTACCCACTATTTGTCAATAAAAACACCCAAATCATAAAGAAGTTATGACCAATAATAATTTTTGTATGGAGTAATATATTTTAAGATACTGTGAAAATCAGGGATTATGAACCTAAAATATAGAAAAGTCTTGGAATCAATGCCTGCTAGCTGCAGGCCTTTCCAGACACATCCTTTCTTAGAAGTTTGAATAGGAAGAACTGGAAAAGAATTCAAATCACATCAACAACTCCAAAATTAGTCTGCATTCAAAATGCCTGCTATAGTTTTTATCTTTCCAACCTCTAGTTCATAGTCTGCAATTTAGCTATTGGCTTCTAATACACTCTCTTCTTCTGATATACTTCTTTTCTGATTCTTTCCTTCCATGGTAGATGAATTTATCTTTATCCACTTGGATAACAATTCCCAGAAGTCCATGAAACTAGGATCTGGGAACTTTACCTAACATTCCTATATATGGGTTAGGAAACTGATTTTGGCAACCTCTGTATGACTTATGGAACTTTGGAGAATTTCCTCTTGGACTGGAACTGTCCTTCTTGGTTGAATTGATTTATCTTGTTACCAGTGGGAGAGCTCATTCTCTCTGTGTATTGTCTAGTATATTCTCATCTATATAACTTTTCTGATTTCTGTTTGCTATAAGCTTCTATAAATAAATTTATTTCCTTTTTAGTATGTATGATTTTTGTTTAACTGGGATTTGGTGGCAAGGGAGCCAAGTCTTGGCACTCTTTCACCATTAAGGGATAGTGATTAGGGGCTCATATTGAGCTTAGTTTTTTTTTTCTTTAGACTAATATTATTTATGGGAGGGAGACAGACAGACAAACAGATATAATTCTAGCCCATTATCCTTTCTCTCGGTAAGAAAGAGAAGGTAATGTTATGGAGTCAACCTCCTGCTTCCTCTCATGTCATGAATTTCAGTCTCCTTTGGAGTGGTATTGGTGGAAATGACAGAAGAAATATCTATTCATGTCTCCCTGTGGGCCTTTTCCATGTGGACACAAACAATTTTCTTCATATAGAAACTGATTTGTTATTGGTCATACTAGATGACCACTGAGATCTAAGCCAGAAAGAAATATCATCCATGTTAAAAAAACCTTAAATTGGGATATTTTGAACATTAAGTCTAGCTTGCTATATTGTGATGCTGTTTCTATTGTGTATGATTATGATAAAATTGCAGCTTTAGGGGCAGCTAGGTGGCACAGTGGATAGAGCACGGGCCCTGGAGTCAGGAGTACCTGAGTTCAAATCTGACCTCAGACACTTAACACTTACTAGCTGTGTGACCCTGAGCAAGTCACTTAACCCCAATTGCCCCACTAAAAAAAAGAAAGAAAGAAAGAAAGAAAATTGCAGCTTTAATTAGAAAATTTTATCTATGAAATAGATCTAGAGGTTTGTGCAACAAATATCAAATTTATTTATTGATCCTACTACTAATTTGGTGGGATGAGCCAAGGAAATTAATTAGTGAAGGTTACAAGTATTCAAAATGAAATAAAGAAATAAATAAAATGGAATAAACTCTACTTGTGGAAATGCAGACTCTCAACAGTCAAATATTGTACTTTCAAATTATTGTGGTTTGAAACACTTTTAATATTTGGACATTTGTTTCTGTAAGTTGTTGGATTCCTCAGAGGGATAAGATTTGTTTTCCTTGGTTGGTATGTGATGCTTATTAGTGGAGTCCATTTTATTGTATTTAACCATTTTGCATTTATTCAATTTATGTTAATATTAAATATATTAGTATCCATATATTTTCTGTTGCCTCATTAAAATGTAAGCTCCATAAGGGCAGAGGTTGTTTCCTTCTTTGTATATGTAGTCTCATCACCTAGCAATAGTGCCTGGGACACAGTAGATACAATAACCCTTATTGGTTAAATGATTGACTGATTGATATATTTAAAAATTGCTTCACAACAGCCTCATGAGGTAAGACAGGTATTATTATCTCTGCTTCAGAGATGAGAAAACTGTGGTTCATAAAATTTAAGTGACTTGCCCATGTTCACACAGCTAATAAACAGATTAGAGGGAGAGGGGAGGAAGAAGAAATTACTTTCAAATTTATATAAGCCAACCAAATTGGTCAGATTATATGTACAAATGAGTACCATTATCTTCAAGGTGTCAGGAGAAAACAAGGAAGGTATCCTCTTCTGGCAAAGTTGGAGGAGTATATAGACAAAAACCATATATGATCAACAGTTATACATGGGTTACAATGATCATTTTTGGAAGGTATCTAACAACTGACAAAAATGCAGATCTGTTTGAATACATGAGTAATGACAAGGATGAGGCAACCTATTAAAACGTAGGAGATATAGCTCATGTAATTTGGGAGGAAAAAATATATCTGAAAACTTATGTTAACAAAATACAAAAAGAGAGAGTCACTTAACGAAGCATGTAATTTAAAATTCTAGATGATAATCATATAACTAACTCTAAAATGTGTACAGAAGAAAACACTCTGAAAATTAGAAGAAAAATAGAGAAACTTGAAAATTAAAAAAAAAACTATAGAAATGATGAATAAAATTAAGAGCTGGTCCTTTGAAAAGACTAACAAAATCAATAGACCCTTAGTTAATATAATCCAAAAAGCTAGAGACATCAACTTTTTTTTTTAAAGGAATAAAGTATTCAAAATAGAAGAAATAAAGAGAATATTTAAAACCAAAGAAATAAAGAAAATTATCAAAAACTGTAGTCCACAAATATATGCTAGAAAAATTAAGAAATCAAAAGTAGTTGATAAGTATCTATATAAATATGAAATAACCAAATGAAAGAAAAAATAGAGGTCTTAGCTCAGACTTGGAGACTCCAAGTGAGACAAAGATAAACTTGCATATTATTCCAATTATGAATTCACTTGGTTCTGATAGCACCCCTAGGAGATATGTTCTATTATGATCCCCATTTTATAGAAGAAGAGACAAAGGCAAACAGGGTAAGTGATTCACCCAGGGTCCTATGGTTAGTATGGGCTTGAGGCTAGATTTGAACTAAGGTCATCCTGATTCCAGGCTCAGTGCTCAATCTATTGTACCACCTGGCTACAAATACAACTACAAAAGACTCTACAGAAATAAATGAAAGAAACAAATGTTGAAATTTTTCTCTGCTTGTAGTTTGACTGTGCCAGTGGAATAAAAATGATGATACTACCTACATTATTTTACAGATTTAGTGCCATAGCAATTAAATCCTCAAGGGGATATTTTTAATGATTAGAAAACAATAACATAATATATTTGGAAGAAGGAATGGCCTATAATTCCAGGACAAATAATGAGAAGTGTGAATGAGAGGGAGCATAACATTACCAAGACCTCAGACTTTATTACAAACTTGCAGTCATAAAAACCATTTAGTACTGTTTGAAAAACAAATATACAAACAAAAATATTAGTGGAACAAACTAGATAAGGAAGAAAGAAGCAATTACAAAAATACTCCAATTTATCTTAACCTCAGGATCATAAATCTCCCGGGGGAGGATGAGTCCCACTTTTATGGAGCTGCTGAGACAACTGAAAAGAATGTCAGAAATTAGGTTTAAACTAAAATGTTGCCCTATACACTACATATTCTGGTCCAGGCTACTGGACTCAGGCCAATCTTTGGGCTCTTGGATCAAAACAAGATGTAAATGTGCTGCCAATAACTTCTTGACTTGCCTTAGTGGTGATTCCATACTTCAAAAGGTGCAGGAGCTAAAAAGGAGAAATTCTGTCCTGGATCTGATTCTTACAAGGAAGAACTGATTGCTGGGGAGGAAATGATGGAAAATATGGAGTAAAACAATCATTTTATTCTGGAATGCGTGACTGAAGAGAGATCAAATTTAGGTATTCTAGATTTTTCGAAAGCAGATTTCAGAAGGTTCAGGGAAAATATAGGTAGGATCCAATAGATTTAAATATTCTAGGGAAAGGCAGCTGAGGAGGGATGAAGATGTTC
Source organism: Dromiciops gliroides (assembly GCF_019393635.1). NCBI lineage: Eukaryota > Metazoa > Chordata > Mammalia > Microbiotheria > Microbiotheriidae > Dromiciops > Dromiciops gliroides. Next base: position 227,523,448 of record NC_057865.1, read on the forward strand.
AAGAATGAAATTCTGAAGACACACGCACAAAACAATTTGTAAGAGGAAGAATAATGGGATTTGTCTAACGAGCCATATTTGTATGTACAAGGGACTAATCAACCAGCTGGGATTTTACAAAGAAATGTACAAAATGTTGAATCAAGGCCAGGAATAGTGAAAGAGATCAGAGAAGATTATATGGAGAAAATAGTCAATAATATTTAATAAACATTTATAAAGCTCCTGCTCTATGCCAGGTACTCTGTTAAGTGCTGGGAATACAAAGAAAGGTATAACAATCCTTGTTCTCAATGAGTTTACATTTAATTGGGGAAGACAAACTATAAAAAGATGAGAGGATTGGGGGAATACCTCGTTCAAGGGCATGTTAAAGTCCTGCACCTAGGGTGGGAAAAAAATCTGAGAAGGTGTGATTTATGGAGTTGATTATACCTTGCTTGACACATTTCTGGAGATGATGAAATCCAGGAGATCAATGAATGGGAAATGATGAAATGGACTCCCTGGTAGCCCTCCCTCAATAAGAGAGGATTAGGGAGGAGTTCTCCAATATTCAACCTTTATCCTCTCCAATCAAGGAGCAAATGACTCCAGGGGCAGGGGTTGCTGTGGAGGTGTGAAATTCACAGTTGATTTCAACTTGTAGAATGTTGAGTTTTATGGAGATCATCAAGTGCAAGAGGTCACCTGGGTGGGAAAAAATGGCACCTGACCTGAATCTTAAAGGTAGACAAGGATATTGAAAAGTATAGATGAGGAAAAAGTGCATTCCAGGTATTAAGGGTGGCTGATGAGAATGCACAGAAGTGAGAGATGGAATGTATAGTTCAGTCAGTAGCTAGTAGTTTGATTTGGTTGGAACATACAGTGTGTGGAATAGAACCATGAGAAATAAGGTTGGAAAGTCAAACCAAGGAGGTACAATGTTGTAATTCACACAGTCCAAGTTTGAATTACTACTAAGTAGGAAAGAAATCCTACTCTGTCTGTCAGATGATATGCTAGGATAAGAGGCAAAAGATTTGACAAGCTTTGAATAAAAAGCTATTCTAGGTATAATTAACTAATATATCTTCTTTTCAACTCTATTGCAAGCACTTTAATCTTCAGATTGTAACATTTTGCAATTTAGCACTGTACTATAATTCTAATATATACATTTATTTTAACTCTATGCACACTCATTCATCTGCATTTTATAGTTACCCTCTAGAGCATGTCTGTCTCTAGAGGAATTTTGATTTGTAACGGCCTTCCCCCTAGTATGGTAGGTTTTGATTAGGACATGGTTCCAAGCACACTTACTCATTAAAAAAAATACCTTTAAATGCACTTCTAAAGAGACAAATGATAGATGTGGTAACCCATTTCAGTGCTGTCAGTTTGCTGTCTTCACAGCTGACCAAGAAACAGTTGTCTGGTGTAGAAATCAATTAATCAAAACAAACAACCAACAAACATTTATTAAGCACCTATTATATGCTAGACACTGTGCTTAAAATTTTTCTAGGACTTCCAGTTGCACTGTATGGTGGGACATTCTCAGACTGAATTCTGGGTTCAGGCATAGACTAGCTGCTCCTTGAGAGCTGGAGCTGTTTAATTTTTGTCTTTATATCCCATCTCTTAGAATAGTAGAGGTTACTAGAACATAGTAGAGAATGGATTTTTTTGACAAATTAATTAATGGAATCGTATAAGTTTTTCCAACTCAATTTTAGGTACCAGAGATAATTATGGTGAGCTATCAAGAAAATCCCTGAAAGCATATGTAGTCAAAACTAGTTTTTTTTAAAGGCTAAAATAAAAAAAAAAAACCTCAAATGAAATGTCTTTGTGGGATTTGAGGATACAGAACAATGAGGGGTTTGAATTGGGTTTATAATAATCTACAAGATTTATTCCTGTTGCATCAATATTCCACTTCCATGATTGAGAGCTCTTAAATTCCTTTAGCTGAATACACTATCCTACCAATTTGTCTCTCCCTTTGCCTTATTACTTTGACTTAAACTATTGTATATCATTACATTGACCTGAAATCTCTACACCACTCTATACTCTCCCATGCCATTGCTCCTACTCTAGCTATTCTCTCCTGTTTTCTCTATTTAGACATCTTGATAAATGAGTTCAACTTTACACTATCCTTTCATTTCATCACTGCTCATGTTTTGCCAAACAGCAACCCTGGATTTCTCCCACCATCAGCCCTTTTTGTTTCTACTCACATACTCATATAATGCTAATCAGAGCTAGAGGAAGTGATTCAACCATGCTGACTGGGTCCACTATAAATTTATGTTATCTAACCAACTCAGCTCTCATCACAGTTCTTGCTTAATTGATTCTGTGTTGCTCTTTATAATGTTCCAAGCTTTTTCTTCTTTCCTCAATTCTTCCATCATTCTCTCATCTTGGAGCCTTACCTCATACTTTACAAAAAATTGATGACATAGCTTCCTGTTTTCCTTTCCTCCTCTCACAACCAGTTATCATTACCACCCTTTACAAGGCAGCTTGATCCCATCCTTTCCTCTCTTTGCCAGAAAATTGCCCTTACTATTATTCCCTCCTCTAATCTTCAATTTTTCCTATCTATTTTCTCCATCCAAACTGCCTAAATATACTCCAAAGTCTCTTTTATCCTTAAAAACAACAAAAAACCCATAAGTTCCAATATTCTCATGAACTATATCCTATAGCTCTCCTCTCTTTCTCAGTTAAATTCTTTCATTTGGTAACTTCACCAGCTCCCATGAGTTAATTACCATTGTGATAACTTCCAATCCAGCCCTAGCCTCTCACCTCACCTCCATTCCCATTTTATGAGTCATTTTAAACTGAATCTCTAATGTCTGTTCTCTTCAGTGATTTCAGTCAGACCTGACACTTTGTTGTAGCTCCATTTGGGGCTTTATTGGCAAAGATACTGGAGTGGTTTGCCGTTTCCTTCTTCCACTCATTTTATAGATGCAGAAACGGAGGCAAACAAGGTAAGTGACTTGCCCAGGGTCACATAGCTAGTGTCTAGGGGTCAGATTTGAACTTAGGTCTTCATCCCAGGGCCTAGCACTCTATCCACTGTCTCACATAGCTGCCCCATTTGGTTGTTTTATTTTGTTTTGTTTTGTGGGGCAATGGGGGTTAAGTGACTTGCCCAAGGTCACACAGCTAGTAAGTGTCAAGTGTCTGAGGCCAGATTTTAACTCAGGTACTCCTGAATCCAGGGCTGGTGCTTTATCCACTGTGCCACCTAGCTGCCCTATAGCTGCCCCATTTGAACAATTGGAAAGGGGGTAAATGATGATGCATTACTTATGCTTTAGTGGGAGGAAAAGAGATGAATGTCTTCAAAATCCCAATAACTTCAAGAATTATAGAAGGAAATAAGATAAATATATGACCCTGGTGTACTTTTTCTCTATTTTGTTGGTTTTAAGAATGGAAAGAAAAGGAAGAGTAAAAAGAATACATTGTGGAAGACATGAGGTATGTAATGATTGGAATGATGCCACCTGCTAGAGACTTATTGTAGGAAAGCTCCACCATGAGGAGAAGGCCTCTGAGGGCAAGGCCATGTAGCTTTTCTTTGGCATCAGGAAGTGATGTTTGCTTGTGGGAGGAAGAGGGGGTGAGGCTGGCTCTCTTGCTCTCTTTCCTCAGGTAGAAAGGCAGAGGAACTCAAATCTCATGAATGGGATATGTGAGAAAAAGTATATAAATAAAGAGGAAAGTGACAGTGCTCTGGGAATCTCATAAACTTCATTTTTATCTAAATTGGACAAAGGAAGATGAAACATATGCATACACAGATTCAAAGAGTTTGGAAACAGGTAGAGACAGGGAAAGGGAGAGGTATAAAAAGCAAAATGGAGTTGGGGAGGGAATAGTTATCAGCAAAAATTAACTTCAACTTAGTGGGGTGGGTCAAAAAGGAGCCTTAAAAAAACAAACAAAAAAACAACAACAAAGTACAAGAACCAGAGATTGAAATTTAGGCTCGATTAAATAAAAAGGGTAAAAGGAGTAGAAACATCTCTTCAATTTTACATTATAAGTATGGATCAGATTGCTTCTCCACAAAGAAAATCAAAGGAAGGTCAGAAGAAGACAGACAAGCAGGGTAGTTTTGAAGTTAGTTTGTTAAATTTGAAATATACTTTAAAAAGCACATAGTATAGGTTTATGGTTTTATATGGGGACTATTTTTTCTGCTCATCTTCATATGAGAAAATATTTCTGTTAGTGATTGTCGAATTCATAATAATAAAAAAATAATTTAGAAAAGGATTAGGAGTTCCCTACACTGGTACACTGATATATCAAAAGAAAACTTTAGTGGAAAAGACCCAAAGTTTTAAATTAGATAAATCAAAGAGTAATTATTTTCATTTCAAAAGAATTCTTAGCTTTTCAAAAATAGTTCAAAAAGGGATGGTTAAGGAGAGTTTCTTAAGTATGCCAAGCTCCCAGTGGCATTTGAGATAAGATTTCATTACAAAGGTTATATTTACAAACAACTCCTCTAGGAATGAAGTTATTGCATAAAGTAGGGCAGACTTACAACTCCCAGAGAACTTGTAACTGGAGCCAACCAGATTGCAATGGGAATCTGAATGTTCTTTTTTTTTTTAAAGCTTTGGAGAAATTTATATTTTTTGTATTTTATTATTTCATTTTTCTCAATTACATGTAAAAACAAATTTAACCTTTCTTTTTTAAAAAACAATTTTCAGTTCAAAATTCTCTCCCACCCTTCCTCTCTCACCTCATCATTGAGGAGGCAAGCAATTTGACAAAAGTTATACATGTACATTCATGCAAAACATATTTCCATATTAGTTATGTTGTGAAGGAAAACATACAACCCCCCAACAATAATAAAGAAAGTGAAATAATGGCATGCTTTTATCTGCATTCAGATTCCTTCAGCTCTTTCTTTGGAGATAGATAATATTTTTCATCATAGGTCCTTAGAAATTGTCTTGGTATTTACTGGGAATAGTGAAGTCACTTTGTTGATTATTGTATAATACTGCTTACTGTGAATAATGTTCTCTTGGTTCTTTTCACATCACTTTGCAATAGTTAATGTAAGTCTTTCCAGGTTTTTCTGTAATAAACCGGCTTTTCATTTCTTATAGCACAACTTGTTCAGCCATTCCCCAGTTGATGGGCATTCCCTAGATTTCCAATTCTTTGCCATAACAAAAAGAGTTGTTATAAATATTTTTGAAATATAGGTCCCTTTCCTTTATAAAAAATCTCTTTGGGATACCAACATAGTAGTGGTATTGCTGGGTTCAATGGGCACACACAGTTTTGTATTCCTTTGGGTATAGTTGCAAATAGTTCTCCAGAATTGTTGGATCAATTCACAACTCCACCAACAGTGAATCAGTGTCCCTATTTTTCCACATCCCCTTCAGTACTTGTCATTTTCCTTTTCTTTCATAGTAGCCAATCTGACATGTGTGAGGTGGTACTTCAGAGTGGTTTTAATCCGCATTTCTCTAATCAATATTAATTTAGAACATTTTTATATAATGATAGATAGCTTTGATGTCTACATCTGAAAATGGCTTGTTCATATCCTTTCACTATGTCTTTTTTTTTCTCAACAAACATTTATTTTTTATTTTCCATTTACATGTAAGGGTAGTTTTCAACATTCATTTTCATAAGATTTAGAGTTCTAAATTTTTCTCCCTCCCTCCCTCCCTTTCCTCCCCCCTCCACAAGATCACAATCAGGTTATATATGTACAATCCACAAGTATTCTTTTTATCAGTTCTTTCTATAGGGGTGCATAGTAAGCTTCCTCATTAGTTCCTTAGGATTGTCTTGGATCATTGCACTGCTGAGAGTAGTTAAGTCATTCACAATTACTCATTGAACAATACTGCTGTCACTACGCACAATGTTCTCTCAGCTCTGCTCATTTCACTATACATCAATGTTCATTAGTCTTTCAAGGTTTTTCGGGGATCATCCTGTTTGTCATTTCCTGTAGCACAAGTCCATTCCATTAAGCTTTTTCCATCATTCCTCAATTGATGGACATTCCCTTGATTCTCAATTCTTAGCCTCCACCAAGAGTTGCTATAAATGTTTTTTGTACAATTTTCCCCCCTTATCTCTTTTTCGTGATTACTATTGTTAACTGTTTCCCTTCCATCCTATTCCCTTCCCCATGATATTTATTCTATTATCCATCTTCTTTCATCTTATCACTCTTCAAAAGGGATTTGCTTCTGTCTGTCCCCTACCCCACTCTGCCCTTCCATCTTTTGCCCCCCCTCTCTTTATCCCTTTCCCCTTCTGTTTTCCTGCAGGACTATAGAGATTACTCCACCCAATTGAGTGTGTACATTATTCCCTCCTTGAGCTAATTCTAATGAGATTGAGGTCTTTGAGCCAATTTTAATGAGTGTTAGGCTCATTTAGTGCCCAGATTAAATAGATTACTCCACCTAGTTGGGTGTGTCTATTAGTCCCTCCTTGAGGCAGCTCTGATGAGTTTAAGATCTTTGAGCCTTTTCTGATGAATGTAAAATTCATTTACTGCCCTGCTCCTCTCCCATCTCTTCCCCCCTCCATAAGCCTTTTCCTGTTTCTTTCATGTAGGATTTCGCTTCTGTCCTTCCCCCTCCCCCACTGAATTCCCTTCACCCCTCAATTTAACCCTAAAGATGTTATTAATTAGCTAAATGACACAGTGGACAAATCATCACCCCTGCACCCAGGGGGATCCCAGCCAAAACCTGGCCTCAGACACAAGACAGTAACCCACTTTACGACCCCAGGTATGTCCCCCAGCTCCAATTTTTTGTTTTTTTATGATTCTCTAGGGTCTTGTATTTGAAAGTCAAATTTGCCATTCAGTTCAGGTCTTTTCATCACAAATATCGGAAAGTCTTTTTCATTAAAGTCCCATTTTTTCCACTGAAAGATAATGCTGAGTTTTGCTGGGTAGGTTATGCTTGGTTGTAATCCCATTTCCTTTGCCCTTTGGAATATCATATTCCATGCCCTCCGGTCCTTTAATGTAGAAGCTGCTAGATCTTGTGCTATCCTGACTGGGGCTCCACAGTACTTGAATTCTTTCTTTTTGGAAGCTTGCAATATTTTCTCCTTGACCTGAGAGCTCTGGAATTTGGCTATAATATTCCTAGGAGTTTTCCTTTTGGGATCTCTTTCTGGAGGTGATCAATGGATTCTTTCAATTTCTATCTTAGCTTCTTCTAGAATTTCAGGGCAATTTTCCCTGACAATATGTTGGAAGAAGGTGTCTAAGCTCTTTCCTTGATCATGGTTTTCAGGTAGACCAATAATTTTCAAATTATCTTGCCTGGACCTATTTTCCAGGTTGGCAGTTTTTTGCAGAAGATATTATACATTGCCCTCTATTTTTTTATTCATTTGGATTTGCTTTATTGTGTCTTGGTTTCTCATAAAGTCACTGGTTTCCATTTGTTTAATCCTCATTCTTAGGCAATTATTTTCATCAGAGAGCTTTTGTACCTCCTTTTCCATTTGGCTTTTCAAGTTGTTGACTTTTTTCTCATGTCTTTCTTCCATCTCCCTCATTTCTCTTTCCATTTTTTCCTCTACCTCTCTAATTTTATCTTCAAAGTCCTTTTTGAGCACCTCTATGGCCTGAGACCAATTCACATTTTTCTTGGAAGCTTTAGATATGGGGGCCCTGATGTTGACATCTTCCTCTGAGGGTGCCCCTTGGTCTTCCTTGTTACTGAAGAAACTTTCTATGGTCCTCACCTTTCTCTGTAGGCTCATCTTGCCTTTCTTTTACTAGACTTTTAGCTCCTTAAAGTGGGGCACTGTTTCCAGGCTGCAGTATCCCAAGCTTAAGAAGTCCCAGGTGGTATGATTTAAGGAGAATCAGGTTCTTTCCTTGCCCAGCCTGTTTCCTGGTCCTAGATGACCCCAGACCAACTTGCCGATCAACCAGCTTTGTGTGTTGTGGTTGTTAGCTCCGACAAGCCTATGCCCCTCCCCCACCTGGGCCACTTCTACTGGAGCCTACCTCCTGCTTCTCAGCAGGGGTGTAAAATCCAAGTTCTGCCTCAGCACCAGCATAGACCCTGTAGTTTCCCCCCTGCCCAGGGCTCAGCCTACTCACCAGACTGTGAGCTTAGTTCCAGACAACACTGGCGCTTCAGCTGATTCAGAGGCTCTGGGGGGTCTCCTTCTCTGGTGAGGTCTTCCTGAGACTGGATCTGTGTCAGGATGACTGTGGGGTTGGGCTCGACTCCTGTATCAGCACAGCAGCTCCCTCCTTCTGACCTTCCAAGCCGTTCTTGGTTAGAAGATGATTTCAGCACATTCTTCTGTGAGTTTTGCTGCTCCAGGCATTTTCCTATGGGGTTATTTGGATGTTTTTTGGAGGGATCGTGTCATGAGTTTAGGAGCTCACTGCCTTTCCTCTGCCATCTTGGCTCCACCCCGGAAGTCTCCCCCTTTCACTATGTCTTGATTGGGAAATGACTTATATTATTATAAATTTAACTCAGTTCTCTATCTATATATTTGAGAGATGAGGCCTTTAACATAGAAACTTTCTATAAATTGTCTCCTCCTACCCCAGATTTCTGCTTTCCTTCTAATTGTGGCTACATTGGTTTTGTTTCTGCAAAACCTTTTTAATTTAATGTAATGAAAATTATCCATTTTATAACTTGTAATGCTCTCTATTTCTAATAAATTCTTCCTTTATCAATAGATCTGACAAGTAAACTATACTATCCTCCTCTTATTTACTAATGGTATCACCCTTTTGTCTAAATCATGTACCCATTCGATCTTATCTTGGTATATGACATGAGATGTTTAATTTCTGCCAAACTGTTTTCTAGTTTTCCCAGAAAATTTTATCCAATAGTGAGTTTTTTTCTCTAAAATTTGGGTCTTTGTGCTTATTAAATACAAGATTACTGTGGTTACTTCTTACTGTGTATAGTGTACCTAATCTATTCCATTGATCCATGACTCAATTTCTTAGTAAGTCACAGATTGTTTTGATGATTAACACTTTATAATACAGTTTGAGATCTGGTAGGGTGAGTGCACCTCCCTTCTCATTTTTTCTCATAATTCCTTTGAAATTCTTGAATTTTTGTACTCCCAGATGAATTTTATTATTTTTTTCTAGCTTTATAAAACATTTTGTGGTAATTTGATTGGTAAAGCACTGAATAAATGTATTGACTTAAATAGAATTGTCAAGTGTTTTCAATAGCTTAGATATGACTATTTGTATGAAGTGTTTTATAATTGTGTTCATATAGTTCTTGGGTTTATCTTGTCAGTTTGACTTCCAAGTATTTTATATTGTCTACAATTATTTTAAATGGAAATTCTCTTTTTACTCAGTGCTGGACTTTGTTGGAAAAATATAGAAATGGTGAAAATTTATGTGGGTTTATTTTATGTCCTGAGAGTTTGCTAAAGTTGTGAAATATTTCAATGAGTTTTTTATTTAAATTATTCTCTTGGATTCTCCAAGTATACTATCATATAATCTGCAAAGACTGATAGTTTTGTTTCCTCATTGCCTATTCTAATTTTTTCAATTTCTTTTTGTTCTCTTATTGCTATAGCTAGCATTTCAAGTATAGTATTGAATAATAGTGATGATAATGTGGAGCAGTTAGATGGTGCAGTGGGTAGAGCACTGGCCTTGAAGTTGAGAAGACCTGACTTCAAACCTCAGCTTAGACACATATTAACTGTGTGAACCTGGGCAAGTCACTTAACCCCATTTGCCTTAAACATCCTGAGCCATCTCCAGCCATCTTGATAATATATCTTTCTACTGGACACAGATGTCTCTGGAGGAGTGAGGTTGGTGACCTTGCATAACCTTTGTGGGGACCAATTTTTAATTGGGGAGCACTAGCTAAGCAGCTTGCCGCAATATTGGGGCAAGGAAGGAGACCGGCAGCCTCCCTCAAAACAGAACAAGACTTATTTTAACAAGAACAAACTTAAAAAAACACAAACAGGATCAGTAGGATCAAGGGAAAGGAAATAAAATGGGGAAAGGGAAATTATAATACCTGAAAAAATACCACCACCAGGAATCAGCTGAAAATATGCAGCAGAACGCCTGTTGCTTTCCAGCTTCCACCTAGAATGCCCAATTCTCCTCCCCCATACCTAGAAACACCCCACACAGCACCAGCCAATGGTATGGCTGCTCTGACAGTCACATGACTGCCCTCACTAGGCTTCCAATCATTATAATTTTGCCAGGCCCATGTAGGCATCAGTGAGTCGTGATGATGTGAGGTGCCAGAGCCCTAGCAACGGCTACAGCCAGTGGGTGGAGCACCATGCAGTTTCCCCGAGCCCCAGGCCAGTGCATGCCAAGGCCTTCCTCACTTAAATCCAATTCACTGCAAGTCATGACATCATCCCAATGTCACAGTCCTCTTTGAGAACGAAGAACTACAACATAAGTGATGATAATAGGCATTCATTCTTCATCCCCTGATTCTATGGGGAAGACTTCTAGTTATTTTTATAGACAATACTTGCTGTTGGTTTTAGATAAATACTACTTATCATTTTAAGGAACACATAATTTATTCCTATACTTTCTAGAGTTTTTAATAGGAACAACTATTGTATTTTGTCAAAAGCTTTTTCTGTGTCTATTGAGCTAATCATATGATTTTTGTTGGTTTTGTTATTGATATGGACAGTTATACTGATATTTTCCTAATATTGAACAAGTGCTGCATTTCTGGTATGAGTTGCAACTACTCATAGTATATGATCCTTGTGATATATTGCTGTAATTTCCTTGTTAGTATTGAAAAAAGTTTTGCATCAAGATTTATCAAGGAAATTGGTTTATAGTTTTCTTTCTGTTTTCACTATTAATGGTTTAGCTATTCACACCATATTTCTGTCATAAAAGGAATTTGGTAGGACTCATTCTTTGCCTATTTTCCTAAATAGTTCATATAATATCGAAATGAATTGTTCTTTAAATGTTTGGTAGAATTCAGTTGTGAATGTATCTGGTCCCAAGGATTTTTCTTAGGGAGCTCCTTGATGGCTTGTTCAATTTCTTTTTCTAATATAGACTTATTTAAGTATTCTATTTCCTCTTCTGTTAGTCTGGGCAACTTATATTTTTGTAAATGTCCATCAATTTCATTTAGATTGTCAGTTTACTGGCATATGATTGAGCAAAATAACTCCTAATAATTACTTTAATTTCTTTTTCATTGGTGGTGAATTCATCCTTTTCTTTTGTTTTTTGTTTTGGGGCAATGAGGGTTAAGTGATTTGCCCAGGGTCACACAGCTAGTAAGTGTCAAATGTTTGAGGCCGGATTTGAACTCAGGTATTCCTGAATCCAGGGCTGGTGCTTTATCCACTGCGCCACCTAGTTGCCCACCCCCCACCCCCCTCCACATTCCTTTTCATTTTTGATAGTGGTAATTTGGTTTTCTTCTTCCTTTTTTAAAAAATCAAACTAACCATTGGTTTATTATCTTATTATTTAAAAAATAAAATTAACTCCTAGTTTTTTTAGTTTAATGGTTTTCTTACTTTTAATGTTATTAAGTTCTCCTCTCTCTTTTAGGATTTCAAATTTGTTTTTTAATTGGGGATTTAAAATTTCTTCTCTTTCTAGTTTTTTAGTTGCATGCCCAATTCATTGTTATATTCTTTCTATATTTTATTAATGTAAGCATTTTGAGATAGTAAAGTTCCCCATAGTGATTCTTTAGCTGTATTCCATAAATTGTGGTATGTTGTCTCATTGTCATCAATTTCTTTAAAGAAATTATTATTTATATGATTTGTTCTTTGACTCATTCATTCTTTAGGATTAGATTATTTAGTTTACAATTAATTTCCTTCTTCTCTCATATTTTCATTTTTACTTTTCTTTTGAGCTATTTTAATTAATTTTGAACTTATATAAAAAAGACAAAAAAGAGACCATTTCCAAGTATACAGCACAACACAAAAAGAGGTTTCAACATGACAACATCAATTTCCATTCCACACTATTTTATTTTGGAGGAAAAATTATGTGATAAATACTCATTTTCAAAGTTACTCTGTTTTTCTGCGCTTCCTTCTAAATTTTCTTTTCTTCTGTCCTATGCACTTTTTTTCCTTCCTCACTCCCCACCTTGCCCTTGAGAAGGCTGCCATTTGACACAAATATGTATCTCTAAATAAAACAATACTATACATAATGCAGTTTATCAGTTGTTTTTCCTTTGGGGGTGAATGGCATCTTCCTTCATTGGTCCTTTGTAGTTGATTTGAGTATTTATGATACGCAAAATGATTTAGTCATTATTCAAAGTTGTTCTTAGAACAATATTTCTGTTACTATGCAAAATGTTCTACTGGTTCTGCTTTTTTCACTCTTCATTATTTCATGCAAGGAAAGACATGTTTTTCTAAAATCAACCAGCTTATGCTCTCTTATAGCACAGTAGTATTCCATCATAATCATATACCATAACTTGTTTAACCATTCCCCAATTGACAGGAATACCCCAATTTCTAGTTCTTTACTGCCATAAAGAGGGCTGCTATAAATATTTTAGAACATATAGGTTCTTTTCCTTTCCCCCCAATCATCTTCTTGGGTTAAAGGTTATCATCAGTTCAACCAACAGTTAATTAGTGTCCCAGTTGTTCCATATCCCCTCCAACATTTGTCACTTTTCCCTTCTATCAGTTTAGCCAATCCAATAAATATAAAATTATATCTCAAAGTTGTCTTAATTTGCATTTCTCTAATCAGCAGTGATTTAAAGCATTTTTTTTTTGGTGAGGCAATTGGGGTTAAGTGACTTGCCCAGGGTCACACAGCTAGTAAGTGTTAAGTGTCTGAGGCCAGATTTGAACTCAGGTCCTCCTGAATCCAGGGCCCGTGCTCTATCCACTGCACCACCTAGCTGCCCCACTTTAAAGCACTTTTATACAACTATATATAGTTTTGATTTCTTCATTGAAAAAATACCTGTTCATATTCTTTGACCAATTATCAATTGAGGAATGACTCATATTCTTATAAATTTGACAAAGTTATTTATATATTTGAGATATGAGACCTTTATCTAAGAAATTGTCTATATTTTTTCTCCCAATTTTCTGTTTTCCTTCTGATCCTGGCTACATTTGTTTTATTTCTTTAAAACATTTTTAATTTAATGTAATTGAAATTATCCATTTTACACCTCACAGAATCATCTCTACCCAATTAATTTTCAATCTCCATTTCCATGGCCCTTTTTAAATGTTGTTTTTATTGCATTATGATATTAAAGGGATGCATTTAATATTTCTGCTTTTGTGCATTTGGTTGTGAGGTTTTTATGTTCTGATACATGGTCAATTTTTGTGGAGGTGTCATACACTGCTGGGGAAAAGTTATATTCCTTTCTATTCTCATTTCAATTTTATCCAGAGGCTATCATAACTTTTATAAAATTCTATTCATCTCCTTAACTTCTTTCTTGATTTTTTTTTTGGTAAAGTTATCTGGTTTTGAGAGGAGAAAGCTGAGGTCCCCTACTTGTATACTTTTACTTTCTATTTCCTCCTCTAACTCATTTAATTTTTACTTTAAGAATTTGGATGCTACATCATTTGGTGCATATTATTTTACTGTCTATGGTACCTTTAGCAAGGTATATATTCCTTGCTTATATCTTCTAATTAGATTTGTTTTTTCTTTTGCTTTATCTAATATCATGTTTGCTAACCCAGTTTTTTTTTTTACTTCATCTGAAGCATTAGATTCTTCTCCTTTCTCTTTTACTGTGTGTTTCTCTGTGTTATGTATGTTTCTTATAAACAACATATTATGGGATTCTGCTGTTTAATCCACTCTGCTATCTGACTTTGTTTTATGGATAAATTCATCCCATTTACATTCATAACTAGGATTACTATATATTTCCCTCTATCTTATTTTCTTCTCTCTCTCTCTCTCTCTCTCTCTCTCTCTCTCTCTCTCTCTCTCTCTCTCTCTCTCCCTCCCTCCCTCCCTCCCTCTCTCCCTCTCTTTCCCTCTTCCTCTCAACTCTGTCCCTCCTCAAAAGTATTTTCCTTCTGAACACCACCTCTCCTAATCTGTTTTCCCTTCTATCATCATCTCTCCTTTTTATCTCCCTCCCCTCCTCTTCCCTGTAGGATAAGATAGATTTTTATACCCAAATGAGTGTTTATGTTATTACCTCTTTCAACTAATTCTGATGAGAGTAAGGTTCAAGCATTGCCCAACACCCTCATGATCATTCCCTCCCTTATAAAAGTTCTTTCATACCTCTTTTATGTGAATTTACCCCATTCTATCTCTCTCCCCCCTTTTCCCAGTGTATACCTCTTTCTCACTCCTTCATTTAAAAAAATAATCCCATCATAGTCACATCTGTGCCTTCTGCCTATTCATATACTTTCTAACTGCTCTAATAATAATAAGGCTCTAAGGAGTTACATGTATCATCTTTCCATGTAGGAATGTAAAAATTTTAACTTTATTAAATCCCTTATGATTTCTCGTTTTCTGTTTACCTTTTATGCTTTTCTTGAGTCTTGTATTTAAAAATCAAACTTTCTATTCAGCTCTGCTCTTTTCATCAGGAATGTTTGAAAGTCCTATATTTTTTTCTGACCCAGCAGTACCACTACTAGTTCTATTTTCAAAGATGATTAACAAAAAAGTAAAATAACCTTTATGTTCTAAAATATTTATAGCTGCTCTCTTTGTGTTGGCAAAGAACTAGAAGTTGTGACGATGCCCATCAATTGGGGAATTGCTGAAGAAGTTGTGGTTTATCATTGCTATAAGAAATTATGAGTTCACTGATTTCAGAAAAATGTGGATAGACTTATATGTAATAATGTAAAGTGAAATGAACATATTGTTTACAATAATAGCAATATTGTTTTAAGAACAACTTTGAGTGAATAAGTCATTTTGCCTATTATAAATACCCAAATTACCTACAAAGGACCTATGAAGACCTATGACACTATCTGCAACCAGATAAAGAACTGACAAATAGAAGTATGTAGAGAATGATTTTACATACACACATTTGTTTCTAATTGTAACCATCTCTCAGGATGGGGGTGGGGGGGTGGTAGGAGGAAAGGAAAAAAGAGAAATTTAAATGAGAACTTTATTATATATTTAAAAGAAATAGCAAGTTGTACGTGGTAGATTTGCAGCTTTGTGTGCAATCAACTTTTTTATTCTACTTTGTTATGAAAATTCTTGTTTTATTACATAAATTAAAAAAGAAAAGAAAAAGAAAAATAGATAAAATAAAATAAGTCCTCTATTTCATTTAATATCTATTGTCCCACTGAAACGGTGTGCTCAATTTTGCTGGGAAGGTGATTCTAGATTATAATTCCAGCTCCCTTGCCTTTCAGAATATCATATTTCAAGCCCTATAATCTTTTAATGTATGAGCTGCTAAATGTATTATCCTTACTTTGGCACCATGATAGTTAAATTGTTTTTTTCTGGCTCCTCTCAGTATTTTCTCCTTGACTTGGGAACTCAGGAATTTGGCTATATTCCTGGGAATTTTTATTTGGGGATCTCTTTTAGGAGGTGATCAATGAATTCTTTTGATTTAGATTTATCTTCTGGTTCAAGGATATCAGGGTAGTTTTCCTTAATAATTTCTTGAAATATAAAGTCTAGGCTCTTTCTTTGATAATTGTTTTTAGATAGTTCAATAATTCTTAATGTATCTCTCCTTGAGCTATTTTTCTGGTCAATTGTTTTTCCAATGGGATATTTCACATTTTCTTCTATTTTTTTTTCATTTTTTCAATAATCTCTTAGTGTCTCATGGAGTCATTACCTTTTGCCTACCCAATTTTAATTTTTAAGGAAATATTTTCTTCACTGAGCTCTTGTATCTCCTTTTCCATTTGGCCAATTCTACTTTTTAAGAAGTTGTTTTCTTCATTGATTTTTTTGTTTATCCTTTTCCATTTGGACAATTATGCTTTTTAAATAGTTGTTCTTTTCAGTGGATTTTTGTGCTTCTTTTACCATTTGGCCTACTTTTTTAAAGTGCTATTTTCTTCTTACACCACTTTCAATTCCTTCCCCAAATTTTCCTCCACCTCTTTTATTTGATTTTCACAATCCTTTTTGAAATCTTCCATGAATTCTTTTGGGCCTGAGACCAATTCATATGTTTCTTTTAGGCTTTGAATGTAGACAATCTGATACTGTTGTTCTTTTCTTAGTTTGTGTTTTGATTTTCCCTGTTATCATACTAACTGTCCATGGTCAGGTTCTTTTCTTGTTATTGCTTTCCAGTCTATTTCTTGACTTTTACCTTTAAGTTAAAGTTGAACTCTATTTCTGGGGTGGTAAGGATACTGTCTAAAGCTTTAGTTTTTTTGTCCTATTTTTTTCAAAGATGGTTCTGGGAATTTGTAAGTTCTCAATTCTTCCAAGTTGGTATGAACTAAGGAGAGGTGTGGTTTTTTCTGTCCTGGACTGTACTCTGGTCTGTGAGTGACCACAAGTACTATTTTCTTCTCTGTAACTGTGACAGGGTCCCTGTTCCTCTGCAGCCAGGATCTCTAGTGTACTAGTGCTTCTCCTCACCCTAGGGCTATGACCCAGAACTAAGTATTAGCAATGCAACAGAGTTGTGCCCCTGGTGCCAGCCAAAGTGGTCTTGTAATCTCATTCCACTCAGTTGTCCAGCTCCCTTACTGTCTATGGGCTTAGAGTTCTGGAAATAACTGCCACAGATTCTGCTGCTATCTTGTGTTAAGATCATTCCCTATGACTGTCTTATGCAGGGGTACAGTGACTTGATGCTGGCTTGCCCTGGGTTATGGGGCCTTGTTGCTGATTTAGGAATATGCACTGGACTGCATTCCCCTCTTATCCCAGTGAGACAGATTTTTCCTGCTGATCTAAGTTGTCTTGGGCTGCAATATTGTTTCACCTAGTCCTTTAGTTGGTTGAAGGAAGAGAGCAAGAAGGGTTTTCACAGAATGGTGCTTCTATAAATTGGTGGATGTTGTGCTGTATGGATACAGACTCGAATTCATGGGATTGAACCCATCTCTTTCAACATTAATTATATTTAATTTATAAGTTTGTAGAATTGCATTTTCTACTTTTAAAAATATAACCATTGTCTCCTACCAATTCTTGTTACATTTGGATGTGGTCATCTGAAGTCATTTAATTCCTTTGTAAAGTTTCTTGGAAGTGTCCCAACAAACCTTTTGTCTAATGATGTGGAACAGTTTCTAACCTGATCTGGAAATAGGATTTTTTCCAATAATCAGAGTCACTGTCTGAAATAGGATGGTCACAAAAAAAAGTAATTGGCTTTTAACATACTTCATCATTTTCTTGATGCCTTTTATTACAATTCAGTGGGAATACCTGAGGCACTTATGAAACTTTCTTTTTAGAGATTTAATAATGACTGATTATGAGAAATATTTTATTCAGCAGAAATGTATCTTTCCCCTGCATAAGTCTACATCCTGAGGTATAAAATCCCTTTTTCTTAGTCATCTGGAAAGCTCAGCCAGGTATCTGTTCAATAGCCATTTTAACTTTGCTTACTTATCAGTACAATGTCAGGTAGTTAACATTTTTTATAGAGAAAGAAAAAGAATATAAGATACTCAGGCACCATGGATTACGTACTTAAATCCCAGAGGTTGCAATTTATAGTTTGGAGTGAACATTTATTAAAAATAGCACAGCAGGAAAGCTTTCTCCTTTGATACCAACAAAGTTAATATTTGAGCATCTTATGGTGCTGGGCAGACTAGAAGCAAAAGGGAAAGAAAGAATAAACCACCAAGAGTAATTTATCATTCTTGATGTTTTCCCTTTAAGTTTAATTACTGATGAATTTAAGACTGACACACAATCTAGGTATGAAGTATCTTTAGTTCCTCATAGAATATCCCCTGTTTGCAGAATAACTGGAAGATTGAAAGAAAAACCTGACAATACCTGTCATTTAATTTGGTCACTGCTTTTCAACCAGAAGAGTAGAATTTGAGGGGAAAGTGATACCACAATACAGGATAAATTCCTTTTTTCAGGGATTGCATAATGTTACTTTCATTTTAAACATGTGCTTCTATCTCATTATTATCCTTTTAGAATAAGAAGATAGCATACACTGTTATCAAAATTCAAAGGGATTTTTTGATGTTCAGAATTGTCTCATCTGACTGAAAATTCCCCCCAAGATCACGGTTTATGCTACATTTTCCCAGGTTAACATATAACTTCAATGAGCTCAAAAAACAGGGCTGGCCATAGAAATGCATGTGTGTAGCTCACAAATGCTATGACTGATGGACCTATATTGTCTGTCCTATTGCTTGGTTTCTGAAATTGCAAAATTAGAGGTTAATTCCTTTGCTTCTTGAACACTTTACTGGCTTCCAAAGTCCCTGCTCTGGCTTGAATTGGCTATAGATTTGAGGGGCAGAGTTACTGCTCACATTTTGCAAGCTTTCCCCACTACAATTTTTGATTTAATTTAATTTTACTATATTTTATTTTGTGGGGCAATGAGGGTTAAGTGACTTTCCCAGGGTCACATAGCTAGTGTCTGAGGCTGGATTTGAACTCAGGTCTTCCTGAATCCAGGGCCAGTGCTTTATCCACTGTACCACCTAGCTTCCTCCTCCCCTCTACAATTTAAATAAACCTGAGGTAAAAGGATTCAGCAAGAATACATGTGTAAAGTCTGTAGTATGGCCACCCCTGGGTCCTAGTCTTTTTACTGGGCCTGGGACACACTGAACAATTATTTTTGTTACAGAATATAAACACATCTGAGTGCTTATCCTCCTGAGACACTTGCATTCTTTCATGCTAGTAAATACATGGGCTACTTAGGTACACTTTAAAGTCCCATTCATGCATGAATATACTTGAAGCAGTAGGGGTAACTTATCCCATATGTAGGGCTCTCACAAAAGCTACTCTAAGATCAGGGTTGTCTATGGATTCATGTCTACTTCAAAAAGGAAAAGAAAACATGTAGTTTGTGAACCTTCACCAAAGGATTTACTTTTGCTAGTTAGCCAGAGGGTAAAAATAATTCAAAGCAAAAGCATTTAATGACATGGCAGAGTAAGATGTGTAACAATGGAACGTTCCACCCATAAAGCTGGGGCACAAAGATGTACATTGCCAGTCGGAAAAGTAGGTACATGTATGCATTGTACCCGAGGGATGCACACATAGCAAACACCTGTGGACAATGCACACATGTGAAAGGGCCAATTTGAACAGGCCATTATTGAGTAGCCAATAAGTAGTTACTAAGTGCTTACCATGTGCCAAGCACTGTGCTAAACATGGGGATAGAAATGCAAGCAAAAAATAAAAGCTATTCTCTGTTCTCAAGAAATTTACATTCTAATGGGGGGGGGAAGACAATACAAAAAGGGAGACAAAAAGTGGGGGGAGGGGAGGAGGGATTTGGGAGGGAGAGAATCACATAGGGTTGTGGTGGCCTGGGGCATCAAAAACAGTAGAGAAATGAGGGAGGATAACCTGTGTCCCTTCCTCAAAATAGAGGTTCTAGGCGAACCCACCAATGGGAGAAGGGGGTGCTGGGGCAGGGGTGAGAAAGCAGAGGGACAACTCTTGCCACCATTACTGTTTCACTGCCTATGTATTATTCCAATGTCATTGTGATTTTTTCAGGCTTGTGAACATGGCATGTAGCTTCTCTACTTGTTGGCTTTTGGACCCCAGTGCACACATGTTGTTGCTGCTAGATGGTACTCTGTTAGTCTTATAGTTCCTGAGCTTCTGTCCTGCCAAGATCTAGACTTAATCTCTTCAGGACACCTGTGTACCATTTTAGCTCCCATTGCTAGTACAGAAAGACTCTCTGATAAGGGTAGACTCCTAGCTGCATTAAGTGACAAAGACCAGGCAAGGTGCCCTTGGGCTATAATTAATTCTCTTTTGAACTCCCTGTATCTGGGGCTTAATCAATGTTCTTTGTTGATGACAGCTATTTGACTTAGGGTGAAAACTTTCCAAGACTATCTCTGTCCAGAAAAAAGCACACCACATTCATGCCTTTTTCACATATAACTGGCTGACAAAAACCCTCCAAGGCTTTGAGCTGCCTTATATACCATTCATTAGTAAACTGGATCAGAGTTGTGTTCATTAAAATTATTGGGGGACTAGGCTGGGTTTTCTCAAATACTTCTAAATTATATATTAATGGCTATTGCACCAGTTTTGGCAGTAAGCATTTATTATTAATTAATATCACATATTATTAAAGTAGTGACCGTGTGTCTCCCTGGTCTCCCCACTAGTTACAGGCTTACAGGCCTAAACAGTTACATACACAGTGTACTGGGCCAAGAGGGTGAGGAGAAGGCACTTGGAGAGCAAAAGAGAGTCCAAGGAAGAAGAGAGAGAGCAAGCCCCTCATGGTCCAGTCTTTTTTTTTTTTTTTTTGGGGCAATGGGGGTTAAGTGACTTGCCCAGGGTCACACAGCTAGTAAGTGTCAAGTGTCTGAGGCCAGCTTTGAACTCAAGTACTCCTGAATCCAGGGCCAGTGCTTTAACCACTGTGCCATCTAGCTGCCCCCATGGTCCAGTCTTTTAATCCTCTTTTTGGTAGATGTGGGTCACCATACATTGATCTAAGCTAATTGGTTAGCATCATTCAGCTCCATTAATTGACATGACTTGGGGGTTGGTCTAGAGATTAAACTCCAGCCATCTAGGTATGCTTCTTCCCCTAGCTAATCAGAAGAATCAATATGCATTCTTTTTGTTAAAGTGCCCAGGCAGGCTTCTGGTGTGAGGGGGAGAGAGTAGCAAAACTAATGTTTGCATTTCTCCTAGAAATACATTATTAAGTTAACCAATTTTTTTTTGAGGCAATGAGGGTTAAGTGACTTGCCCAGGGTCACACAGCTAGTGTCAAGTGTCTGAGACTGGATTTGAACTCAGGTCCTCCTGAATCCAGGGCCAGTGCTTTATCCACCGTGCCACCTAGCTGCCCCAGAAATACATGATTAGTAATTATTTTCTCACAGAGTGCAGATTTAGGTTAGTAGAGTTCATATGGCATCTTGAGGCTATCCTTTACAGATACAGCCATCATGTCAACATGTTTTTATAGGCATATCTCCACGTGGGGGAAGTGAGAAGAAAAAAGCCAGCAAATCCATTTAGCCTGGCTTAATCCTTGGGGGTTATCGGCTAATGTGATTGGATGGGATTAGTTGACACTTGGGAGAGAACAAGGCCCTTAGGATTCAGAGAAAGAAGGGAAGAGAAAGATGCTAAAAAGGAAGGCAAGAGACAGACTGCCAACTTTGCAATATTGCAGAGGACACACCCTACCAATGGAAAAGGGCTATGCCTATCTTTATACTGCAGGAGACTTCTAGTTCAGTGTCAGCTCTCAATAAATGTTAATAGTAACTGGCCTGAGCAGAAACTTAGAAAGCTCTGACTTGGTGGATTCCTCTTAAAGAAAATGAGAATCTCAGTGAATGGGACAGAGATGTAAACAACTCTGGAAAGGCAATAAAGACTAGCCAGCTCTCTAAGTATAAGTGCCCAAGCTTCATTAACACCTTAAATAGCAGAAACTGCATCAAAAGCCTACAAGCTGAGGTACAGAGGATATGGGCAAGATGGGACAAGAAAATGACATTTTAAAGAAAGGAATCAATTTCCATTATCCCACATTAGAAAAAAAAAGTAAACAGTATCTAGATAAAATGTGAAAGTTAATGGAATCCCCAAATAATTCAATAACTAAAGCGACTCAGGCTTATGTCTTTGTGATATCAGAATGAGTCAGTTCAGTGGAGGAAAATGCATCAGACCAGTTATTTGGAATAATCTTTTACTATAATAGACCATTTAAAAAATCTTTATATCCTTGGAGCCTGGGATGGGGTCTTAAACAGAGTAGGGATTTAGTAAGTACTTCCTGGGTTATATTGGATTAATAAAAGACTCAATTGTTTGAATTTTTCACCTTTCAATTAATTAATTATATTAGCAACATGTTGCCCCTGCCACTGCAGGGTCAATTAAATATCATCAAAATGTTTTTCAAGAATTTCATTAACTTTCACTTTTAATCTAATCAACATTTAAAAAAATATTCAACAAAATTGGAACTTTGGAAAATTTTACTCATATTCAATTAACAACAATTATTAATCATGAAGCATGTAGGTACCATAGTGAATAGAATGCTGGATTTGCAGTCAGGGTTTGAATCCTGCCTCAGATACTTCCTAGCTGAATGACTCTTGGCAATGTCAAGATACTATTAGGAGACACTGTTTTCCAGAGCTAAAGCCTATCAAGAAGGTTATGCCTTGGGCTTGGCATAACAACAATCCTTTACGCTTAGCCTCTGGATGATCTCAACCTCTAGCAAAATCACACAATTATTACATTGCTTTGACCAGTACCAGGTGAGGTGTTCTCTAAGATTGGACAAGCACTAGATACGCTTGGACAAGTTCCAGTCATGAAGCCCTGATCTGAATCAAACTTGTCATATGGCTGTTGTCACTCCTCATTGTCAGGGCTACAGTTCACTGCATAGCCATTGATATAAATATTGGGAGTTAGCCACACTAAAGTGTGTTTCCCCACTGGGGGAAGAAGTGGCAGCATGTCTGTGGGCAAGTCACTTAACCCTCATTGCCCTGAAAAAAAAAAAGTGGCAGCATGTATCTAATTTGTCTCCTTGATTGCAAGCTATTTCTCTTACTTTGAAAATAAATTTCTGTTTGCTGACCTTTCTTCTTCTTCTCATTTTCATTGAATTTTTAATAGTTTCCAAATATCTATTCTTTAATCATATACTTTTCAAAGCTCAATTCATGCAAACAGCATCCAGATTAAAAAGTTTTTTTAGTTTAACCACATTTCTGTTACAAAGGTTTTTCAAATTTTACAATGTAAGAGAATATAGAAATACAATTATAACATAAACAATATGTATTTGAAACATAAAACAAAACTTCAGATGACATCAATTGCATTTCCAAGTTATCACACATAAAAATCATTGATCTTATTATCTTTGGCATTTAAAAACCCATTTTAGGTTTATAAGGAATGGAAAAATTAAATTCAAAAGAAATAATAATAATACAATGCTTAGCATATTCCAGTCACTGTGTTAAGCATTCTACAATCATTATATTATTTTGATCCTCACCATAACCCTGGGAGGTGGTTACCCTTATTATTTTTTCTATTTACAGACCAGGAAATTAGGGCAGAGATAAGATAACTTGCTTAAGATTATACAGCTAATAAATTTCTGCAACCAGCACTTTTTTGTTTTTGTTTTGCAGGGCAATTGGGGTTAAGTGACTTGCCCAGGGTCACACAGCTAGTAAGTGTTAAGTGTCTGAGGCCAGACCTGAACTCAGGTCCTCCTGAATCCAGGGCTGGTGCTCTATCCACTGCGCCACCTAGCTGCCCCCAACCAGCACATTTTACTACATTTTTTTCAACACCTTTTTTGGGGAATCTGATCTGAGACAAGATTTGTTAACAGAATAAGAGTGAGAGGGTCTCTGATCTTGGGAAGTGACAAGCATGGTCAAGGAAGGGTTGGCAAGAGGTTGCTATAAAGTGAAAACTGTTTACATATTATTATTTTTTCTTTCTTTCACTCTGGGATTACTTCCAAACTAGCTGCCTTCCTTCATTGCCCTACAACAATAAGGCTATTAATCTTGTCATTTACTTTTTTTTCCTTTTTTTGGGGGGGGGCAATGAGGGTTAAGTGACTTGCCCAGGGTCACACAGCTAGTAAGTGTCTGAGGCCACATTTGAACTCGGGTCCTACTGAATCCAGGGCTGGTGCTTTATCCACTGCACCACCTAGCTTCCCCCTTGTCATTTACTTTAAAAACTTTTAGAATTTAATTATTATTTTTCCTTAAAAAAAATTCTACACAGTGGTACCCTGAAACTTACTATTTGAGAAAGAAGTGAGTTCTTGGAATTACCCCCAAGTCGCAGGAGTTCTCTGAAATCTTAAAATGATTAATCTCCAAACCTCCAAAATCTGCAAAGATGTTTTAACAGTTCTACATACTTTGATTACTTGACTTTATTTCTGTTATCCCAACTTGGCCAATATCGAAATGACAGGAACAAATGTTTACAAGATTTTTTCTTTTTCTCTTTTCTTATAACCTAATCTTTTGTAGAAAGCCTAAAGTGGGAGTTAGTCCTTCTTACTGGGACAATTGCTTCAAGTTTGAAAGTTCATTAATCTTTCCCAGTGTTCTAAACTCTTTGGCTACAATCCTTAGAAGTTTTCCTGGCTGACTACATTTTAAATCTTTCAAGGTAACAGAATCTATAAACAACACAAACATGGCACAGGGATTTTACATTTTACAAAGACTCAAACACAGACAAAATGACAAGATTGATACAAATAGATGCAAAGTGCACAGTTACAGTCCATAGCCAGTCATGCATTTACTGGTTTAACAGAGGTACAGAGCTAACTGAACACTCTTTTAGCCTGTGGGGGAGCAGACGCTAGAACAGAGCAGGTAAAAGCATTTTGGCCTGTGGAGGCTAGAGCCAAACAGAGTGGGCAGAAACAGTTGGTTAGGGTAAGAGTGTGGAGAAAAGATATCCTTACCAGAGTGATCTGAGAAGAGTCTGGTCACTGGAGGACCTGGAGTTTTCCTAGCAAAGAATGGGAAACTTGACCAAGGCAGGAGATCAGAGATTGGAGGAGGGATGAGGACAGAGGACTGATCAGATGAGGGGGGTTGGACTCTGAAATAAATCTCCCTGTGGTATCTTGTCTATTCCCATGGCCCGATTCCATATTCAGTCTCACTTGTGACACTAATAAATGTCAACTGTACTGAACGGGTCTCTAACCTGTGAAAAACAGAGCAAGCTAGAGACAGGAGAGTCAGGAATCAAACAAACTTGCAAGAAAGGAGGCAAATTAGACACATGTGCTGCCTGCCACTCCCCAGTGGGGGAACCCCAATGGTGACTAAACCTCAATATTTATACTAATGGCTATGTAGTGAGCTGTAGTCCTGACAATGTTGTTGTTGTTTGTCCTTCATTCTCAAAGAGTACTGATATCGGAGTAATGACATGACTTGTGGTGAATTGGATTAAAGTAAGGGAGGGCTGTCACTAACCTTACTCTCTCTTCCAGAGCCATCTGGACCCAATGGTGAGATGGCCCTGGATGTTTTTAAGGCAATTGAGATTAAGTGACTTGCCAAGGTCAGATAGCTATTAAGTGTCTGAGGTGAGATATGATCTCAGGTCCTCCCAACTTCAGGGCCAGTGCTCTATCCACTGCACCACCTAGCTGCCCCAACAATGACAATGAGGAATGACAGCTACAATGTTACAAGTTTGATTCATAGCAGGGCTTTATGACTGGAACTTGTTCAAGATTATCCAGAGTTTGTCTAAACAGAGATTACCTCACCTGGTACTAGTCAAAGCAATACAATAATTATAAAATCTTGCTAGAGCATGAGATATCTACACAGGGTGACCACAAAGGATTGTTGTTATGCCAAACTCAAGGAATAGCTTGCTTGCTGGGCCTTAGTTCTGGAAAACAGGGTATCTTCCAATAGTATCTTGAAAGCAAATTACTTAATCTCTCTGTTTCAATTTCCTCTTCTGTAAAATGAGGAAGCTAAACTCAAAGCACCTTCCAGCTTTTTTTTTTCTTTTTTGGTGGAGCAATGAGGATTAAGTGACTTACCCAGGGTCACACAGCTAGTAAGTGTCAAGTGTCTGAGGCTGAATTTGAACTCAGGTCCTCCTGAATCCAGGGCCGGTGCTTTATCCACTGCACCACCTAGCTGCCCCCCACTTCCAGCTTTAAATCTATGATCATATGATTTAATATGTACCAGGCACTATTCTATGTATGGACAATACAGAGACCAGAATGCAATAGTTTCTTTACTTAAGGGGTATACATTTTATAAAGGAAGACAAGACATACAAACATAAGTTTATCCAGAATAAATAAAGAAATAAAGAAATAAAAAATGAATGAATAATAGACAAATAAATAAATGAACAAATGAAAGAATGAATGAACAAATAAATAAATAAATGGATAAATAAATAGATAAATAAACATACACATACATAAATGAGTGAATAATGAATGAATGAATGAACGAATGGAAAAACAACAGATAGGAGGGAGAGAGAAAGGGCACCTGTAGTTGGGAAAGTCAGGTAAGGTGTCCTGAAGAAGGTGGTACTTGAGTTGAGCTTTGAAAGAAGCAAGGCCTTCTAAGAGGCAACAATAAGGAAGGAGTGTATTCCAGGCATGGGTATGTATAGTAGCCCACATAAAGGTATGGAAGAAGAAGATGGATTGAATTGTGAGAGCTATAGTAAAATGATCAGTTTGATTGGATAGGAAAATGTGGAAAGTGGAGTAATGTATAATGAGTTTGGAGAGGTAGATTGTAAAGGATTTTAAAAGAGAAAAGAGGAGCTTATATTTTATCCTAGAGGTCATGGAGTGATACTGGAGTTTATTGAATGGGGGAGCCAAATTTGAATTTAAGAAAAACCGCTTTGGGAGTTTATAAAGGATGACTTAGAATAGAGAGAGGCTTAAGGCAAAGAGATCAAAGAGGGGGCTTACAGTATTTGATGTGTTGAGAGCTTGAATTATTTTGGTGGCTATGTGAATAGAGAGAAGGGGATGGAAATAAGAATTTGGTAAGAGGTTGGATATGAGTGTGTACATGTGTTGTGTATACACACATATATATATTTGGAAAGTGAATAGTTAATAAAAATTGAGGTTCCAAATTTCAGAGAGTGGAAGAATGACAGTTCCTTTGATAAAAACAGTGACATTCAGAAGAGGGAAATGATTGGGGGAAAAATAAGTTTCAGTTTTGAGATATTGAATTTGAGATGTATATGGGACAACCTCTGGGATTTAAGTACATAATCCATGGTGCCTGAGTATCTTATATTCTTTTTCTTTCTCTATAAAAAATGTTTGCAACATTTGTTTTTTATAAAATTTCTAATTTCAATTTTTTTCTCCCTCCCCTCCCTCCCACCTCCCCAAGACAGCTAGCAATCCAATATAGGTTATATACGTACAATCACATTAAATGCATTTCCACATTAGTCATGAGAGAATAGTTTTGACTGAGTGATGAAACAGAAGGCAAATTGAAAAAAAGGTGAGAATTAAATGAGTGAAGAAGAACTGCTTTTTCTAGGAGTTTGATTGAGAAATGAAAGAGAGACCTAAGACTATAACTTGAAGCACTGGTAGAGTCTAGCTACAGGTTTTTAAGGGTAAGGGAGAAGGACATGTTTGAAAGCAGCAGGGGACAAATCAGTAGATAGGGACATATTGAGGATTAAATGGAGAGAGGTCCTCACCTGAGAACATTGGGGGACAAAGAGGTGTAGAAAGTTTGAGAAGAGATTTTTGGGTTAGCCAATGTGGTAAGTATGGTAAGAAGTATATTAGAAATTATAAACTCACTGGGACTGATGACCCCATCAAGTGTAGAAAGAGAGAAAAGAAGTAGGCTCTGGATAGAACCTTAAGGTACACCCATAGTTACCTCATTTGAAGTTAGATATTTATAGTATAGTCAGTTCACTTGTGTGATTTCCTCCATTTTTATTCAAGCTTTTGAGTGTGGCTATATAATTTATTAAGAGTAACAATGGAAAAACATTCATTCATATTTCAACAAGTTATTGGTGGTTAGAAAGGTTACAGTCAGAACTACATCTCACAACTGCTTACTCTTCTAACAAAACAGAACTATAATACAACAATTTCGCTCTCAGAGGATGGCACTTAAAATATCTTAGGAATTCTCTCATAAGGTCTTTTCCATATTATATCAAAGATGATGGTTAACTGTCAGTCTATTGTAGACTATCCCCCTATTACAGTTAAATTGTTCAGACTATCACAGACTCTCTCATCAGTAGCAGTAGATGTTCAGTCCTCAGTATTCTATCCTCCCATCTCCCAAAAGTATATCAACAATACCCAAAGTCTCTGGGAATTGAAGACGGGGGTTACATTTACAATATGATACATGGTTTACAAACTATTACATCCGATTGTATCAGGTGAGTGATTTGATTGAATATTTCCACTTCCATGGTACATCACAACTGTTGCCTTGATGACAAAGATTGTTCTTCTATCATGCCACTATAAATTTGTGATGATGAAGCCAGGATGCTGCTGCTGTCTGAATGCTTCTGCCTTCCAGTAGAATAAAAGCTCTAAGAGGACAGTGAGCCCCCTTTATTTTTATTTTTGCATTCTCGGTATTAAACAGTGTCTTCCATGAAGCAGATATTTCATAAATGTTTGCTGAATTAAATTGTTGCTGCCTGTGAGGGGCCACTTTACATCCTTACAAAACATACAGGTTGTTACTTTTGTTTGTTTGTTTGTTTGGTTTTGTGGGGCAATGAGGGTTGAGTGACTTGCCCAGGGTCATAGAGCTAGTAAGTGTCAAGTGTCTGAGGCCAGATTTGAACTCAGGTCCTCCTGAATCCAGGGCTGGGACTTTATCCACTGTGCCACCTAGCTGCCCCCAGGTTGTTACTTTTGACATTCAGAAAAAATATATATTTATCCAATGTGACATTTATATTCTACTGATTTTGTCTATGCTATTGGCTTGTTGTAATGGTATTGATTTCTATTATTATTCATTAAAAATATAGTGCACTTTTCCTAAATTATGGATTTTGCAAACTTTTGCAGACCAGCCTGCGAAATTATGTGCTATTTTAAATATTTTATTTTTTTCAATTACATGTAAAAACAGTTTTTAACATTCATTTTGAAAAAATAATTAAGTTCCAAATTCTCTCCTTCCCTCTCTCCCTCCCCTCTCCCCCAAGATGGCAAACAGTTTGATATAGGTTATAAATTTGCAATCATGGAAAACATGTTTCCATATTGGTCATGTTGTGAAAGAAAACAAAACAAAACAAAAAAACAAACCCCAAACAAACAAACAAAACACCCACAAAAAATAAAATGAAAAATAGTAGGCTTCCATCTACATTCATATTCCATCAGTTCTTTCTCTGGAGGTGAGAGAATATTTTTCATTATGAGTCCTTTGAAAATGCCTTGGATCATTGTATTTTACGCAGCATTTGTAGCATTGCTTCCATGGACAAATACTTGCCAATTTCCAAATAATTGAGTCACAAACTTTTGAAATGTCACGTTTATCTGTCAGAGACTTCCTGTACAAGGAAGATATGACATAGAAACTATATTGTGGTATGTTACTACTCGGAAGTGGCTACATGGTATAACCAATCAGATAGCCTTACCTTCAGAAAGACCTGGCTTGTAGTCATGCCTCTGACATATACTTACTGTATTAGTCAGAATAAGTTACACTCTCAGTGCAATAGTAAACTTGATAAGACTAAAATTTACAGGGGAGTTGTTACATGATAGAAATCCTTACTTACATGGATCTGGACTTGCCAGAAACAGCAACAAAAAAATGGCATGGGAAGCTTATTATGACACCATCTCCCCGTTTAAATACTTCCAGGATCAATCTTTTTGTTGACATCCATACTGTCATGCCTTCTGACTATTTTGTTTCTGAGAATTTATGTGGCTAAAAGTCATCACCCTCTATCTGACCTGACCATTAGTGCACATGAAATTATCCATGCTTGTCTCCAGACAACAGATGTATAGCACTATACAGTCTATCACCAGGCCTGTTAGAGAAGGCTTTCCAGATATGGGGGATATACCAGAGCTTGCATTCCATTGATTTGGGTTTGTGAACCCAGGGTTTATATGCATGCAACAAGGAGGCACAGGAATACAACTTGGGATGACAATATTTACTTAAAAAAATAAATTTAGTAAATAGCAAAATCATCTAGGACATGGAAGTATGGTTAATGAAATACTAATAATACTTTGTTTTCTCCAGAAATTGTCATTCCTCCTAATATGGCTTCAGAGGATTCTATCATCTAAGAAATATGTCTGACAAAAGAAATATCTTGATAGGATAAATAATAGGGGATTAAATCCCCCTATTGAACCAGAAAGGATGAGTTTAGTTAAAGTTAAAGACTTATCTCGGGTCACATAGAGTGAGTCGAAAAGAGTTCAGAGTTTGCTTAGGTTTCCTGACTCCAAATCCTGCAATTACAATGGGCTGTGTATAGGTGACCACAATTCTGGTGTGTTCAAGCCTGGGCAGAGTGTCAGTAATTATATCAATATTAAAATGTTTTTAGCCACATCAACTCAAAATTGTTTTGGCAAAGTAGCCCCCTTTCCAATGGTATTACTACACAGAACTCATTCTGATTGGCTTCTCAAATGGTGGTGACCTGCCCACTCGATTGTCCTGGCAGTGCAGAAATGGCTTAGGAAAAATAGCAATTCAGCAAAAACTACAGTATTCTTTTGAAAGTGGAGGAGAGGAGACTTTAATAAAGCAAAGTTTTTATCAAATTGAAAAATCAACTGTGAGGTACTTTTCTCTTCAGAAAACCCTAGAGAGTATTATTTTGGGAAATCGCCTGCTTATATCTGTATTGGTTGGTTATCCATCTTCTGTTTGAAAAACAATCTCCTTAGGTGACCTGCAGAGAATCCAAGTTTTTTCTCCCTTTCATGTAGATATTCTCTAGATAATATATCTTCCAAAGCTTTCATAGTGCTTTAAGAAATGGCTACCATTATTCTCTAGATGCTTTTAAAGAATCTTTTTATGTTTTTCATTCTTGAAAACATATTTCTCTTCTTACTTTTGACTTAACAAATGCTTTTGTCTTTTCTTTGTGATCTTATTTTCCAGCTTCAGGTTTGGATAGCTCTTTTCAAAAAATCCTTTTCAATGCTTTCTTAGTGATTATGAAATTTTAGGGTACAATCCATATTAGTCTTTCTGGCAGTACATGCACAATACATATATATATATATACATATATACACAAATATATTTATATTCATGTATTTATACACACATATACATATATATGTATACATATATACTTATTTATTTCAAACACATATGGAAATTCTTGCTATTTTTCTGAAATTCACTTCTCAGTGTTCTTATTTTCTTTTAGAATGAAAATGGTATTTAAAGTCATCCAGTTTCTAGAATAGCCAAATCCCACCAAAATAAAACCAAATAAGATCAATTTCACAAGAAGACATAATTTGCTTCATAGGAAATTTCCCTTTCTATCATTTAGTCTCCATTGGTTGCTTAAAATTTTGAGCTGAAATAAATTAGGTCTTAAATTCTATTGTTTATTATATAAGGTCAGTAGAGGTAGATTAAGAAAGCTTTAGTAGGGGCAGCTAAGTGGCACAGTGGATAGAGCACCAGCCCTGGAGTCAGGAGTACCTGAGTTCAAATCCGGCCTCAGACACTTAACACTTACTAGCTGTGTGACCCTGGGCAAGTCACTTAACCCCAATTGCCTCACCAAAAAGAAAAAAAAAGAAAGCTTTAGTAATAACTGTTTAAAATGGCAGTATGTTAAGCTGAAGTTATGATTATATCAGTTTCAGTCATTATGTTTTGAAGTTAATGTCTTCTGTTGACAAATGTCATTGCAAATTACAATGAAAAAGCAATGGATTTGGAGTTAAAATATATGTTTGAAGCAACAGTCTTTCCAATTCAGTAACTTATTTGCTGAACTTTAGTAATATGGAAATTATATAAAGTGAAAATAATGTCTGTTATAAAACTGTTGTATTATTAATCTGAACTTATGTAGACATCCTTTTCACAAGAGTCACTGTGAATGAATTAATTCATCAAAAAAACACCACCTAAGTGTTTACTATATGCCAAGAACTCCATGTGCAACACAGGACCTAGTATAAAGGCTAGGACAATTAAATTATTAACATCCTGATAATTGCCTATTGACTGATTGTACCAACTGTTCTAGGAACTGACTGTATCAGCTACAGATAGCTTTATCAATCTGGCAATCATCTGCATAGGGATGATAACTGGACCCACGTGAGATGATGAGATTGCCAAGTGAGATACTATGGAAGAAAAGGGGGTTCAGAAAAAGCCTTGGGAGCTATTCATCATAGCATGAAGAAAGAAAAGACATAGCAAAGGAGACAAAGAAGGAATAGTCAGAAGGTGGAGGGAATGAAGTGGGAAACATTTTAGAATAAAAGAAAGCTTGTAATTATAGGCAGTTGAGTATTCCTGAGGGTATAGGGGTAGGCAGATATGGAGTTGGACACTGGGGTAGTTGAGAGGTTGAGATGAAGAGGATTAAATGTAGGGGGAGACAAAATGGTCTGTATATTACAAGTCAGGGGTTCAGAATCACTGGAATGAGAATATACAGTGAGGAAAATATAATAGCCACTGAAGAATGAGTCAAGGCAAGTATTAGTGGTTGGAATGAGGTCTCTTTAGAGAGACAGGTGATTAAACAAAAGAGTTCAGGGTTGGAAAGGCTCTGAGGCAAAGCTGAAAACCAGGAGGAATGTAAGTCAATCTAATCCTGGGGGTGATTTCCAGCAAAAGCCTTGTGTGAAACATTGCCCTCAAAGAAATTGTGCTGCACTCTCCCGAAGATGTATGTAGTGCTCATGGGGAGAATGGTCTTAAATTTAGGCTATAGTGGTAGGGAGGCCCATTTTTAGAACACACTCATAGTAAATGGTAATTCATAACTCTTGCTACTCCAGTGCCTTGGAGTTCTTTCTTTTTCAGTAGAATCTTCATAAATCTCCCCTCAGGTAGATTGTCTCTCTCTGTGCAATGGGATGTGCAAGTTGGTTCCACTCTTGAGTCCATGACAGCCCCTCCTCTGCTGTGAGAATTCACATCCCTTGAAGCTGCTGTTTCTTTTGGGTGATGAACTCTCTGTATTCTTGTCAGTCCCCAGGTGTGTGCCTCTGATCCTTGATGGATGCATGGTTTCTTACTGGGAAAGTAGCTCTGATGACCTGGTTGAAAAAGAGGAAGAGAGAAACATCTCTTCCTCTGGTCTTCCGCGGCATTTCCTTTGAAAAGCAATCCCTGAGCCTCAGTTCCTCAGTGCTAAATGACTTGATTCTTGAATATTTAGATCAAGGTGTAACTGATTCTCTCAGTCAATCACAAGATAATTCCTGTGAGATGTCAGTGATTTTATCCAATAGTGAAGGCCTTATAATTCTCTTAAGTTCTCTGATGACTAATTTACACATTTCTGTGGGATTGTTGGAAAATTCTTTAACATATCCTTTATGCATTATGATTACATTCTAGACTTTCTGGAATTACATGAATTGAGATTGGGAGAGAGAGAGAAATTACCTTCCTTAGAGATACCTATGTACAAAACCACATCTAATAGTAATATTTTTGTTGTTGAAGGAGATAATTAGAAGCAAAGTGGGTGCCCATCAATTGGGAATGTCTGAATAAGTTGAAGTATTTAAATGTAATATAATAAACATAAGCAATGATAAATAAGATGGATTCAAAGAAACCTAGGAATATTTGTATGAACTGATGCAGAGTGAAGGAATCGAAACCAGGAAAACCATTTACACAAATAACATCCCAAGATAATGTAAAAAACAACGAGAGCAACAACATTGAAGGACTTTATCACTTTGATCAATGCAGTGACCAATCAGGACTTCAGAGACTTATCAAGCTAGGTGGTGCAGTGTATAGAGTGCTAGGCCTGGAGTCATGAAGACTTGAGTACAAATTCAGTCTCAGATACTCAATAAATCTGTGACCCTGTGCAAGTCACTTAACCTCAGTTTACCTAAGTTTCCTTATCAGTAAAAAAGAGATAGTAACAGTAACCTGCTTCCCAGCATTGTTGTGAGGGTAAAATGAGATAATATTTGTAAGGCACAACTTTAAGTTGTTTTATATATGTATGTATATATATATTCTGGCTATTATTGTTAATAATAATATTTGTGTTATTATTATTATTAAAGATGATGAAGCATGCTTCCCACCTCTTGGCAGAGAGGCAATTGGTTAGACTTGTAGGATGAGACTTAACAACTACAGATGTAGTCAATATATTAATTTTTTCAGTTGATTAAAATTGTTGGTTATAAATAAGGGTTTCTATATTGAGTGTGAGTTGGTGGATAATAGGAATGGTGAAAAAGAAAAGAGGGAAAAGAAGATCAATGAAACATAAAGAAATACATAGAAGAAGGAAGGATGATTTTGTTAACTATTGTGTTAAATTTAATGTATACTTAAAATAAGGCAAATAATCTATAACACAAGTTTAGATTGATATACAGTACTCTTTTCTGTTCATTTTTTAAAAAGCGTCTTTGTTGATATTTGTTAGGTTGGTGATGAAAACATGTAAAAAAAGTTTCCACTTTGGAGCAGCTAGGTGGCACAGTGGATAGGGCACTGGCCTTAGATTCAGGAAGACCTAAGTTCAAATCCGGCTTCAGACCCTTGACACTTACTAGCTGTGTGATCCTGGGCAACTCACTTAACCCTAATTGCCTCACCACCTCCCTCCAAAAAAAGGTTTCCACTTTGCCAGTGGATATAGCATGAATAAAGACAAGTAAAGATGAAGTAATTTGAGGAAGAAGAGAGCCCTGCCAAGTGGAAGAAGTGGAGAAGATAGAAAATAGTAGAATAAAAATATGTTAAATATTATACATTAAGAGCAAGGCATTTTGACATAGTAGAAAGAGAGGCCCCAAGCCAGTATGACAGATAATGCTAATAATTAGTTCATTTCAAGCCTCATGGCAACTTAATGCCCCCTCAGCAAATTAGGAATACTATCACAATTGCTCTGAGCTGCCAGTTAGGAAAATTCCTAACACTTATGCAAAGGTTTGACTCTGCCTCAATTTCCATTGATATTGATCTCTTGGTAACCCCACAGCTTCTTTGTGCTTGAAGAAAATGTTTGGTAAAGAAATAGCAGAATATATGAGAGTAGCTGATATGAAATAAATACTCAGAAAGGGAGTTGAGGAAAGAGCCTATTTTTTTTTCCTTAGGACTTCTTTCAGTCCTTAAGGAAGTGAATGTAACTGGTGCGAGATAGGAAACAATTATTTCTGATGTATTTACTATGTGACAGACATTTTATTAAGTGCTTTGCAGATATCACCTCATTTGATCCTTACAACAACCCTGGGAAACAGGTGCCATTATGACCCCCATTTTACAGTTGAAAAAACTGAGGGAGCTTGAAGTTAAGTGACTTGTCCAGTATCACATAGCTAGTAAATATCTAAGGTTGGATTTAAACTCAGGTGTTCTTAACTCCATGCCCAGCCTCTATCCACTGTGCTGCCACCTGTTCTGAGTTTCTCCTCCAAATCTAGGGCTAACATCTCACCTTGGCCTCTCCCTTTTCTTCCATGTTTGAGTTCTATTTTCTCTTTCTTTTTATTTCCTGGTGGCCCCTGTACTGACAATTCTTTCCAATTCAGTTCTTAGTGTTTCCATTCTTTCCTCTTGACCACCAGCCCCATGGCATCTCTCCTTGGTGCTGAAATACCTCCTTTTATACATGCTCAAAGCATGGCCAAAGTCCCTCATCCAAGGTGAAAAGACTTCTTGTCATACCTTTGATTTATTCTAGGTGGTGCCCAAGGCTTGTTCATACCTAGTGAACAACAGAGATTTGTTCTCACAGGATAAATGCATCACTGTTTAGTATTATGACATCTACTTCAAAAAGCATTTGTTATAATTTACTTGATTTACTCCCATCAATCCCTACCATTAGACCAGGAAGACCTGGCTTCAAGCCTAGTCTCTGGCATATTTTGGCTATGTGACACTTATCATATCATTTAACCTCTTATTGCCTGGGGAATGTCTCCAAGACTGTAAGTATTAGGCACTTACTTGTAGAGATTTTTATTAAATTGGTAGATTGCATTTTCTTATCTAGAAATCCCCTAAACCAATTAAATTAGAGGTTTAATCCCTAGTCTGTAATGCTTAATACATTATGATGACAGCATCCTAGATGTACAAAATCCTATAAAAGGTCTGAGGAGGGGGAAAAACATTTTTAATTGAGAAAAATTTCAGGAGAATGATAGGGGAATTTTAAAAGACAAAGAATGGTCCTGGGACTTTATGCAAATAAAAGAGCAGTAATTATCCCCAACTTACAGAGGTAGAAGTCAAGGTCCAAGATCCATTATTAGCTCAAAGCCTAAAAGATGAGGGTGTTATCTGGTAACATTTATTTCAGCATCAATGATCTGGACTGGGTGTCAGGACAACACCAGTTCTATTGGTTAATTAATCGGTCAGTTTCCCTCTTCAATGTCAGAGCATTGTCACTTGATGAACAGAATACTACTCTAGAGCTCTAAATTTCATCTGAACATGTTATCTAAGTCTTTGACTTCACAAAGGTAAAACTGCAAGCTGGAAATGTAAACATTCCACAACAAAATGTGTTTGATAGATAAATAATAGACTATTCTTCTGATAAGTGTGAGGGAAAACAATAGTCTTTTCAATAATTCTCAGGAACTCAGCAGCAATGTGACAAAGGCTCTTCTTTTTCCTTCTTGTGAGAAGGAGGCACCCTAGTGTGCAGCTAGTGGGTGCAAAGAAAGGGGGCTCACAGGCCCTGTTTTAAATCCTAGTCCCTAATGCAAATGGACCCTCCCCTTTTTCATCATTGTTCTGATTACTCAAGGGTTACAATCTATGTACAAAAACTAGCTAATCAGAATGCAGTATTCCCATCCCTCTTCCTTATACAGGCATAACTCAGGAGTGGACCTTATTCTTCCTTATATGGACACAACTCAGGAGCGGACCTTATTGAGACCAGGGCTCCTTGAACTATGTGTTTTTGTTAGCCAGAGGGTGAGGAAGGGATCTGAGACCTTTGTCCTAAAAACAGGTCAGGAGGATTATGATTGGCTGTGATATCCTCATTGAGAGGAGACAACTACCCATTTTCTCACATAAGTATAATGTAAGGAGGATAAGTATTTTTTTTAAAGCATTCATTTTGGAACAACTTACTGCCTTGGAAACCCCACAAAAGAAATTAACAGGAAAAAGAAGTAAATCATAGAGTGAAATCAAAACCTTTCAGAGTTCCATTTAAAGCTGTTATAGGGGGGAAAAAAGACCCCCCCAAACTCCAGGTGTAAGATCTCTTCTTATTCTTAAAATACCTCCATGACTGGTTTCATTCAAAATAACACTGAATATTCATTTATATTATTGAATCATTTTGAGATTACTACATTGCTTTTGAAGGTTTTTTTTTAAATTTCTGAAATACATTCCTATTTATTATCCAAACATTATGTAAAGAAGAAAAGAGCACAGGCTTCCTTTTTGCTGCTCTGCACATCCATGGTACTGATTCAAGAGACAGCTCTCTATGAGACAGTTTTATAAGAGGGAAGAAAGAACTTTGAAAAGTTGGCTTAATATTCCTACTATGGTGACAAAGAAGGGGAAGAGGATGATGCATTTCCCTCTTTTGACATGATAGACTCCATTTTAGAATGAATTTTCCTTTCATTATAGAAAGGCTCAACTCTTCTGTTTGCACTTCCTTTGTCCAAGGATAAGAGAGAAGCAAAACATGGCTTATCTTCTCTCTGACCTCCCAAGGCTAAGGTAGTCAATTAACATTTATTAAGTGTCTACTATGGGGCAGCTAGGTGGCGCAGTGGATAGAGTATTGGCCCTGAAGTCAGGAGGACCTGAGTTCAAATATGGCCTCAGACACTTAACACTTACTAGCTGTGTGACCCTGGGCAAGTCACTTAACCCCAATTGCCTCACCCCCCCCCCAAAAAAGGAAGTGTTTACTATGTATTAGGAATTGTGGTAAGCACCAGGGAAACAAAGAGAAGACAAAAATATTCCCTGCTCTCAAGGAGGTTACATAGCATGGAGATGACAAGCTTGCTATATGGTGTCATTGTTGTATGGTTATTTTGAATCCTGTCTGACTCTTCATGACCCCATTTGGGATTTTCTTGGCAAAGATATTAGAGTGGTTTGCCATCTCTTTCTCTAGTTCACTGTACAGATGAAGAACAGAGACAGTTTAACTAGAGTTAAATGACTTGCTCAGGATCACACAGCTAGTAAGTGTCTGAGGTCAGATTTGATCTCATGAAGATGAGTCTTCATGAGTCTAGCCCCTGTACTCAATCCACTGTGCCACCTAGCTGCCCTGAGATAACACAGAATAGTGTCTAATTAGACAAGTGTCTCTATAGACATTAGGTCCATAAGAATGAAATGGGAAAGGTTCTATATCTTCACGTAGCTACTACAGATCCAGTTTTGATTATGTTGTCATAGGGATACTTTTTGGGTATGCATTAGACTACATGACCTCTGAAATTCAGCAATTCAATTCATCAACAAATCAATAAACATTTAAGTGCCTACTATATGCCCCCTACTAGTAAACTATGTTTAAGCACTGTATCTGGGATTCAGTTTGTATAATTTTTGAAGGATTGAAATGTTAGACAGACCCCTCATCTGGAAAGTGCCTCAGGAACTTTTGCTAACATTTTACATATTTTGTATACTCTCATTCATTTGACAAAGGAGACTCCTGCTTACTTTTTTTTTTTTCCGGGGCAATGAGGGTTAAGTGACTTGTCCAGGGTCACACAGTTAGTGTCAAGTGTTTGAGACTGGATTTGAACTCAGGTCCTCCTGAATCCAGGGCTGGTTCTTTATCCATTGCACCACCTAGCCTCCTTCTGCTTGCTTTTTTTTTTTTTTTTTTTTGGTGAGGCAATTGGGGTCAAGTGACTTGCCCAGGGTCACACAGCTAGTAAGTGTTAAGTGTCTGAGGCCAGATTTGAACTCAGGTACTCCCAAATCCAGGGTTGGTGCTCCATCCACTGTGCCATCTAGCTGCCCCTTTCTGCTTGCTTTTTAATGGCAAGTATCAACATTTGATTTGAAGAATCTCTAAATCCAAGAGTTGAAAGGGACTCCAGAAGACACTGAGTTCAACCTGTACTTCCCCAAGAATTCCTTCTCCTGATGGACTTGCCATGAGGGGCAAAATGGTTTATTCCTTGCAACCTGTTCTATATTTGGATGACTCTAATCATGAAGGAATTCTTTACTTGGAGCCCAAATTTGCCTCACATCAATGTCTACATGTTAATTCTAGTTTTCTTGTCTGGGATTTAGTAAAACCAAGCTCACCTCTCCTCCAGATACTTGAAAATAGTAATCATAACCCTTCAAGTCATCTTCTCCTTAGGTCAAATATCCCTATTGCTTCAAAAATGTTATGGCATGGGCAGCTAGGTGGCACAGTGGATAACGCACTGGCCCTGGATTCAGGAGAACCTGAGTTCAAATTTGGCCTCAGGTACTTGACATGTAATAGCTGTGTGACCCTGGGCAAGTCACTTAACCCTCATTGCCCTGCAAAAAAAAAATGTTAAGGCTTCTTCTACCTTCCCTTCACCATATTAGTTGTACTCCTCTGGACATACTTCAAGTCATCTATGTCCTTCCCAAAATACAGCATTCAGAACTGAACCTAATACTCCAAAAGTGAGACCACCGGGGTAGAATGGCAAAATTAAGTAGCATTTATAGAGAACGTTAAAGTTTGTAAACATACATTATTTATTTGGTTTGAAGGGTTTGAAGGTACAGGGTGTTTCAAAAGTCTTTTTAATTTTTTTGGTTTTAAGCTAATAAAGCTTAAAAGTACACAAAGACTTTTGGGGCGCTTTACATTATCATCCTCATTTTATAGATGACAAACCTGAGGCTCATAGAAATGAAGTGACTTGCCAAAGGTCACAAAATAGTAATTTTTAGAGGGAGGACTTTATCCCAGACAATCCTCATTCCACATCCAAAATCCCAGCCTCTATTCCATCATGTGAAACTATTGCTGTCCTTGCTCTGGTCGCTATTGCTATAGCCATTATCTCCTATTCTTTGGTCATGAATCCTTCAGGCCATTCATTTAAGGTCTAAGGAATTTTAAGGTTAGGACTTAAGACAGTGACACAAGCTACTCAATAATTGTAATGCACATAATGGCTACTTAATATTGTTGAAATGAACTGAATTGAAATGAGGGCTTAACCCAACAACTCAATAGAATAGAATAAAAGTTAGTATTTCCAGTGCAGTATTTCTCACCAGATGAGTTTGGTCTTTGGGAGACAGCATTGTCTTAGTGAAAATATTGTGTATTTGGAGTCAGATGACCTGGGTTCAAATCCTATCTCTTCTACTTACTACCTATGTGACCTTGGATAAGTCATTTTGCCCCTCTGGGACTCAGTTTTTTCATTTAGAAAATTAAGGAATTAGACACTATCACACATAAAATCCATTTGAAATCTAAATCTAAAAGAATTTAGTCAAATTCTGGAAACCTGTCAGCAATGGAAAAAAATCATTTCTAGGCAGATATCCAATCCCTGTTAACCTTTCTAATCCAATGAGAAGTTTATAAAATGACTTCCATCTTCCTTCTTAGGGATAAGAGTTGGATATGTTGCCATTGACCTTTACTAGTCCAAGCACATTTGCACTGGACCTGAAGGAATAAATTGGTTACCTAGCCATGGGTAGAAGATCTGGAAATGAGATCCTAAAAAGTATCAGCATTTGTTTGCTAAGCCAGAGAGCAGAATCTTAGTGTATTCATCCTCTTCTTTCCTGAAACCATTCATAAGAACATGGTTCCACAGCATCAGCTGTCCCCGAGAGCCCTAAGCTCTGTCAAATGAGGATTTATATCCTTTGCAAACACAGACCGTATGCCATTGTTTCATTTTCAGAAATCACAGGGTGATTACTTTTCGGTAAACAAAGAGGGCTGCTATCATCTTTACCAGTCTTCTGAAGATCAGCTTTTTTTTTTTTTTTCCTGAATTCAATTCTTTTAGCTCCCTGCTAAATGCAACATGCATTTCAAACAGTTGTCTTTCTTCTTTAATCCACTTTCTTTCTTCATTTGGTAGAAAATTATAATTGAGCCCTCATTCAAATCCAGCAGAGATGACTTTCAAAGGCCATTCAAGACCTAATCTGTGTCTTTTACAAGACTGAGCCACTTGGAGACTGAAGAATTAAAATGTCTGTCATTGGCATATGAAGATGTTCTCAGCAGCTGGATTGCAAAGGAAGCTTTTTTACCTAACAATTGCACTGTGCCCCTTTTGACATTGATGGAGCCGATATTCATTAGAGGAGTGGAAATTAAAAAGTTCTACCCGTTGGCACAATAACTTTGGTGCAGTATAATAATAAAATATTCAATGCTCTGGGAGCATCATGTGGGACCTACCAGTCCACATTGAATATGACTTGAGAGGTGATCTTTTTTCTTATTCCTTCTGATTGGTTTTTTAAAAAAACAACAAAACCTTAACAGCTATGTTCACTATGGGATATATTAACTCAATTACAAAGTCACCTTACAAAACACTAATAGTATCCTGGACACCTTAGCAAACATGGTACAGTTTTCAAATACAAGAGGTCGAATTCCATTCCACTGGATAGCATAATCAAAGGACCAGAGTGCAATGAGTTCCCTTTTTTTTTTTAAATTTATCATTTCTATGGCTCTAGAAAACTGTTATGACTGCCTGGTATAAGTACTAACTGATGTAGGTAAGCAGTTTTTAAATCAGGAGGGATTTGCTATGGGTTTCTGAAAGTCACTTACTCTGTTATTTATTCGGAATAACATATAGACATTCCGTTTTTGATATGAATCATTTTATTTTCAACAGCATCTTCAAAATAGTATGGCTAATGTAGCATAGAAGTTCAATTCAAGACTTAATAATGAACTCAAAAGGCATATTAATAGAACTTTTTGTCTCATAGACCATAAAGTCAAGCCTTTCATTTTTTTTCCAGAATTTTTTTTGTGGTGTAAACAAATGCAATGGCCATTTTGGATGTGATTTTCTTTTTCTTAGCCTGAACACTTTTAGTATGTGAGGCCTGTCTCATTTCACTAGGCTTCTAGAGAACTTGACTTTATTGGAAGGGGCTTCTCATAGGAAAACTATGTATTATTAACCTGGAGAAACAATGTTTAGGAGAAATGACTTTCCTATGGGAATTCTTGCTGTGTCTACACTGAACATGAGTTCAACATGCTATAATCAATTTTTGCATGATATTGAACTGTTAGAATATTACCAAACCTGTACTAGACCATCAACCCTTACTCTTATAGAACTATACTCCCTCTTCAATCTCCTAATTTTACACATCATTTTCTCAGCTAACTACATACCACCCTCATTTGCTTTTGTTATTGATTATGAAATTTTGATAAAAAGGTTAAGAATATTTGGTGAAGCTTGTTTCAATTCAGTTCAACAGTTATTCCACAATCAATACCAGGCACTATATGATTGCTCTCAGTGTTGAAGATAGAAAGACAAAAAATGTCCTTAACCTCAAGAAGCTTATATTCTTCTGGGGGAAAAGGCATAACAAATAATTCAAAAAGAAATTGTCCATTTAGATTTGCTGTGTATTTGCATGGCTCAAACCTACCTCAACGTCTAGCCAACCTGTTCACTATAACCAAATCTTCACCTTTGATTATTTAATTA
Source organism: Dromiciops gliroides (assembly GCF_019393635.1). Classification (NCBI taxonomy): domain Eukaryota; kingdom Metazoa; phylum Chordata; class Mammalia; order Microbiotheria; family Microbiotheriidae; genus Dromiciops; species Dromiciops gliroides. The sequence continues at coordinate 227,566,173 of NC_057865.1, forward strand.
TTGCTCATGATTAAAAGCTTACTGCTCTGAATGACCAAATTTATTTAACAAATTCATTTATTTAACACATTTCTCTTTACATTTAAACTGTGTATGACTTTAATGATTGAAGATTTTTTTAAAGGACCCCCAAAGGAACTCTATTTATAGTTCTACTTTAGCATACTACACTATTGATATTTGGATCTATATTTTCCCATTAGTTGTAAAGGTAGGATTAGGTCAATTTTATTTTGAAATCAGATTTTAGACATTTTAAAATATTTTCACAGAATTTCATAGGTGTAGAGGAATCTCAGTGACCATCTAATCTAATCTTTACCTGAAAAAAAAAAAGAATCTCCATTTCAACATAACAGTCATCTGGCCCTTGCCTGAAAACCTCTACTCAGAACATTGTGTCTCTCAACTCTTATTTTGTATAGTTAGGAAGTTTTTCCTTACAGTAATTTAAATGTACATTTTTGCAATTTCCATCTATTATTCCTGGTTCTACCTTTGGTGTCAAACCAAACAAGTCAAATCCCTTTTCCAAGTACCACATTTTGAAGTCCTTGAAGATAGCTTCTTGGGTCTTATCTTTTCCAGGTTAAACGTCCTGAGATTCTTCAGATGAACCTCATTACATTGATTCAAGTACCTTTGTTACCTTGGTTGCCTTCCAATGGAAGGTCTCTACCTTATCAAAGTCCTTCCTAAACTGTGGTGTGTAGAACCAAACAGAATACTTAAGGAGTAGACTGATTAGATCAGTGTATATAACCTGAGTGCCATTTCCTTATCCCTGGAAGCTATACTTCTCTTAAGGTAGCCCAAGATTACATTAACTTTTCTGACTGGCCTATATTGTTGACTTTGCAGGACACTAAAATACATAGTTCTTTTTCAGACTGTTGTCTAACCATGCCTCTCTTATTTTGTATTTGTGAAACTGATTTTTTTTTTGATGGGGCAATGAGGGGTAAGTGACTTGCCCAGGATCACACAGCTAGTCAGTGTAAAGTGTCTAAGTCTGGATTTGAACTCAGGTTCTCCTGAATCCAGGGCCAGTGCTTTATCCACTATGCCACTTAACTACCCCACTGAAGGTGATTTTTTAAATCAATGCAAGACTTTGAATTTATTTAGATTAATTTCATATTATTAGAATCAGCTACTATTTTGACATATCATACAATGTTATTCTATCTAGGTCTTTCCATAGGAAAATAATTAGAAAACATTTTCTCCCTCATTCCCAAGCAAACTTCTGGCTTATTCATTGGCCCTTGATGGTTGAGTGACATGATAGTTGTTATCCATAAACTTAATGATAGCTGAGTGAAGAGCAATTTGTCTGTATTGTGACCCATAAGTATATGAAAAAGCTTCACCTTTGTTGTATAGATGCATCCAAACCTTGGCCTGTGCCTAGTAGAGCACAGACCTTCACCTTCACTTTTTGGGTGTCTCAGTTTCAGTGAATGTCTCAAAACTGGGAGAGTCAACGCACCATGACCAGATATATTTACATAAAGATTTAAGGAAGGTCTCATTTGTTTGAGCTAAATGCTACTATATCCTTGTTAAATATCCTGTCTATGCTATAGGTGGGTAAACCTCCTTTTGTTAACTGTGAAAAGACTTATGAGTTCATCACCTCATCCCAACATTGAACCTGAACTAACAGGGTGCTGACCTAAGTGAAGCTGTACTTTAATAAAGTAGCACAGAGAAAGGGACCAATCTGTACTCTTGATGTTTATGTAACCTAGAAGTCTTACGGCATTAAAAAATTACATTCATAATGCTAGATGTCTAGGATTTGACAGTCTTTTTGGAGCTAGAATTCACAATAGTGTGTTGGCTAGCCTTATCAGGGTTTTTTTGAATATTAGTAAAGGCATTTGTTCATGCTCCTTTTGAGGTACTTTTGTCTCTTTTACCCAGAGGTATTGAAAGGATCTAGGATTTTGTTAAGGATTAATGACTTGAGAGTCAGACTCTGAAGGAAACTAAGGGGAAAATATACTGTAAATTTGTACCAAGACCTCTTGCCCCTGTTAGTGCCACCAGATCACAAGCCATTTGCCAATTGACAATAGAATTCAATGCAATATACCTGAGTAAATGGTTCTAAGAGTAAATACTTCCCTCCTTCACCTCTGACATTGTTCGATCACACAAATAGTCTTTTGTGGCAATGCAGTTATTGTCTGAGAAACAGGGGGAAATAGTGGGAACTGATTGGAACTTGGAATTAGGTGAGACCTCTGCTCAAATTTCACCCCTGGCACTACCTATGTGATCCTGGACCTTTGTGGGGCTCATTTGGCTTTTGTGACTGTTGGCTGCCTTGTTTGCAAAATGGAGACATTGTTAAATTATTCAGGTGATATCTTGAACTATGGTGAGAACCCCAAGGGATAATATATGCAAAGCACAGCTGTTACTACTTCTATTTCAGTGTAGGGCCTTATAAGGGAAAGCATTCATTTATTATTTTCTTTTTCTTCTTATTCTTTTATTCTAATTACCAATATCTCAGGAGCAGTGATTCTTATGTTATAAGAACAATATTTTGTTATCAAATAAATACAACTAGGTGGTACAGTGGATAGAGCAATGGGCTTGGATCTTCATGAGTTCAAACCCAACCTCAGACACTTACTAACTGTATGACTCTGGGCAAGTCACTTAACCCTATGTGCCTCAGTTTCCTCATCTGTAAAATGAAGTGGAAAAGGAAATGGCAAACCACTTCAATATCTCTACCAAGAAAACCCTAAATGGGGTCACAGAGTCAGAAATGACTGAAAAAACTCAACAACAAAGTATAAGTATTTACTGAATACCTACTATGCACATAGCATCCTCATTTTAACTTACTTTTTTGTTGTTACTGAGTTTGGAACTGGAGGGATTACAAAAGAAATGAATACAATAATCTTAAAAACTTGCTTTGTCGCTGAGAAGAAAGAATCACAGAGTCTGAAGGAAAATTAGAGTTTGCTAACTCCAACCCTGCCTGATTGCTAATCTCGACAGTGCTAGCATCAATCTCAAAAGGAAATGAGGGTCATTAATCCAGGTATGGGGATCCCTATGGGCCATGAATTGATTTGGTTTTAAGATGTATTGTTATCTTTGCCTTATTGTATTTTGGTTATTTTGTTAGATATTTCCCAATTACCTTTTAATCTGGTTTAGCCCATGTCGTGCCACATGGTAGAGCATACATTTGACACCTCTGTTCTACAACATTCTGGACAAGTGATCAACCAGTGTTTGCAAGACTTCTGATGAGCAATAATCCACTATCTTCAGCCCATTCCACACCTGGAGAGTTCTAGCTATTGTTAGGAAGTTTTTCTTTAAATCCAGGCAAAATCTGCCTCTTTATAACTTCAACCCATTGATTCTTGTTCTGACCTCTAAAGGCAAGTGAAATAAGTTTTAGCCCTCTTCCATATGCTAGCCAATAAATATAAAGAAAATACAGGAAAGGATATCTGTCTATCTATTTATACACACACACATATATATATATACATATACACATATATATATATATACAAATACATATACATATTATGATAGAATTATTAATAATAGGGTTTTTTGGGGCTCCCAGAAGCCCCCACTGAGAGAGCCTGGTCTGACCTTTCTTAAGGCCAGCCCATAGTCAGAAAGATGTCTCACTCAAAACCACACCCACCTGAAAGTCTTGTTCCTGCCAGAGGGTGTGTTCTCTGACCTCTGACCTCACTGCGTTCTGCTCATGGACCACCCTAGAATCCAGTGAACCAATAGATTTGAATGATGCTAGCCAATTATCTTTAAGCAGTGTGTAAGGGCTGCTTCTCTTGCTTCCCTCAGAGAGCTTACACTCACTGATCACTCTCTTGGCCTGGGACCATGGAGGGGGAGCCACTCGGCCCAGTTCTCGCTCTCTCTCCTCTCTTCTGGATAGGCTTTCTTAACTTTCAGAGCCATGTGTGCTCTTTTTACTAATACTTAATATGCTTTAATAAATGCTTAATGCTCCAAAACTGGTGCAGTAGCCTCTAATTTCCAAGTAACAAATATATAATAAACCCCAGCTAATTTTCCCTAAACTTTAGACAGTAATAAGGCAACCACATATAATTTTACTCACAACAATATACACACATATAAGTACATATGTACACATACATGTACATATATAGATCTATGCATGCATGTATATATGTATACATGCATACACAGGTGAGTATATGTATATGTGTGTGTATATAATGCAGAATAGGTTTAATGCCAAAATTTAAGGTGTATAAATAACAAACACTTCAGGAAATCTGGAGAAGATGGGGGAAGCCTCATGGAAGAATTAGAAATTGAATTAGATCCTTAAGAATGAGGCACATGGATAAATATCAGGTCTATATTTCTATAGAACAGTGAAATAATTAATAAATTTTCTTCTAGTATATGTATCTAAAATATAGTAACAGATTGATCTAGGTTCTTCTTGGTGTCCTCACTTGTGTGCATTACAACATTTTTCTATGGGACTGAACTCTGGCCATGAGATTTGGATTAGTAAATTTATAGGGGATTTATTTCTCCTACTCCCAACAAATCTCAGGCCCTGTTTTGATCCATGCCTATGTTAAATGGAATGGAGAAGAAACTGCAAACTCAAATTGAAAACATGGACTCCATAATTTCATTTCTTCACTTGATAGCTTTCCCATTCCATGCTGGGTATATTCTGACAAGCCGGGATTTTGGCAATTCAGCTGAAAGTAAACCTAAACAAATGAATGTGATTATAGGGCTCTAGCTTACCCGAATTACTCTATTAGAGAACTTGTTTAGACAAAAAAGATTTTCTCATTCCCACAACTGACAAAATATGGTATACAGTACACTTATAGCTTTAGAAAAACCATCCAAGTTTGAAAGCAAAGTATAGTAAAGCACAAAATTGTAACACTGACTTTATCTAAAGTGAAAAGCACAAGAGGCTATATGATGCTGAAAATTATAGGTCAGAGTATTACTCTGAAAGAGGAAAGTCATGAGCCACACTGCTGGTCAGAATTTAAACACACACACACATGCATATATTTGTAATAAGGGTCTATGCTTCCTTCACTGATGCAACTTCCTGAATGGTAGAGGCTGAGAAACTTGTTTCTTTGGAGAAGCATGATGACATGTAAACGAAGTGCTTTGGAGAGACTGTGTAGCATGTGTAGACATTCTGAAACTGGTTCTGATCAGTTAATCATGTGGTTGAGAAGAGTCTTTTTTGATTGATTTTTTTTTTTTTTTTGCAGGGCAATGAGGATTAAGTGACTTGCCCAGGGTCACACAGCTAGTAAGTGTTAAGCGTCTGAGGCCAGCTTTGAACTCAGGTCCTCCTGAATCCAGGGCCAGTGCTTTATCCACTGCGCCACCTAGCTGCCCCCTGATTGATTTTTATACTGAAAGCTGGGGGTATTTTCATAAAGGCCCAAGTCCACATGTGCTATGTCTTCTTGCCTCATCCTTGCTCAGTTTATAGTTGAACTCCTCTGCTGAGGACATGAAGGAAGAGAAAATTCTGTGTGGGTAGAGTCTTTGGAGTCTTCTCCCCATTAAGGCCTTATGGTTTTGAAAGGGCATTGGTTCTTGGCCTCTGCATTTCATCTTTTTTATTTTAGGTGAAGGAATTAGAGCTTCTTCCTCTTTGTGACTTAGAAAGGTCCAGAATATGTCTTTGCAATTCCACATTCCAGATTCTGAATTTGCAGCCAGTATAGGACCAATGCCTTGAGGAGCCAGGAACAACTTTTTTTTTTTTTTTTTTTGCGGGGCAATGAAGGTTAAGTGACTTGCCCAGGGTCACACAGCTAGTATGTGTCAAGTGTCTGAGGCCGGATTTGAACTCAGGTACTACTGAATCCAGGGCCAGTGCTTTATCCACCTAGCTGCCCCCCAGAAACAACTTTTAGGAATGACCCTTTGAGTCCAGACCAGCAGAAGCTGAAAGGAAAAATTCAACTGGAAATAATGCTAGCCATGGAAATGAACTTGGTGAGACCAATGCTATGTAGGGAATTAGCTAAATTAAGCCTACCTTCTCCTTTACCTCCTAGAGAATGAAGTTGTGTAAGGCAGAATATACCCCTGTGAGGTATTGGTAGAAATGTCTGTATTTTGTCCTTGTTATATTTTTAAAGTAAATCTCCCCTTTTAAAAGCTAATTAATGTTAAATAGCTAAAATGCACCTTAATGAGCACCTAACACTGTGGATAGGAGGGAATAAAGCTGTTGGGGGCTTAAGCTGATGACAATGGAGAAGAGACACCCCAAACCCTTCAGGTTACTATAGAACCCTGAGGGGAAGATATAGCAAAACTGAACCTGAGAGAGTGAGTCAGGGCATCTTTACTAAGTACATATGCTTATGTATATAAACATACATACATACATATACTCAGTTATGGATATATATATATATATATATATATATATTCATGGAAATGGAAATATATATACACATTGAAGTGTATACACATATATATTCTTACAAATATTGGGATTCTATAAAACTAAACCATTTACTGTAACATAGTAACATTTATGAAATAAAACAAGCATTTCTATATCACAGTAGAATAAAAGAAGAGATGATTGCACATGAAACTGCAAGTCTATTATGTAAGACTTGCTACTCATTTTATATATATATAAATGAATTGAGGCCCAGTCAGAAAATAATAACCCAGGGGCAGCTAGAAGGCACAGTGGATAGAGCACAGGCCCTGGAATCAGGAGGACCTGAGTTCAAATCCGGCCTCAGACACTTAACACTTACTAGCTGTGCGACCCTGAGCAAGTCACTTAACCCCAATTGCCTCACCAAAAGAAAAAAAAAAGAAAATAATAACCCAGTGAGAAAAAGAATAGTTTTGGATGGAATCATAGGATCTCAAGGTTGGAAGGGGCTTTAGAGTTCATTTATTGCCACTTCTACTCAAGAATTTGATCTATGATGTATTCAATGAATGATCAACCAGCTCCCCGTTTGAAGGGCTTTAATGATGGAAAAATCATTACCCTGTCTAATGTAACCCATTTCATTTTAGGTGGCTCTAATTGTTATCAAGTTTTTCCAAGCAATAATCAAATCCCTTTTTCACAAAATAACTTTTCAATGCTTAAATATTGGGATTGTGTCTCTCATCTCTAGGTTATAGCATAATAGTCCAAAGAATTATCAGGGATGCTCTCTCAGTGAAGGAACTTATCATACCCTCTAGATATTTAATTTCATTGATAATATCAAAGTGGCTTCTTTGGCAAGACATGTCCAACCAAAACATAAAATTTCAGATATAATTTGTTGTTAATGAGTCCTGTACAAATAATGTGTATTTGAAGTGAGAGTTTCAGGTGATGCTGTGATCAAAGAATTCATTACCCAATTGCCAGCCTATTGACTTCAAGTCACAGAATCAATCAATGAACAAGTATATAACAAGGGCTTACTATGTACCATGCATGCTCTATGTTAAGCAATGAGGATACAAAAACCAAGCAAAACAGTGTCTAATCTCAAGGAGATTGCAAAGGGGGAAGACAGTATGTAAATAAACAGGTTTATGTACAACACACCTACAAAGCAGAAATAAAGTAACTTTGGGTGATAATAATAATATCTAGCATTTATATAACACTTTAAGTTTTACAAAGTGCCATACATGTTTTCTCATTGGAACCTCCCAACAACCCAGTGAATCGGTATGCTATTATTAGAGATGAAAAAGCTGAGAGCGAGGGAATGAGAATAACTTGCCCAGGGTCAAGGAAGGATTTAAATTTAGTTTTTTCTTAAGTCCACATCCAGCACACTTATCCACTGTGCTACCTAGATGCACATGTGGGATGAGAAAACATTTCACAGACGGTGGTATTTGAACTGATTTTTAAACAAAATCAGGTATTGAGGAGGGAAGAAAATAAAAAAAGAAAGGTACATGATATTTTATTATATATTTAAAAGCAATAGCAAGTCCTACATAATAGATTTGAATTTTCATGTGCAACCATCTGTTTTTATTCTACTGTGTTATGGAAATGCTTGTTCTATTTCATAAATTAAAATAAAAAAATAAAAAATCAGGTATTTCAAGAAGTAGAGATGTAAAGGGAAAAAATTCTAGGCAGCCAGTGCAAATGCATAGAAATAGGAAATGGAAAAAAAATATATGCAGAATAGACAGTTAACCTGTATCCTAAAGAGATCATACAAAAGGGAGAAGGACCCATATATACAAAAATATTTATAGCTACTCTTTTTTGTGGTGGCAAAGAATGGCTGAACAAGTTGTGGTATATGAATATAATGAAATACTATTGTGCTATAAGAAATGATGAGCAGGTAGATTTCAGAAAAAAACTGGAAAAATTTAAGTGGACAAAGTAGAACCAGGAGAACATTATACACAGTAACAACAACATTGTGTGATGATCATTGGTGATAGACTTGGCACTTCTCAGCTATACAATGATTCAGGACAATTCCAGAGTACTCATGATGGAAAATGCTCTCCATATCCAGAAACAGAACTATGGAATCTGAATGCAGATTGAACCACACCATTTTCAATTTTGTATTTGTTTTTGTTTTCTTTCTTGAGGTTTTTCCCTTGTAATGATTGGAATGACACCACCTGCTGGAGACTTACTGTAGAAAAGCTCCGCCATGAAAGGAAGGTCTTTGAGGGCAAGGCCATGCGGCTTTTCTTTGGAGTCAGGAAGTGACATTTGCTGGTGGGAGGAGGAAGGGTGAGCGGGCCGCTCTGCCTCTCTCTCTTTTCCTGGGGACCCTGGTGGAGAAGGGAGCTAGAAATGCGCTCTCCTTTTAATAGATAGTAATCTAGGCCTTTTCTTCTCTCTTTACCAAATTCTTATCCTCCTTAATAAATGCTTAAAAGTCTAACTCTTGCTAAAGCTTTTAATTTATTGGCGACCACTCATTAGATATTTTAGACAGACTAGCTAGAATTTTAGCTTTAACACCCTTTTGTTCTGATTCTTCTTTCACAACATAACTAATGTGAAAGTATTTTTTAACATGATTGTGTGTGTGTGTATATGTATATATATATATATATATATATATATATATATATATATATGTATATATATAAAACCTATATCAGATTGGTTGCTGTCTTGTGGAAGGGGGAAAGAAGGGAGAGAGGGAGAAAAATTTGGAACTCAAAATCTTATAAACACAAATAATGAAAACTATTTTTCCATGTAACTGGAAAAATAAAATACTATTAAGATTGAAAAAATAGACAGTAGCCTAGGTGAACAGAAGCATATATGGAAGAAAGTAATGGGTAAGAAGACTTTGAGAGATAGAAGGGACAAGACTATAAAGAACATTAAATACTAAAGAGATGGATTTATATTTGATCCTAGACATAAAAAGAACCACTGGTGTTTATTCAGCTATAGAACACTACAACTCAAGAAGACAATGGAAATGTATGCAATGGGTGTAAGAAGAATATGACATATTGCAAACAATTAATTGAATACATGAAATATTATAAAAAAGATATTATCAAAGGGATGTATGGTAGAAAGAAAATATGATGGGCCAGTCCCATTGTGAGAGTGAGGGACAACCAATGGATAGTTTACATGCTTCACCGGTATTTTATCTAGCTCAAGAGAACAGAAGGAAAATCTTTGACATGTTGAGTAGTTGCTGTACACTGAACTTATAGCAAGACATGGATGAGAGTTGTACTGACTGGGTGGGCAAGGATGGGTGGTGTTCAGAAACACTGGAAGGAATACTCACACAAATAAGATCAAAGATCCATGGAAGTACAAAACAAATGAAATGGGAAAAGAGAATATGATTGAGAAAATGCTCTCTAAAGACCTGAGTCCTGAAGCCTCACCTTATAAATTCTAGTCAATGCTTCTAGTTATATTCCTTTTTTGCTAGAAGTCAAGGTTGTTCTTCAGGGTGTGGTAGCCTCTTAGCTATATTTGGAGTTCTGCTAGGTCAGTGGAGGTAGTTATCCTTTCCCAAGGAGGGAGTCAATTTTTGGATCAAGGAATTCCTGCCTCATTAATAAAAAGAAATGGGATTCTTTGAACTATCAAGGAGGTGAGTGTTACCAGACTGAAGAGTATGTGGAAGGGTATAAAATTTTCATAGAATTGTGATTTTACCCTATCCCTGGATAAGAATTCCTTCCATGCCTTAGTAAATGATTCTATTGACTGTGACTAAAAAATGTATTACTGTCTAGCACTACAGCACTGAGCCACCTTCAGCTGCTCTTCAGGAAAAACAAAAGCAAAATCAACTATGGTCCATCACTAGACTCAGGTTAGAAGTCTTTCAAGGCTAGTAGAAGTCGCCAGAGCATGTGATCTCATGGCATAGCTATTAAGAAGTTAAGGTTCTTTCCATGCTATAATAAAAACCAGAGATGGATGCAGTCCCCACTTTGGATTAAAAATCTTTATGAAAAACCTTACTACTGGAGCTCCCCTTTCATCAGCAAATAGAGAGAAACAATGTTGTGACAGAGAATCCTGGGATGCTAGGATATTTATAGCCTACCATTAAAGATGGCTGAAACAGCAAAATGAAAACTTCCCACAGTGATCACCTTTTAAACTTTCTTTTTAATACCTATTTTTGGTTAGTGTTCATTACAAGATCCTGCTTACGTCAGCCAAATTTTGACAAGTTTCAAAATATCTAAAACTGTTATTTCTGGATTCTCACTTGAATAAAACTGAATTTGATTTATATTGGGTGGAAGTGGAGGTGCTGAAGTTTAAGAATCATCATAAACACAGATTAGATAGACTTATTTAACAGTTTCATATTTTATGGCCCACAAAGATAGCAAGTATAAACATTTACCTTCACAAAGTTAGAAGCTGTTGCCAAGCACTTAGAGTCAATGAAAACCTTTGGACATCTTCCTTTTTTTGCAATGGCATTTTTTTCCTCTTTCAAGTGTCTCTTGTCCCAAGATGTCTTTCCTTTCTCAATTCTCCATCTCCTTCTCTGAATACAATTAACTTTTTTTTTTAAAGTCTCACATTAGCGGCAGCTAGGTGGCGCAGTGGATAGAGAACCGGCCCTGGATTCAGGAGGACCTGAGTTCAAATCCAGCCTCAGACACTTAAAAATTACTAGCTGTGTGACCCTGGGCAAGTCACTTAACCCCAATTGCCTTACCAAAAAAAAAAAAAAAGACTCACATTAGGTTTAATTTGGGCATTGTTTCCCCCCAACCATATTTGTCTTATTTCCTCATTTCCTCCTGTCTCTAAACTGAATATTAATTAATCAATACCTATTTATTTACCTTCTACTATGTGCTAGGTAGCATGTAGGTATTGTGCATACAAAGTAAAAAATGAAATAACACCTGCCCTCAAGTAGCTTTCATTTTATTAGAAGAGACAACACACATATGCATATATATGTACATATGAACACCTGAATACACATTTGACACATGTACAGGGTATTTTATAGGGGAGGCATTATCAGCTGGGGAAAATTAAGAGAAATATTTATGTAGGAGACTGGCACTTGGGCTCACTTATGAAAGAAACCAGAGATGTTCCAGACACAGTAGATAGATAGCCTGTGTAAATCTATGCAAATGGGAGATATAGTATTGTGAATGAAAAGAAACTGCAAAGTCAATTTGTCTGGACCAAAGAAGGTATGAAAGGGAGTAATATATAATAAGTTTGGAGAGGTATTTTGGGACCAGGCAGTAAAGGACTTTGAATGTGAAACAGAAAGGTTTGTATTTTATCCTACTCTTTTTTTATTTTTATTTTTAATTTTCTGTTTTTGTACCCTACTCTATTTTACATGAGTTTATTTAGTAAGGAGTGGCATGGTTAGACTTGTGTGATAGGAAATTGGCAGTTGTGTGGAGCATATATTGGATGTGTGTTTTTATTCTTTGTTCTCAAAGAGGAACATGTCACTGGGGTGATGTCATGACTTGCAGTGAATTGGATTTAAGTGAGGGAGGACTGACTATGCAAGGTCACCAATCTCACTCTACTCCAGAGCCAGATGGTTTGCACATCCCTCCCTCACTTAAATCCAATTCACTGCAAGTCATGACATCATCCCTTATATATGGGATAAAGTTAGATGATATGTTTTCCCTGCTTGTATAACATTAGAAATTACCTTTCTATGATATCACTGTGTCCTAGAAGTCTCTGTCACGTGTCACTTGGGAATTCTTGTCTGTTTTGTATTTACTGCTTCCATTTAAGAAGGTATATCACTACCTCTATCTTGCATTTGGCATAAGAAATAGAAAGCATAACTACAAAAGTTGGTAACCTCAATGTGCTTCTTTTAGACCTGGAAAAAAAAAAAACCTTCAAAAAAAAAAGTTAAGAAAGAAAGTAAGGAAATACATAGAATTTCAGAAAAGTGAGATAGAATAGATCTCTGGCAATTACTTAATGGGAATAAAAAGAAATATTAATATTTCTTAGCTATGTATGGCATATTTGCAAAATTGACTCTATGCTAGTATATTAAAAACAAATCCAGGGGCAGCTAGGTGGTGAAGTGGATAAAGCACTGGCCCTGGATTCAGGAGGACCTGAGTTCAAATCTGGCCTCAGACACTTGACACTTACTAGCTGTGCGACCTTAGGCAAGTCACTTAACCCCAACTGCCCCACTTAAAAAAAAAAAGAGACAAATATCATTCAAGTACCTACCTCATTTATAGAGAAATCAAAGGAACAGAACTACAAACCAGCATCTCTCATGGAAATTGATGAAAAATATTGAATAGAAATATTAACAATGAGGATGCAGCAACATGTTAAAAAACATTGTACCATGCTCTGCAAAGTATCAAAATTTGGGGACACCCAAAGGTCAATGGATAGATTATGATGGATATTTCAGCTAAAGCATGCTAGAAATGATAATGGACATATCACTTAAGGGCATTAATATTGGATTAGGAAAGGAGGTAGGCATGTCACATAGCATAGTGCAACACTAATACCCATTACATACTCACATACTGAGGAATGACTCCAGTGTTTTTGGCAGATCATCTATGGGGAATTTGTAGGATATGAATGGTAATTGCCCAGGATGTGACTACATGGATGGTTTATAATCATTGAAGATGTACCTGTCCTGACGGGATCATGGATCTATTACAGGGAATTCAGATTTTTAAAACTTCCAGTTTTATTGATGTTTTGTTTTTATCTTGCATATATTTATAGATTATTTGCACTTCATGAGACATTTTCATACTAAAGTAAAACTAATAATACAGTGAATTCACCCATCTTTCATATATGTACTATATTCTACCTCTCTATTTAAAAAAATGAACAGAAATCTATTTTCTTTATCTTTTACCTGATTCACCTCACTGGAGAAAAAAAGAAAAGAAAAAAATCCTAAATGTCTTATATATGCATACATAATTATATTCAAGAATATTCATATTACTAATATACATATTCAAGAAAAGCAAATTCTCTCTATGGTTATACATACATATGCATAAGTTTATATGTGTACTTCTCTTAGTGGAGTGGTAGATCACAGAAACTTTTGTATGACAACATCACTGTGTTATAGTTACATTTGTTCTAATAGTTTTTGAATATATGAAAAGATTCCAGCAGGAACATAGGGGACTTGTTCTCAAAAAGTGAGTGTGGTGTATAAAAAAGGAACCAACACTTTTTTTTCCAAAAGAAATTATATTGATTTGATAATGTTCCTACTTTATTTGATTTTCAATCCCTATAGCTACTCATTGAGGCGCAACACAGTATAGTGAATAGACTGTTGGGCTTATGGTCAGGAAGACCTGGATTCAATTCCTGCCTGTAAAACTCTAAGTAACCCTTAGAAAGTCACATGACCTCTCTGAACTTTAGGCAACACTTTAGGACTTACACATCTGATGTGATTTAGAATCTTTCTACTTAGGGAATTTTCTATCTGCCCTAAATCAGAGAGCCCTAGAAATCCTATAGAAGTACTGTGTGTTTGTCCTCTCTTATAGTTGTTGTTCAGTCATTTCAGTTTTGTCCAACTCTTCATGACCCCACTCGAGTTTTCTTGTCAAAGATACTGGACTGGTTTGTCATCTCCTTCTCCAGCTCATTTTACAGATGGGGAAACTGAGGCATACAAGGTTAAATGACTTGCTCAGCATCACGCAGCTAGTTAAGTGTCTGAGGGTGGATTTGAACTCACCAAGATGAGTCTTCCTGATTTAAAGTCCAATGCTTTATCCAATGTGCCACCTAGAACCTGGATTCAAATCCCAGTAGTACTTACTTGCTACCAGTATGAACTTGGGCAGCTCATATCTTACTGGGTGTCAGCTTCCTTGTCTATAAAATATCAGGGGGTTGTTATAATCAGTGTCTAAGGTTTATTCCAGTTCTAAAATCTATAATCCCAGGGGCAGCTAGGTGGCACAGTAAATAAAGCACTGGCCCTGGATTCAGGAGGACCTGAGTTCAAATGTGGTCTCAGACACTTGACACTAGGTATGTGACCCTGGGCAAGTCACTTAACCCTCATTTCCCTCCTCCTTTTCTCTACCAAATTACATATTTGGATTATTTCAATTTCATGCACTCAAAGTTACTCTCTTAATCCCACTCCCACCTTGAACTCTTTGGGCATGTTATAAGGTAGCCTAGGAAAACCCCTTCTCTGTCTCACTATGCCAAGCTCTCTCCCCACTTTGGCTACCTCATTTCTGCCATGAAATCTTTGAAAGGCCTTAAAGATTTAACTACTTCCTTTGAATTTGCCTTGCCACATTCTCATGTGATTGTTCTGTTTCTCATTCATTCTTTTTTTAAAAAAATTATCTATCTGTTTGTTTTTTCAATTACATGTAAAGATATTTTTGAGTTCCCAAATTTTTCTCCCACCCTCCCTTCCCTCCCCTCTCCTGAGGCCAGCAAGCAATTTGATATAGGTTATATATTACTATCATGTTAAACATATTTCCATGTTAAAAAGAACCAAAGGGGGGGGGGTAAACTCAAGAAAGAATAAACAAGGACAATAACAAAAAAGCAACAACAAAAGTAAAAATAGTATGCTTCAGGCTGCATTTTGACTCCATAGTTCTTTTTCTGAATGTGGAGGGCATTTTCCACTGTAAGTCTTTTGGCATGTCTTGGATGATTGTATTGCTAAAAATTAAGTCTATCACAATTGATCATCACAAAATGTTGTTGATACTGTGTACAATGTTCTCTTGGTTCTGCTCATTTTACTCAGCATCAATTTGTGTCTTTCCAGGTTTTTCTAAAATCCACTTGCTTATCATTTTTTACAGCACGATAGTATTCCATTACATTCATATACCACAATTTGTTTAGTCATACCCCAATTGATGGGCATCCCCTCAATCTCCAATTCTTTGCTACCACAAAAAGATCAATTATGAATATTGTTGTACATGTGGGTCCTTTTCCCTTTTTTATAATCTCTTTGGGATATAGACCTAGTAGTAGTATTGGTGGGTCAAAGGGTATCTCATTCATTCTTCTTTTCTTTTTTCTTTTTTTTTTTGGTGAGGCAATGGGGGTTAAGTGACTTGTCCAGGGTCACACAGCTAGTAAGTGTTAAGTGTCTGAGGCCGGATTTGAACTCAGGTCCTCCTGAATCCAGGGCCAGTGCTCTATCCACTGTGCCACCTAGCTGCACCCCTCATTCATTCTTGATGGGTGTTTTTGTGTATATTTATCAGTATTCTTATTCCTGACTGTATAGTGCCTACACATTCATTTGTTGAAATAGCAGAATGTTCAACTTGAAGACCTGAGTTTGAAGCCTACCTTAGACACTTGTTAATTTTATTAGTCACTTAACTACTCTGAGCCTTGATTTCCTTATTTGTAAAGTGTATCACATCACAGAAGTGTTGGAAGGGAGGATACTACATTAAATTCCCCTTATTATCATTCTCATATTTGGGGGGGGGCAATGAGGGTTAAGTGACTTGCCCAGGGTCAAACAGCTAGTAAGTGTCAAGTGTCTGAGGCCAGATTTGAATTCAGGTCCTCTTGAATTCAGGGCCAGTGCTTTATCCACTGTGCCATCTAGCTTCCCCCTCCCCTTATTATTATTTCTTCATTCTTAAATTTGAGTGTCTATGGTATCTGACACATAATAGGTGCTTAATAAAAGCATATTGATTAGAGAAGATTAAGCTGAGGAAAATTACCAACCAATTATGAAATTAAGATCCAGGCTTTTTTCCTTTATCTCCTCATTTAGGACTTAACTCATGTAGCAAGTCAGTCAATCTCTGAAAACAGGACTAATTCATGAGATTATACTGACCCTCAGGGAACATGCTTCTGGATCTTGGGCAGGACCGCACCCAACTAGGAGACCTTACTTCTGTTTAGAGTGTAAATAGAATCCACTCTGGGCAAGTTTTTGTCCCAAGGAGAACAGCCTCTGTCCTTGTACCCCATCACTAGAATTTAGGGTGACCCAACTAATGCAGGAGAAAACCAATCAGAATGATGTGTATGGAGATGTCAAAATTGCTGGAGGTGGCTGAGTTCCATGATCAAGCCTCATTTTCTGTAGGAGGAGCTGAAAACTTCTAGGCTACCTCCTCATTAAATTTCCACCAAACAGGGTTGATTTTTACTTGTCAGGGGAATTCCCCTTAATAAAAATATTTAAGGCTTTCAGGCTCTGTGTTTTTGTCTTTGGTTTTCTGATAGAAACCACTGACCATCACTTTATTGATTATTAACTAGCCTAATTAATAAATGATTATTAATTACCTAGAAACTCTGTCTCTCTGGGTTTTTATTCATCAAAAACCAACTTGGTATAGTGGCAAATGAACTAAATTGGGAGGCATAGTATCTGCATTTGAATCCTGTCATTTATTGCCACTGTGATATTAGGGGGAAAAAACAACATGTAACCTTGTGGGATCTCAGTTTTCTCTTCTGTAAAATGGGAATGGAGTTTGAACTAGAAAATCATTTGCTAAGGTTTCTGTTGTTTTTCCCCTCTGTGTGAAGCATGCAGCAGAGCATTATTTACAAAGAGGCAGAAGAGGCAGGCCAGACTCACTATTCCACCTTTCCTATGTGAGCTCTCAGCAAGAGAACAACACCATCCCTAAAAATAATGTAAAAGAATACAAAGTCAACAAGTAATTCCAAATTCCATCTCTGTCTTTTAATTCAAATATAGCTCTACGGTAGGGTACAACTGTGTGGACATAGCAGTGTTGGGGAATTGAAATTTTCTTCACTAATCTTCCATGTGACCTCAAACAAATCATGTTAATGTCGATGTGTCTCTGTTCTTATGTCCTTTACACAAGGATAATAATTCTTGTCCTCTTCCTAAGGGGCAGGAAAACTACCGATTTGTGCTGGAATATTTGTTCAGGCTTTCCAACTATTTGGAAGAGATATCACACAAATACTAAGTGTAAACTCAGGCAATGATTATCCTGAAGCTTTAGTTGCCCAATACAAATCAAATCCTGTTTGATTAAGGTAACAACTCAGCAATTGTAGGTGCAGGGATTTTTTGATGCTTGACATGTTTCTGCTGATTTAAGCACAATCTTACAATGAAGAAAATAGATTGAAGTTAAAAAAAAAAACCCACCTCATTTCACCAAATATTCTATTTTTTATTTACTGACCTGGAAACTTCATTCCAAATTGGAAGCACTTTAGAAACAATACTATTTCGTCAATTCTTTTTAAACACAATATCTCCAATATCTATGCCTTAGTACTTCCTTCCTCCCATGGCTAGAATTTTCTCTCTGCACATCTACCTCTTAAGAATCCTTAGTTTCCTTTAAACCTAGTTTAAATACCACTTCCTTCATCAAGCCCAGTAGCAGTTTTTATCTTATAACATCTAGTAACAACAAAATGAACTTTTTTTCCCCCTTAGAGGGTTGGAATTTGCCTTACATTTTGGTACATACATTTTGAAGTGGGAACCTATAGAGAGAAAGCCCACATTTCCTGTGTTTGAGTTTCAAATTTTCTAGTGGGAGTGTGTCTTATTGGCATCACTTTTTTTCCAGTATAAAATTATAACTTTAGAGTTCTGTTCCCAAAGTATGGCTACAGGCATACCTCAGAGATCACATGGGTTTGGCTCCAGACCATTGCAATAAAGTGAATATCACAATAAGTGAGTCAGATGAACTTTTGGTTTCTCAGTGAAGTTAACAATTATGTTTACCCTATGCTGTAGTCTATTAAGTATGTTTTAAAAAACAATGTACATTCCTTAATTAAAAATACTTTATTGCAAAAAAAAAATGCTATTATCTGGGCCCTCAACAAATCATAATCTTTTTTGCTGGTGGAGTGTCTTGCCTCGATATTGATGGCTCATAACTGATCAGAATAGTGGTTGGGGAAGGTTGGGGTGGCTGGGGCAATTTCTTAAAATAAGACAACAATGGAGTTTGCCACATCCATTGAGTTTTCCTTTCACTTGAATGCTTAGAGGCCATTGTAGTGTTATTAATTAGCCCAATTTCAATATTGCTGTGTCTCAGGGAATAGGGAACCCTGAGGAGAGGAAGAAGGACAGGGAATGACTGGTCTGTGGAGCAGTCAGAACACATAGAACATTTATTGATTAAGTTTGTCGCCTCCTAGTGCCCATAACAGTTATAATAGGAACATCAAAGATCACTGATCACAGATCACCATAACAGATATAATAATAATAATAATAATGTTTGAAATATTGTAAGAATTACCAAAATGAGACACAATGTGAGCATATGCTGTGGAGAAAAATGTGCCAACATATTTGCTTGACACAGGGCTGTCATATACCTTCAGTTTGTAAAAAGTACAATATCTGCAAAGTGCAACAATAAAATGATGTATGCTCGCACACCAATATTCACATCACTTTTTATAATCTTATGAAAAAAAGCATTTTATACACTGTTACAGTTTGGCAGGGGTTGTCCACATTCATGCATAGACTATAAGGATTGGTCTCTCCATCAATCTGCTACCTAATTCAATATCATATTCATTCTCACCATTCAGATTTCTAAGATGGTCCAGGTCTGAGGTTGGGTAATTCCTTATTGATTACTATAATTGCAGGGCAGCCAAGTGGATAGAGCATTGGCCCTTAAGTTGGGAGGACCTGAATTCAAATCTCACCTCAGACAGTATATTTGCTGTATGACCCTGGACAAGTCACTTAACCTCAATTGCCTTAAACATCCAGGGCCATCTCCAGTCATCCTGATGTATATCTTGCCACTGGATCCAGATGGCTCTGGAGAAGAGAATGAGTTTGGTGACCTTGGACAGCCTTCCCTCACTTAAATCCAATTCACTGCAAGTCATGACATCACCCTGATGTCACAGTTCTCTTTGGAAATAAAGGAAAAACAACAAACATAATGGCAACATATTCCCAATTAATTAATTAACTTTGAGTTCCCACCCCAGTTTCTGAAATATTATAACTGCCTGGTGATTGGAGTTGTTTAGGTGAAGAAAACTAACTAATCCTGTTCTTTTCCCCTCATCTTTGTATGTATGGAACTCTTGTCCAATTCTTCCAGTTAGGCTTAAATCTCTAGCTGCTTCCCTTGGCTCCGCTCCATAAATAAGTACTTTGAACTTGCTATAGAATGGGATGATAGGGAAAAAAAGTTGCCAGAGGCTATTGTCTTCAGGGGCTGTGGAAGAAAGTTTCTTCTTTCAAAACCTCCTTCTCTTTAATACCCCCGACTCATTTTCCCTTCCCTAGGGGAATCCTTGATGGCCTAATATTTTTCCTTGTATTTGAGAAGTTTTACTAACATTTTAAATTAAAAATCTTAAATTCATATTGAGTCCCCATCTGGCAGTCTCTCTCCTATTCCCCTCCTATCCCAAGAAATTAGAAAGAGGTTTTTTTGTTTTCCTATGTAGCTGGCCAAAGACTTACTCTACATATAAGCCATTATTGCATTGGATTAATTTAAGTTTTAACTTAATACCAATTTTAGAGACTAAGTGAACAGCAATGAAAAATATGAACTTAAAGAAACAGAGATAAGCTTTGAAGTTTCTACAGACTCTTATTGAGAGAGAAAGGAGGGGAAAAATAAATGAGAAGGCAGCTTCATTTTTGGTGGTTCTCAGCAAATAGAGTCCTGAAGTGATTCTTAAGGGTCAGGAATCTTACAAACAATTCTGGCAGGGGCTTTGGCAGTAGCAACAGTGGTAGTATTCAAGTATTCAAGTTCTCAGTCCAAGGATTCTCTGTCTCTGTCTTTCTCTCCCTCCCACACCAATCGTATTTCTCTCTACGCCTCTCTCTTCTTTCTCTGTTTCTGCATGTCTTGCTGACTCTGTCTTTCTCTTTTTTCCTTTTTTTCTGTCTTTTTCTTTTTCTGTTTTTGTATCTTCCTGTCGTTCTTCTCTCTCATTGTCTCTGTTTCTTTCTTTCTGTCTGTCTCTTTATCTGTCTCTCAGTTGATGAACACTGAGCATGGAGGCAGAGTCAATAGGACCAGCAGAAGCCCCTTTGCCTTCTTTACACCATTGCCACTCTTATCTTGCTCATTCTTTGCTGAATCACCATACTAGTGGGGTTTCTGACAACTCTAGCTCAAAATAGTTGCTTTGGGTCCATGACTTCCTCTTCCATTTCCCACAGGATTGGAAGTATCATATAAATCACAATCTGCCCTCATCTGTCCTAGTAAGACTTAACTCATTGCAAGTAAAAAGAGATCGATACTAAGGGAATTTCCCCCCTAACTAGAAAGTGTCCATCTCTAGTGTGTAAATCTCATTGAAATTTGAAAGGGTGCTACATTCTGCTACATTCCTTATTAGATAAATTGTAAAAACCTCTCTTTGTATAGGAAATTTCTCTCTCTCCCTTCCCCCTCTCTATTTTTCTCTTTGTAATTTCTATCCATTGATCTTAGTTCTCATCCATAGGATTACAACAACAATAATAACAACTTTACTACTACTACTACTACTACTACTACTACTACCACTGTTGATGCTGTTCCCCTTCTTCCTCTTACTTCTGCTACCTTACAATTCTATAGCTCTTGAAAGTTTTCCAAATGCTTTACATACTTTATTTTATTTGAGATCCACAAAAACCCTAAGAGGAAGTGCTATAGATACCATTATCCCCATTTTACAGAAGAAAAAACTATAACTCAAGAGATTAACTGACTTGTTCATACTCACACAGCTAGTAAGGAAACTAGCAACTGGTAGACTCAAATATCCACATATTTAAAACATGTTTCAAAGCATCAAAATTAGTAAGTA
Source organism: Dromiciops gliroides (assembly GCF_019393635.1). NCBI lineage: Eukaryota > Metazoa > Chordata > Mammalia > Microbiotheria > Microbiotheriidae > Dromiciops > Dromiciops gliroides. Next base: position 227,587,555 of record NC_057865.1, read on the forward strand.
AAAGAAATAATTATATTGCAAATCTATACAAATACAAAGAATGAAATCCATACTGTAGGGCCCAATTTTTAATTGGGGAGTGTTAGTGATGTAGCTTGCTGCAATATTGGGGCAAGGAAGGAGACTGACAGCCTCCCTCAAAAACAGAACAGGATTTATTAACAAGAATGAACTTAAAAACACAAGCAAGATCAGTAGAATTAAGGGAGAGGAAATAAAATGGGGGAAGGGAAAATGATACAACCTGAATAACACCACTGCCCAGGAATCATCTGAGAACACATGGCTGTGTCCTGTTGCCTTCCAACTTCAGGCTAGAATGGCGAATCTCCTCCCTTCTTCCCAGCAGACCCCAGGCTCACCACACACAGCCCCAAGCCAATAGGCTGGCAGCCCTGACTGACAGTCACATGACTGCCCTCACTGGGCTTCCAGTCATTATAATTTTGCCAGGCCCATGTAGGCATTGGCGAGTGATGATGAGGTGAAGTGCCAGTGCCATGGCGACAGCTACAACCAGTGGTGGAGCACCATGCCTTTTGCAGAGGCTCTGCACTTGAGCTCCAGGTCAGTGCATGATCTGGGTTTTTAAAATTCTAGCCAAAATATGGGGTAATAAAACCCTCAAATAACTATTAATTCTTTATAATACTTAGCAAGTTTACATTATAATGGAAAAGACAGGGACATATATAAATATATACAGAACAAATATAAATAGAATAAATAAGAATAACTCCAAATAATTAAATGCATTGGGTAGCTAGGTGGCAGAGTGGATAGAGTGCTTGGCCTGAAATCATAAAAGACTCATCTTCCTGAGTTTAGATATGGCCTAAGAAACTTACTAGCTAGGGATGCCTAAGACATGTAAACTATGTATGTCTTCATGAATTGTCTAAATATGTTGATTCATGGTTTCTGGGAGACACTGATATTATAAGATATTTGGTATCTTGCTCAGACCTCTCCAAAGCAGACTGTGATTCTTGCCTTAAGAGGAACAGGAGAAGAGGCAACAGATTTGGCTGTGTGGGGACCAATTTTTAATTGGGGAGCACTAGCTAAGCGGCTTGCCGCAATATTGGGGCAAGGAAGGAGACCGGCAGCCTCCCTCAAAACAGAACAAGACTTATTTTAACAAGAACGAACTTAAAAAAAACAACCCAACAACACAAACAGGATAAATAGGATCAAGGGAAAGGAAATAAAATGGGGAAAGGGAAATTATAATACCTGAAAAAATACCACCACCCAGGAATCAGCTGAAAATATGCAGCAGAACGCCTGTCGCTTTTCCAGCTTCCACCTAGAATGCCCAATTCTCTTCCCCCAAACCTAGAAACACCCCACACAGCCCCAGCCAATGGTATGGCTGCTCTGACAGTCACATGATTTCCCTCACTAGGCTTCCAATCATTATAATTTTGCCAGGCCCATGTAGGTGTCGGCAAGTGGTGATGAGGTGAGGTGCCAGAGCCCTGGCAACGGCTACAAGCAGTGGGTGGAGCACTGTGCAGTTTGCGGAGCCCCAGGCCAGTGCATGCCAAGGCATAAAAACCTCAAATAACAATTAATTCTTTACAACTGCTTTCTTTTTTTTTTTTTTTCCTGAGAGATGGCTACCAGACTAGAATTGTATCTGTCCCCTGAATAGTGATGGTATAGTGGCTTGACTGGTTCAAGACAAAAAGGTGCTTTCTGTGACATCTAAAATCTATTGCATGATTGCCTTCTACATTACCTTAGTACTGTTTCTCAAGAGGAAGAGATGCTCCAAGTACACATGTACCACTTGTTCCTTTCTACAAAAGTTCAAAACATGGAGTGAATAGTAAGTAAACCCATTTGTTTAATGCAATGGTTTTTAACCTGCAATCCATGAACTTGTTATATTAGAAAGTTATATAGGTTAATAATAGAAAATATACAGAATGAATAAACTCTCTTTATGGAAATGAAAAATTGCAACTTAATGAAGAGGGGTCCCAATATCATCCAAGAAGAAAATTTCTGAAGTTACTATGAAAGCTAACTGGAAATCAGGGACATGCTGAGGAACTAGCCTTCTTTCCAAGTTAATAAAGCCTTTTCCTTTCTCCTCCATGGAGTCAGTCCTGAAGAATCTGGAACCATGTGTGTATCTCTAAAAGAAGAATGAAGAAATCTCCTTTACTAGCTCTTCCCCTATCATAGGCATGAAGCTTCCTTCATATTAACATTTTGCCCAACATTTAGAAGAATTTCATAAAAAAAGCTCCAGGATTGTCTGTAGACCCAGGTTATAATCACAAATCCAGAATATCAATAACATCTACATGGAAATGGTCAAAGAAAAAAAATAGCTCAGCTACAAGGTCACTTAAAATTCCTGGAAGAAAAGAAGCAAGAACTTTGAAGAAATTTTGTAAATTAAATGAGATCTTGAGAAGAATGAAGTAGAATAGAAATGAAACCTCAAGAAAAAAGGATCTGAAAGAGAATTAACAGCTTGGCAGAGTGTTATAAAATCTTATCTGAGTAAGAGAATCCCTAAAAATTAGGATAAAAAACCATAAAATTGAAACTACAACATGAAATAATAGAAAATGTAAAAACAAAGTCAAGAGATAGAAAAATATAAGGAAATATAGGATATCATATAAAAAACTGGCTTGTAAAATAAGTCAAGGAGAAAAAAAATCTAAGAATCATTGGGTAATGGCAGAACAGGTTGTGGTATATGATTGTTTTGGAATACTACTGTGCTATAAGAAATGATAAGCTCATTGATTTTTAGAAAAACATGATAAACTTGAGACAAATAATGAAGAGTAAAATAAGCAGAACCAAGAGAACATTGTATACAATAACAGCAATATTGTTTTAAGAATTTTTAAGTGTATAAGTAATTTTGATTATTTCAAATACCCAAATTAACAAAGGATACATGAAGTAAGATACTATCTGTGTCCAGAGAAAGAAGTGATTAATAGAAGTATGTGTAGAATGATTTTACATATATATATGTATATATATGTATATATATGTATATATATGTGTATATATATATATGTGTGTGTGTGTGTCTAATGGTAGCCATCTCTAGGGTTGGAAGGAAGAAAAAAAGGGAAAAAATAAAGAAATTTACATGATAACTTCATTATATATTTAAAAGGAATTGCAAGTTGTACATAATAGATTTGCAGTTTCATGTGCAATCATCTTTTTATTCTATGTTATGGAAATGCTCATTTTATTTCATAAATCAAAATAAATTAAATTAAATTAAGAATCACTGGACTGCCTTCCATGACCAATAAAGAATGTGGATACCACATTTCAAGAAATCATGAGTGAAGACTTGCTAGAACTGTTAGAAACAAAGGAACAAGTGAAAATAGAAAGAATCTGCTGGTTACTTCCTGAGAGAAAAGTCATAATGAAAGCTCCCAGGAATTCCACAGTCAAAATTGAGAATTGAGCAATGAGAAAGAATTCAGGTACAGAGGAGCTACATTCAGGATCACATAAACTTTGACAGCTGCTTCTGTAAAGGAAGGAACATGTAATACAATATTCCAAAAAGAAGATAATGGCTCATAACCAAGAATAACTTACCCAGCCTACCTGAATATAATCAACAGGGTCAGGGTGGGGAGTGAATGGGTCCTTAATTAAATAGAGCACCTTCAAGTTCCTGATTCTTGATCTGGGCTAAGAAGAAACTTTGAAATGCAAACATAGGTGTCAAGATAAATGAAAAAGAGTAAGAAGCAATTTGAGAGAACTATGCGAGGATGATATCTTTATGTTCTAATAAGGGGAGGAGAAACCTGTGTCTCCCCAGACTCTTGGCATCAAATAGATCTAATTAAATAATACAAAGGTCATGGAAGTAGTTTTGTTATGTTTTGATGATTTTTAAAGAATTTTAAAAAAGGAAAGAAAAAAAGATACACTAGAGAAAAAAATGAGAGGGGAGGAGGTAAACAATATTTCATCTAATTAGAGTCTAAAAAGTAGAAGACAACAAAAATATATACATATATACACAGACATATGTATATATCTGTGTGTATATAGCTATATGTTATATATATATATATATATATATATATATATATATATATATATATATATATATACACATATATACACGTGGACATATATAGGCATTTGTCCTGTTCAGAACAAAAAAAATGTATTTAAAAAAAAACATATAGCCTGAATGTAAATGTAAATTTTAATGAGAAATCTCAGTTGAATGCTTATAAAAGCATATCATGTACTACGTGTGATGTAGGAGGCAAAAAAGGGTTAATAGAAAAACCTAAGACCCAAGCTCTAATTCACATATTAGCTCTAAAAGGGAGTCAGATCCCAGTTAATGGATAACTTATGTTAGGTTCTCGTACCCATAGTGATCAACATCCATAACGGACCAGAACGGGTCAAGTCAAAATAACAATAAAGGAAAAAGACAACCTATAGAAATTCTAATGAAAAATGAATATGTTTTGAAACTAGCCATGGGAATCAGAAAGAGACACGCGCAGAAAAGGCCAAATTTGTCCCCAGATTCACCTTATGACATGTAAACCCCCAAAACACACCTCCACTGAAAAAGGTACCCACCTCGGGGGTTGGCTTAGGGCCCCAGGAACTCCAAATTAGGATAAGCCCTCCCTTGTAACACCCCTAGGTGAAGAATATTATAATGAGTAGGACAGGCCCTCCCCTGTATCTCCCCAAGGTGGAGATTATTATAATGAGACTGATAATCAATTTATCCATACTATAAATATAACTGTCTTTCTTTTCCTTCTTTGAGAGATACCTTTCCAATATTCTGGTTCTCTCCCTGTGGTTACCCACAGTATTGCAATAAAACTTAGGAAACTGAGTCACTGAGTCTTGTAATTCTTTTGTGACAACTCACTATCAATTTGACCCCAAATTCCATCCCACATCATGTGGAAAAGGCTAAATTCAAGACCATTAGAGGCTAACAGAGTCTTACAATGGCTTGTTTTCACTAACATCTCTGGCCACAAGGGACCACAGGAGGAATACTGTTGTAGTTATTAACCTGGAAATTAAGGAAACAATCAATATAGGAGAAATAATGTCTTTAATGGGGCAGAGGAACTATAGCTCCTGGTATCTCAAAGCTCAGAAGCTAGGGATACCCAAAGATGGGAACAGAGGACTGGGTTGGATAAGGGAACCAAAAGATTGCTCCAGAGTGACAAGTAGCTAATTAATGTAAATGAACCTATGACAAAAGAAATAATAGAACTGCTCCTAAGTTAAGTATAGGTGTTACTGACTCTGAATAGAAACTACTTAATGTAGGTGGACTCTTTTTACATAATAACATAAAGTCCCTGGGGGAGTAAGGTGGGGAACATTGGGAGGGGATAAGTTTGGGGGGGGGGAGGTGCATAAGTCCATCAAGAGCCTGGAAATGACAAAGACAGTCAGCCTCAGGCAATTAATTTGCCAGGGAAAGAGGGAAAGTGGGGAATCAGTTCTCAGTAAATTTTGTAGTTCTTATTGTTAACTCTAGAACTCCAACACTCTTAGTTCATGGTTCATGTTGGGAATGATAACCACAATTTACTGAGAACTGACTGATCTTCACCTACTCCCCATTTCCAGGCCAATGAATTGCCTAGGGCTAACCAGTCTTTGTCAATTCCAGATTCTTTATTGTTTTATGGATCTCCCAAACAAACTATCCCCCTTCCCAAGGATTCTCAGACTTACTTGCTGGACTTTAGATTATTATGCAAAAAGGTTTATTTAGAGTTAAATAGTTTCTATTTGGAAGAAACTTACCTAAGTCAAGGTCAGTCTCATAGCTCCCTTTGTTGTGTTACCCCATATAAATGCTATCCTCGGTGTCCTGCCCCCCTCATCTTTGGGTATTCCTAGCAATCTTGCTTTGTGATACTCTGAGCTATAGCTCCTATGACCTGATTAAAGACCTTATTTCTCCCATATTGATTGTTTCATTAATTTTCAGGTTGACAGGAACAAAATAAGGCAAACACAAGTCACTGAACAGTTAACAAAAAGAGGTTTAATTTCCCTAGCACATCAAGGATATGCAACAAGCATACAGTGACATATAGCTTTAATGTGCTTAAGTGTTTTATTTTGTTTATAAGAGCTTTCTTATTGTTGGGTTAATCTGGAAATGTTTATAATGTAAAAAGAAAACATCAATTAAAACTTATAAAGAAACAAAGCTAATCCCTGTCAGAAGAGGGAAGGAGGAGTCAGGTGCCTGATCCTATGGAAAAAAGGGAGGAAAGAAGTTATATCAAGAGAAGTCATATCTGGGAGGCAACTTAATCTCCTTTTAGGAAAAACTAGTTCCTTGTACTAGGAAGAAAGATGAAGGGGTGGGTCTAACATGTTGTGGGAAAATGCTGTTATATAGTAGTTTCATCAAAATACCTAGGAAAAACAGACTTTTAGGAGCCCTCCATTGTCTCTGGAGATTCAGAGGGTAGTGTCAAGGCTTTTTTTACTATGGGGTTTCAAGTAATATTTTGTTTGGTGCTTGGATAGAGAAACCACTTTCAAGTCTTCATTTGCTTTTATTTAAGGTAATAATTTTTTCAAATGCCTGTGTTATCTATTGATTTATAATCTCTGTGCCAGTGGAAGGAGCTAAGGGCTGAACTTTTTTTCATTTTTCTATTAGACTGACTAGCATTGCCAATGTAAAAATTGTGGCAGAATTGTGGTTTCTCTCTTGCCCCCCTCCCCTCAAATCTCTTATGAGATGTGAAATATAAAGAAGTCAGGAAAAAGGGAATCTGGAATTATAGCCAGGAAATCTGACACTTACTAACTATACAATTAGTCATGGAGCAGTCACTTGGGTTTTCTGAGTCACAGTTCCCTCATCTGTAGAATGGGGATATGACGTTTGGTCCATTGACTTAATAGGTAGACGGACGAACCATCTTATCCCTGATTGGTCATAAAGAGATTTATAAACCTGCAAGAACTGTATAAATGTGAGCTATTCTTTTTTATCTGGGGATAGGAAACACAAGAATTGCACCTGTGGTTCTGTACAATGGCATTCATTTAACTAGTAATGAATGAGGCCATTAGCACAGGAATATTATGTATTATTAACATGCCTGGAACAATCTTGCTTGAAGAATGTTTCAAATTCTGAGAGAACATATTCTGAAACTAAATTTAATTTTTAAAGATTGTTCATTTACAGTGACAGTAGCACATTTTCTTCTTCTTTCCCTTGTTTTTATTTTTTCCCCCTCTTCCTGTATGGTAATATTCTTTAATATTTTCTGCTTCTCTTTGTCCTTCTTCCTTTTGCTGTCACATTCATAAACAGAGATCTAATCAAAACCAAGAGTAATGCATCACTAGCACTGATAAGGAAAGGGCTTTAAATTCATGATGTTATTTGATCCTTACAAGAGTCCTATGAAGTAAATGCTACAGACATTATTATTTCCATTTTATAAGTGAAGAAACTGAGACTGAGCTAGGACAAGTAATTTGCCCAAGGTCATCTAACAAGTTGCCTGAGGCAGGATTCAAACCCATGTCTTTCTTATTTTAAGTTCAGCACCCACCCTGCCACATACAGGAGAGGCTAACAATAGTTTCTTTACATAGTCAACAAAAATGATTAAGTATCTATTATGTACTAGACTTGGTGCTAAGCCCTGGAAAGAAATCCTTTGAGCTTTGGCATTCCATGACTCTATTTGATTGATAAGAGAGAAACAGTACTAAAATAATGTATAGAAATAAAAAATTATTCGTTTACTCACCACTAATCTAGAGACAGAGCAGGTCTCATGCAAAATTGAAGAACTCTGTTTTCTGTACTCCCTTGTACCTTTCAGTAATCTTCCCCCCTCCCCATTCTTTACCCAAGGCAACCATCACATTCTTCAGTGATTATTCTAAACCTTTCACTCTCTCCTCTCACCCCTAACTGCATCCTATTGTGCCAAGTTTACAAGATTTTAACCTCCTACTTCACTGAGAAGATTGAAGTTACTGAGGATATCAGGTGAGTTTCTTCAACTTTGCTTCTTCCTTAGAACTCAAAATGAACAGAATCTCTCTGTTTCTGTCTGCCTTTCTCCCTCCTTCCTTCCCTCCCCCACAAGCTAATAGGGAAGAAAAGGCATTACTTTTTCTCTTTCTTTCTTTCTTTCTTTCTTTCTTTCTTTCTTTCTTTCTTTCTTTCTTTCTTTCTTTCTTCCTTTCTTCCTTTCTTCCTTTCTTCCTTTCTTCCTTTCTTCCTTTCTTCCTTTCTTCCTTTCTTCCTTTCTTCCTTTCTTCCTTTCTTCCTTTCTTCCTTTCTTCCTTTCTTCCTTTCTTCCTTTCTTCCTTTCTTCCTTTCTTCCTTTCTTTCCTTCTTTCTTTCCTTCCTTCTTTCTTTCTTTTTTTCAGGACAACGAGGGTCAAGTGACTTGCCCAGGGTCATGCAACTATTAAGTGTTAAGTGTCTGAGGCTGGATTTGAACTCAGGTCCTTCTGAATCCAGCGTTGGTGCTTTATCTACTGTGCACCTACCTTCTACAAGGCATTACTTTTTAACTCAGGCTAATCCCTTGATCTTTACCTTGAAACAATTTATTCTAATGTCCTCTAGGACTCAACAGGCTTTCCTTCTCATGCTTCTTCATTAGTTCTTTTCCCATACACTCTTTTCCATTTACCTACAAACATTGTCTGGTCTCCCAAATCCTAAAACAATAATTTATAAAAAAGCTTTTTCTTGACCCTTATATTCTACCTAATTACCTTTCAAAGTATTCTCTCAAATTTTAAACTTCTTGAAAATACTCCTTTTCTTATTATTCACTTTCTCCTTTATCTCTCACAATCTCACTTCTAACCCTCTCACCCCCCAACTCTATTGAAATGGCTCTTAGGTGTCTCAGATGATTTCTCTGGTGCTTAATTTGTTTATTTCTTTTCAGTCAGTTTTTGTTTGTTTTGGTTTTTGGTGAGGCAATTGGAGTTAAGTGACTTGTCCAGGGTCACACAGCTAGTAAGTATCAAGTGTCTGAGGTCACATTTGAACTCAGGTCCTCCTGAATCTAGGGCCAGTACTTTATCCACTGTGCCCCCTAGCTGCCTCTCAGTCAGTTTTTATTCTCTTTGACCTCTCTTCAGTTTTTGACATCGTAGGCCATCTTCTTCTACTGAATAAACATTCCTTTCCCTACTTCAGAAATACTACTCTTTTGCTTCTCCAGTTACTCCTTTGCTGCCTTTCCCACTAGCTTTTAACTTCTTAATGTAGGAAGTTCCTAAGATTCTGCCTTTGCAACTTTTTTCTCTCCACCTCCCCTCACTTGGCAATCTCATTTCCTTCCATGAATTCAACTATTACCTCTATATAAATCTCTATATCTATGGTCTTTATATAAATTTTAAATCTCCAGCTTTAGTTTTTATTCTATGCTCCAGACCCATATCTCCATTTGTCTTTTCTACCAGTTCATCCAATTCAACACAATCTGACAAGTGCCTACTATGTGCAAGATGCTCTACTGAGTATAAGAAATACAGATACAAAAAGGACATAGTTAAACCTGAGCTTATTGTATTTCCTCTCTAAAAGTGCTCCTACTTCTGACCTTTCACATAGTCTCTCATTTTCTTTCTGTTTTTTTTAGTCTCTCATTTAAAAAACTTTATAGTTATTTTTGACTCTTCCCTTTTTCCTCTCCTATCAAAACAGTTACAAAGTCTTAGCAATTCTGCCTTACAATACACTTAACTTCCGTCTTCTTTTCTCTCTTCTTATTGCCACTACCCTCGTAAAGACTTGCATTTCCACCTGCCTGGACTTTGTAATTACCTCTTAGCAAATCTCACCTTTTCCAGCTCCTTCTTCCAAGCCATACTTCTTATGACTATAAGAAGTCTGCGTTATGCATGATTCTAGCCCTGCCAAACTTCTGTGTTCAAAAACCTTCAGTGGTTCCCTATTGCCTCCTGAATAAGGTCAATTTCCACTACATGGCATCCAAGGGTCCCACATATTCCCATTCATGCATTCTTCACTTAAGCCACACAGATGGCTTTAGGATTTGTTGCTATCACCAACTGAAGTATGGGGGAAATTCCAAGCAATCATGTAAGCACTAGTGTGAGAAATAAAAATATGAGACTTTCCATTTTGCTGATTATACGAAAGCTTTATAAAATTCTTGAAAGAATGGGCATGCACTATAAAAGAGTGGCACACTTTGATGCAGCAAACTTCTCTTTTTATCCCTAAATCTCACACAAAGTCTCTTCCCTCTTTGTCATTGGTTGAGCACAAAGAGATACATACTATTCCTTGAATGTCTCTAAATATTTACCCTCAGCATGTCCTTCATCCCATTACATGCATAAAATATGCATTAAAATAAGCCCTCTCCTCTCCTAGGGGTGTGTCAGCCAATATGCATGAGCTAATTAAGCAAGTATAGCACAAACCAGTTTCAACCTTTGGCAACCCAAACCAACCAGACTACTGGCCTTGAGGCCCTCTTCTGTAATCAACTTCCAGTTTCCTGCAAGATGCCTTTCTTGCCTTGAGGCCTTCTTCTATAAGACTATTTCCCTGTGTCTACTTCTGGTTCAGATTAATATCCTTTTGTTTCTGGTTGAGACAACAGCATTCTGTCTCTAGTTGAGATAACAGCATTCTGTTTTTATTTCTCTCACCAGTGAGTGAGAAACTGGAAGAAAAAAAGTTACCTATCTTTTCAGGATCAAATAATTCCATATAGGTAGATGTCTAATGCTTGTGCAAATGTCTGGCAAACTTCCACATGTATCTTTCAAAAAGAGATAAATGAGGTTTTTAAAATCAAGTACATTTCTGGTGAAAACTTTAGGGTTTCTTTTTTTTTCTCCTTTTTTTAAACAAAGCATTTTTATTTAAAATTTTATGTTCCAAATTCTATGCCTCCCTCCCATAGATGGTTAGCAATCAGATATAGGTTATACATGTGTAATTATGTAAAACATTTCCATAGTAGTCATTTTGTATAAGAAGATTTGAACAAAAGAAAAAAATGAAAAATAAACAAAAAATATCATGCTTCAGTCTGTATTCAAACAATATTAGTTCTTTTTCTGGAGACAGATAGTATATTTCATCATTAGTTCTTTGGGATTGTCTTGGATTGTCTTGTATTGCTGAGAACTGTTAAGTCATTCATAGTTCTTCATCAAACAATATGGCTATCACTGTGTACAGAGTTCTCCTGGTTCTGCTCACTTCACTATATGTCAGTTAATATAAGTCTTTCCAGGTTTTTCTGAGATCATCCTGCTTGTCTTTTCTTATAGAACAATAATGCTCCATTATAATCAAATACCACAGCTTGTTTAGCCATTCCCCAATTGATGGATATTCCTTCAATTTTCAGTTCTTAGCCACCACAAAAAGAGCTGCTTTAAATATTTTTGTACAAATATGTCCTTTTCATTTTTCTTGGATGTCTTTGGGATATAGATCTAGTCGTGGTATTGCTGGATCAAAGGGTATGTACAATTTTATAGCTCTTTGGGCATAGTTCCAAATTGCTCTCCAGAGTGGTTGGATCAGTCCACAACTCCACAAACAGTGCATTCATGTACCAGTTTTCTCATATCCCCTCCAACATCCAACATTTTCCTTTTTTTGTCATATTAGCCAATCTAGTAGGTGTGAGGTGGTACCAAAGGGTTGTTTTAAGACCCCATTTCTCAAATATATAGAGCTTCTCTGGTAATTACTCTTGATGAGTACTTGCAAAAATATTATTATAATTATATTAATATTATTCATATTAATTGCCCTAAAGATATTAACTTACTGCCCATGCATCTTAGTGTCTATCCCCAACATTACTAAAGAACAGTATTATCATGCTGAGCAAGTGATGCCATTTTAATTTGTGCTACTGATAAAATAGTAGGGATCTAGTGAATTATGGAAACTTATCATTTTAGAGACTAACTGTTCTTACAGTGAGCTTGATGCAGGCCCTGGAGAGAATATATGTACAACAGGAGGAGAGATGAGTACACGTAAGTCCATGGTTTGCTTATGATGGTGACTATGTATATCACAATTGCTGAACACAGTCCAGTTTCCCCTCCCCCCTACTTAACCTTTGTTCCTTGAAACCACAGATGGTTAGTAATTTTAATGATCTCATGTTGCTCCCTGCCACAAAAAAATCCATCTTTTTAATTCAAGCATTCCCAGTGATGCTAAAGAGTTGTGAACATGGAATAATATGATCTCAAAAGAATAAAAAACTTGAGTGACCCAAAAGATGATGAAGAAACACATGATGAGTACAAGTAGGAATCAGAGTATGACCAGGATTGAGTAACAAGATTGATATAAAAATATCATTATGGAAATGTGATTAGAAAAGGAACCAGGTCAACCATGAAGCAAGAGTAAGAGATAATAAATGGATAGTTAAAGTGCTGTCTTGGTACCTACAACATATTAAAAGGTTTTGTGGAATGTCATCTACACACTGCATAGAAAATCAATTGAAAAACATTAGAGGAAGATTTTGGGGAAAAAAAAATTAGACTATAGGAAGACCTGAATGACTACTGATCTGTACAGATGGAGAAAAATCCCACAGGGCACTTACACATGTGTAGGTTCTTAGAACTATGATTACAATCTGAGCAAATGTTTTTTGAGCTGTGGCTTAAAAAAACCAAGGTCTCCCACTGCATCCTTGACTATCTCCAATTGTCCTGATCTATATCTTGCCACTGGACCCAGATGGCTGTGGAGGAGAGAGAGGCTGGTGACTTTGTCCTCTCTCACTTAAATCCGATTCACTTGAAAGTCATGACATTACCTTCCTGATATCAGGGTCCTTTTTGAGAATGAAGGATAAATACCAACAATAAGAAGAGAAGAAATTTTGATAGCTGAAACCTCTCAAGATATCTTGTGGTTTACAGACTAGATTTCTTTTAAGGACCATGCCTTAAACCCAAATCACTCTGCCTCTCATCGACTGGCCAACAATAGGTCCCATTGGGAGCCTCTTTTGGTCATTATTTGGGCTCTGATAGCTCAGGGTGAATGTATATAGCAATTGTTTCTGTTTTGGCCAGAAACCCTTAGGGCATTCCCTTCCCAGATTTTTTTTTTTTGACTAGGTATAAGAGGCCTTTCTTTGTCTCATTTATTGCCTAGCCTTAATCACTGAATGGGCATTGCCTCAGACAAACTGAGAAAGACCTTACTTTAAAAAGACCAAGGTCTCCCACTACATCCTGGGTGATCTCCAGTTGTCCCCATCTATATCTTGCCATTGGGCCCAGATGGCAGTGAAGGAGAGAGAGGCTGGTGACTTTGTACAACCCTGCCTCACTTAAATCAAATTTACTGCAAGTCATGACATCACCTTCCTAATGTCATGGTCCTCTTGGAGAATGAAGGACATAAAACAACAATAATCTCTACTCCCCTAATGGAGAGTGAGATATCTGGCAAGTCCCTCAGACCTTTATGATTTCCTTAGACATTGACATCCTTAGAAGTTGTTCTTTAGTTATAACTAAAAAATGTCATTGATACAGGGTTGGTAGAAGAGCTAATAATGTCACAGATTTGTTTTTCAATGTCCTTTTTTCCCCTACTGATACACAAGGAGAGAATGTTCGGTGAAAAACTATTAAAATTCTGGTTGAACCTTCTATAGGTGTGAAATTGAGAGAGGATCTAAGCCAGTTCATTTTGAGAAAATCATTTTATGCCTGGTCCCAGCCTACCTTTCTAGATTATTTATTCATTATTCCTCTCCCTGCACTCTATTTTCCAGTCAAACTGGCTCCTTTTGTTCCTCATACATGTCAATGTTTCCTATCTCTGTTCTTTTGCACTGTCCTCAGGCTTAGAATGTATTCTTTCCTCACATCAGAATCCCTAGAATTCAAGACTTTGCTCAAGTGGCACATTCTGTATAAGGTTTTCTTCTGATCTTCCAGTTGCTAATGCCCTTTCCTACAAAAATCACTTTGTAATTACTTTGTCTATACTTATGTATGTGATGTCTCCTTTATTGAAAGTAAGCTGGGGCAGCTAGATGGTGCAGTGGATAGAGCACCGGCCCTGAAGTCAGGAGTACCTGAGTTCAAATCCGGCCTCAAACACTTAACACTTACTAGCTCTGTGACCCTGGGCAAGTCACTTAACCCCAATTGCCTCACTAAAAAAAAAAAAAAAGAAAGAAAGAAAAAGAAAAAAAAAGAAAGTAACCTACTTGAGGACAAGGATCAATTATCTTTTTACCTTTGTATCACCAGTGCCTAATGTTAAAGAGCCTGGCACTTTAGCAGGCAGATAATAAATGGTTGTTGATTGATCAATATGTATAAATGAGGATGGACATACACATATTATCCATGTGAAATGTGCCCAAGCGTTGAGATCTTCAGGCTGGCATTGATGGTGTCTCTGATAAAAATTACGTGCCCTGGGGCAGCTAGATGGCACAGTGGATAAGCACCGGCCCTGGATTCAGGAGTACCTGAGTTCAAATCCGGCCTCAGACACTTACTAGCTGTGTGATCCTGGGCAAGTCACTTAACCCCAATTGCCTCACCAAAAAAAAAAAAAAAAATTACGTGCCCTAATTTCTCTTTTAACACTTCATTGAGAATTACTGGTTGATTCTTGACCAGTTCATAGACCTAGGCTCCATATTTAGTGAGAAGCCAAGAAATATCATGGAAATAAGAGCTGAATTTGAAGTCAACTGACCTAGGTACAAATCACAGAGATGTTGATTGTACCTGTGTGACCTTGAGTAATTTACAACCTTACTTCCCATATTAAAGTGAAAGAGTTGGACCAAATTACCTTTTAGGTTCATTCCTACTCAAAATCTATGATGTTATGACTGCCTTTAAAAGTAAGAATGGAAAATACATAAATGAGGATGGCAAATACAGGGAAGATGGTCGGACTTGATTCCTTAGGAGGAGCACAAACAACCATGAATTTACTCTAGGGAACCATGTGCTCCAATGAACTATGTGTACCAGAGAACATGGCCACAGAGATGACAGTATATGAAGGCCACAGTTATATAGAGAAGAGTTTCTGAGGCAAGTGAGGAATTATAACATATAAGCCAATGAGAGTGGAGAGTCAGTGGTTGATTAGGAACTTTCCTGAACTATGTGTTCTTATATCAACTGTGATGTTTAAAAATCTAAATGTGTGGTCACCTTAAATTAGAAGCTTTATCACCAGTCTTTGGGCATTAAGCCCAAACTCACTTGGAGTTCAGAAAGTTAAAAAAAGGCCTATCTAGCCTAGAGTTCCAACCTGGTTTGGTTCTTCCTCAAGTCCTCCACAATGAGCCTGCTTCAATCATGAACTCCTCCCAAAATGAATGTGGAAGCTTTTTACAGGTTCAGAGCATACGCGGTCCTTATACACTGCTTCAAGCTGATTGGTAGGCATCATCCAAATCCATTGGTTCACTGGACTTGAAGGTGGTCTGGAGTTGAGTTAGCTTCTGAGAATAATACCTTCTTAAAGGCTAGCCAGGTGTGATTACAATCTAGTTAACTTGAAGTAGGCTAATTGGCAGTCAATCACTTTCACTTAATTCAATCAGCTTAGATTAATCTCCAGGTGGGCTTTTGAGTATCTGCTAAATCCCATTATTTCATCACATTTCCCCCTTTGTTTCCTCAAGAAACATGGGGTATTTCCTTGATGAAACAGTAAAAAGTAATTAAGTCTTTGGAAGTCTTTTTTCAGATGATCCTTGGGATGTCCTCTGGGTATAGTCATGAAATGGAAGTCTTTTCAGGGGTTGATGTGGTTTGTCCTTCATTCCCACAGAGGGCCATGACAGGTGGGTGATGTCATAACTTGTGCTGAATTAGATTTAATGGAGGGAGGGTTATGCAAGGTCACCATCTCCTCCAGAGCCATCTGGGTCCAGTGGCAAGATAGACATCAGGATGAATCATAAATGATTGGGTGGCAGGGAGCTTAAAGACCATCTATTCCCCCCCCCCCATTGATTTCCTTTTAATTTTAGTCTTATTGGATTTGTATGTGTAAAGACTATAATATTATATAATCAAAATAATTCACATTATTCATAGTACAGACAAAGCCAATGCTAAAGATACCATGATTTATTCAGTCATTTCTTTATTTTATCATTTCTTCATATATCTTAGAAATGATACCTTGTCACAGAAACATGATGCAGACACACCAAAAGTTTTGTTATATCAAGTAGGAGTAGCAGGAAGGAACAAGCCAAGACCTCACACTTCTCTAGTATGGTTAGTTATGTAAATTATGTATGTTCAGGGAAGGAAGAAAAATCTTTGGTGGCTCTGGAGTCCATTGACTTGAAATCTCTATACACTTCTTTTTTCTTTTTTCTTTTTATTCATTCATTCATTTATTTATTTATTTATTTATCTATCTATCTATCTATCATCTATTTATTTATTTATTTATGTTTTGCAGGGAAATGGGGGTTAAGTGACTTTCCCAGGGACACACAGCTAATAAGTGTTAAGTCTCTGAGGCCAGATTTGAACTCAGGTACTCCTGAATCCAGGGCTGGTGCTTTATCTACTGTGCCGCCTAGCTGCCCCCTCACTATATACTTCTAAGAATATTCCCTATGTGACTTTGGGCAAGTCATTTAATTCCCTTAGGCGACAGTTTCCTAAATAGGAAAATGAAGGTTTTAGAATAGATGGCTTCTGCATTCCCTTATAGCTCCAGATCCATAATTCCATGATTTCAAGAACCCAATGTAAACTATTCTTTCCCTACATGGAGTTTTCAGCATACAGTACTTGCCACACTAGAAAGAAAGAGAGAGTTGGCTCCATTAATTATGGTATTAGATAAGAGTCAATTGGCCACATTTATATTTTGTTAGCTTGACTACTTGCATAGGAGCTTAAGGACTTTTCCCTGTTTTGTAGATGCCTATGCATGAGTCAAATTTTAATGTTGCCAGAGTATACCATTAGTGGGGCCATATGACTAAGAAAATATGATCAGTGAGAAACCTCCAATATTAATGATAAAATGTGTAAACCAAGAGTTATGCTTCTATTTTGGGCTATGCATTCATAGAATCATAAGAAAATAGATTTTAAAGCTGGAAGGAAGATCTCATAGGTCACTTAGTCCAAACACCTCGTGAAAGATGAAGAAACTGAGATCCATAAACTTCACATAAAGAGAAACTGAGCTGGGATATATGTTTACTTCTAAAACAATAAAAGGAAGAAATGAAGCACGAATTTTCTAAATAAACCAGGATCTTATTTTTTAATAAGTCACACTTAGCAAAAGGTAATGTATCAACAATATGATTGTTACAGAGTGCTTGAATTTCTTCAGGGGATATTAGGAACAGTTTTGAATTTTGCCCAAATTATATATTTGTAAAATTAAATCTTAGATGTGCTTTTTTTCCCTCCTGGACTATTTGGTATTGCTTATATTATGAATAATTCATGTACTATGAACCTGCACAATCAAATATTTCATTTTCTGCCTATATCTAAATTTTTTAACTCAGTTTTCAATTCTAATGACTATTCTCAGTGTTGGTAACTAGATTAGTTATATGTGTCCTACAGAGGACTGAGCAACAGGTAACCCATTATATTAAATAGAATTGACTACAAGGGTTTTAGGTCTAAAATTAGAGTGCATTCATTTTTTTCCCCAAACAAGAGTTAGCAGTTTCATAAACTCTTTGCCAATTTGGAATTTTCTAACTCTCAAACCCCAAGAAGGACATAGTAGGGAGAGTAAGAGGCAATAGAAAGTGAATGTCATTGTCAAGTTTTTCCCTGGGAAAGATTTGTGACAGTAGTGTAACCCCACTGAGTGGTGGCCTGAAATGAGAACATTGGTTATACCACATATTTCTTTGCAAGAAATGTACTAGGAGTCCATTGTAGGGAAGAAACCCTGCATCCTGTCCTAGGCAGAGTCCAATTTGCTTCATGCTAATTAAAGCTCTGCCCCAAAGGATTCTGGGATAGTTTAGAAAGCAGGGCTAGCTTAGATTTGCCTTAGGAAAAGAGGTGCAGGGATAGGCTTTCTGTACTCTTCCCTTATCAGACCACCTCCTGTGGTCCAGAAAGCTGGTTCCTACACTCCATACCTTACGAGAATTTGTAGGGAGAAAATTTCTTTGTAGTTTTTCTTCTAAATTATAATATCCTAGAAGATGGAGGTTGACATCTTTCCCTCCCTTGCACCTCCAAGAACAGTGCCTCTCAAAAAGTAGTATTCAAAAGCTTTGTAATCCTTATATCTGAAATGTAAAGGGAACAGGCACATCTTGGGTTTTGTTTTTTCTCTTTTCTCATAGTCCCTACCAAGATGGTCTGGGAAAAATCTCTACAAGCCCTCCATTTCTACTATTCATGCCCAGAATCTGGAGATTGACTTTTCATTTGTAGACCTGTATTTAATGAAAATTAAAGAACAATTATCAAAAGTTGGCATAAAATTAAGCTGACAACAGAATTCTTGGAAAATAAAATACCATTCAGTGAATGTCTCCCAAAGATTGAAACAGCACCTTAGTCACTTACAATAACAAACAGATTACCTGCTGTTAACTCAGAAGTATCTCCTTCTGTGATGTGATTATTATGCCCAGTGGGTGGTCTCAGGTTTTGTTCTCTGTCATGAGACTTCTTGCATGCTCCCAGCAGTCCATGCAGCTCCCAGAAAGTGGCACCCCATGTTGCATAAAATGGCACCACATTTTGTATTCAAGGACAGGCAAACCCTGTAATGGAGACAAACCTTTTATTTTAATTTTTGTTGTTGTTGTTGGTAGCAACTTTTGCCTTGCACCAAAATGAGAACGCACCCAAGACTTTTTTTTTTCTGTCTGGCAAGAGACATAATTCTTCCTGCATTATAACTTGAGTGACGCATTGACTGACAAAAGGCTTTAAAAAGCCTTTTTTATAAAGCTTTCCCATTATTTTAAAATGGATTTGACTTTACTAAAGTTTGCCCTAAAACCAGCACTAGGCCTTTCTAGGTTTCCAGGGATCCTAGTTACTAACCCTAGGTTTAGATGTAGTCAACCCAAACCTGGATGCTCTTCCTCCTCAGTTACCTGATAACTGTGTTCCCAGCTTGAGAAAATAGATTTAACTTGTTCAGGAGCTGACAAAGGACCCTTTCCCCCTCCTAGTTTCCTCTCAAACCCCAAAGATTCTCTATGATGTCATTGGGTGTGATTATTCGATACAATGTAGGCTCTTACTAGGTATATTTTTCATCAATGGAGGTAAATCAGAACACTTTTGGAGATATAGAGGAGATGAAACTAGAAGCTACACTGTTTCCATGAAAAACATATTTTTTCCCTTTATACTCTAAAGGTAAATTAAAAAGTAGAATTGAATTAATCAGGGGTTCTTAAGCTAAAGTCCATGAACTGGTATTTTAAAAATATATTTTTGTAACTACATTTTAACACAATTTATCCATACAGTTATCCCTTCCACACCATGACTTTCCTCATTGAAGTTTTGATTTATTGCAGGTCAGCATAAAAAATTAAATGGGAATGGGAATTTTTTGGGGGTTCTATGGAAGCCATAGATGATATGCAAAGGCCAGCAGACAATACAGAAAATGTTTATACACTCAAATGCATAAAATAAACATGTAGTATGTAATAGTATATAATATTAATTCTATAATAATTATATGTGATATGTATGATATATAAACATATAATATTAACATTTTATCTTTTAATACTACAATAACTCAGACTTCTCTGGTACAAAGGGAAGGCCAAAAAATTTTAAGGAGATTTTACAGATCACCATACACCTAACACCTGAGATATGGAAGGGATAATTATAATCTTGTTTTCATGTTCTCTCTCCCAATAGGGTATGAGTTCCTTGAGACAAGGAACTTAAAAGGTTTTTGTTCTTATTTTTTACTTTTTTTGTATCTCCAGTGCTTGGCACAGTGTCTAGCACATAGTAGGAACTTAATAAATGTTAGTTGACTGACTGGTTTTCTTTGTAAGTTAATGAATTTTACTTCTAGCTTCCCTTACTTCCCTCAAATTTCAGCTAAAGCATCACCTTTGTCAGGAAGCCTTTCCTGATATCCCTTAATGCTAGTGTCTTCTCTCTATTGATTATCTCCAATTTATTGTCTATATTTAAATCTGTATATATAATTATAAATAGTTTTTTTGCATGTTGTCTGGCCCATTAGACTGTGAGTTCCTGGAAGCAGGGACTTTCTTCAGCATTTAGCATGATGCCTGACGTATAGTAAGTGCTTATTAGAGTTGATTAACTGTTTATGCATTTAACAACATTATTCTGAGAAGAGATTCACCAGATTTTCTAATAGGCTCTCATGTCTCTAGAGGTTAAAAATCCTTTTATTCACACCTTTCACCTATGCTTTTGTATCAACAAACTCTGGTTGTTGAGCTAATCTCCCATCTAAGCTGTATTTTCTACTCCCACCCCTTTACCAGCAGGGTATTTCCTAAAGGTTTTCTCCATCTGTACGTGGTATGATTTTTTTTTTAATAGAGAAAAGGAGAGCCCTTTGCTTAAGTTCTTTCTTTATGCCAATTAATAAAAGTAATAAGAAAACAGTTTTGATATTCTAACACCATACAATGATGACCAATAACAATTTCTATATGGGTTAAAATTGTTAATTGGTTCCAAGAAACATAGGTGAAAATACTATGGGGGTTGTGGGAGAGTTTATTCTATAAAATATTGTTAGAGAAAGAAAGAAAAGGAAAGAAAATAGGAGAGAGAAGAGGTGAGAAGGATGAAACGGAAAGGAAAGAAAAGAGGACAAAGAGAGGAAAAGGAAGGGAAGGCAAAAGGAAGGAAGAGAAAGTGGAAGGGAAGGAAGGAAAGAATGGAAATGGAGGTAAGAAAATTGGAAAGTGAAGTAAAAGAAGGAAAGGACAGTAAAGGGAAAGATCTAAAGGGGAAGAAGTTTGAAGGGAAAGGGAAGAGGAGATAGATAAAAAGAGAAAGAGATCAGATAGGAAAAGGTAAGGAGAGAAGAAAGTGAGGATAAAAGAAGAGGAGATGAGGAAGCACAGAAAAGGGGAGAGAAGAAGACAAAGAAGAAAGAGATGGAAATTTGGGGAGAGAGAAGGAAAAGGGGGAGGGGCAAAAGCCAACAACCAGAACTATCCTAGTGGAAGTTGTTTATAATGTGGTATCTACATTATTACAAAATATCATTGGTTGGGGAGATATCTGTAATGTGAACATGATGCCCTGATCTTTTATGGCTTTAGGCTAACCCAGTATATTTCTATAATTTGAAATATGATTTTAAGTGGTGAAGGGGTTCTCTGTTACAATTCATAATAAATATGTTTTTCACCTAAGTGGAAAAGTGCCTTGTGAAAAAAAAATCAAAGTCACAAAAAGCTCTAACTGTTTTGGTCAAGGTTGGCTGGAGATGAATCTTGCAATGGCCCAGGGGCTACAAAGTTTTAAACGTAAAATGCTATATCCTCAATTGTGCCCAACCCTTTCCCCTATGGATTTTTTTGTTTTTATTTTTTTGTTTTTCCTTTTTAGTCTCTCATTCGAAATAAAATATAATATAAAGAACAGTTGTGGAAGTCTTCATACATTTTTGTGGTTTTTCTCTTCTTGGTTACCTATTAGCCAAGAGCTATTTACCCAAGGTAAGAAAGACATTAGATTATTCTTAAAAGACATGATGTGGTGGGTAGGTACTGATTTTAATAAAAATGGAAAAGATGCCTCAAAGCTATTAATGCTATATCATATTATTAATGTCCAGGGAGATAAACTGTATCCTTGCCAGTGCTAACTTTGGCTAGATTGAGGAAGTTTTCAAGGGACAGTGACGTTTTAGAATTCTTTGCTTAGGATGGCTACTTTCTACTGTATGTATTGGAGCTCCTGACTTTATTAAATGCAGCAGTGGTACCTTTGGGAGCTCTCAGCCTATATTTGCTTTGTGTTGCTGTTCCAAGGTGGAGAGGAGTGCCGGTGGTCAGTCACAAGGGAGCTGAGGCCCTGGTGTCTGTTCCAAGGCAAAGATGCATGCTAGTACGTGTGACTGCAGGGGAACAGGAGTCCAGCCTGGGTGGTTGGTTATTGTCCTTCATTCTTGAAGAGGACCAAAATGATATGACTGTGATAGTCAAGATAAAGTGTGTCCAACTGTGGCTGATCAGACCAATATGAGCTTGGAAGGCTCTAGCACAGGTTGGGCACAGATCGTCCATATGAACATTTGGAGTAGAGATATCTCTAAATGTGTACATCTCATATTTCTTTTGAGCTACTGCAATTCTGGCTCACTCGGAGCATAGCACCTTCCTTGATGTGGGCATGCCATTCTGGGTGGTCCTTTGCCAATGTCTCCCATGTTTCACAAATAATTCCAAAGTTCTTCAGAGAGATCTTGCGAGTGTCCTTGCATCACTTTTGACCTCCATGTGAATACTTGCTAAGCAGCATTCCTCAAAGTATGTGTTCTCTCAAGCCTCCAGAGAATCAGTCTATGAAGTAGAGGGTCAGAGGGTGACCGTGATGGAGCCGTGATGGTGGGGAGAGAGTTATCTGGGCTCAAGTGGTCTGTGATTCACCAATAAGAGGGTGGGAAGACAGGTTACATCATACCCTCCTTGCAAAAGACAGTCATGATTTGTCTTCAACACAGCCACAACAACCCTTAACTCCTAACACTGTCCCTTTCCTCTACTGATAAAGGTCTCAAGCTTCCCTATTTAAACCCCTTTGGGAAGGTTTAATTCAAAATAACTGCTCCCCACAGCAGCTGTGCAAGTACCATTGGGAAAATTCCACCTCTAACATCTGCTTCCCAGATCACCTTTTGGCTGCAGCAGGTGCCCTTTGGTGGATTGACTCTGTTTTCTAGGACAGTATTAAGTAAGTAAGGGACCAATCTACTCAATTTTTAATTTTGCATGAGATGGGATGAATCACAGAGGATGAGTAGGCATAGTTGACTTATGACCTGAATGGCATATAACATTATATTATCTTTCCTTTCAAATCCTCCCATCTGACATACTTCCCTATTTACTATAAAGGGCACCACCATCCCAATCATCTAGGTTTTTGTAATCTTAGTATCACCTTTGACTCTTCACTTACTCTTACCTGACATGTGTATATACAGTTAATTGCTGAATATTATCTTTACCTCTTCAACATCTATTCTAGATTTCCTCTTCTCTCTACCCATACAACCATCATTGCAGTATAAGACCTCATCACCTCTCCCCTAGATAAATTCAATTACTTCCAAATTGATCTTTCAGTAAATTTCTCTCCATTCCATCCTTCCCCCAGCTTCCAAAGTGATTGTCCTAATGTGCAGGTCTGACTATGCTATGCTCCAATTGATAAAATCCAATGGCTCTCTATTGACTCTAGCATAAATGATCTTTTCATGGTAATATTACCCTTTTATACATTTCTACTTTATATAATATTTATAATATACATAATTATCAGTATATGTATATAATTTATAAATAAGTTGGAGGAGGAGGAGGAGGAGATGACGATAACTATGACAAAGGGCAAATGCTATATTTTGGCATGGAGAGAGCATGGATGGGGTCTCACAGATATGACTTTGATGAGAATGGGATACTAAGGATAAGCTTCCAGGCCAGAGCAGGCTTATGAGTTGGATGCTGAGGTAGGAGAGATTTGGATATATGACCAGAGGAGAGCAACTAGCAGCAATAAAGGTTAGCCAAGCAAGAAATAAGAATCTGAAGTCAGATTGCCAATGATTATCCTTTAGGAGTAGCCAAAGACCAGCCAAATAACTTCATTTAAGCAGCCAGTAGTCAACAGACATTTAACTACTTACTATATGCCAAGCACTGTTACGAAAGATGTAAAAACAGCACCCCTGATTTCAAGAAGTGGATGGTCTTACAGACCATGAGTCCTATCAATTGACATATTAATTATTCTAGAAGTTGTGAATGGAATAGGATTGGGGAAATTTTTCTCATTCCTAATGGTAGTGGTTGATAAGAAATTTGAAACCAGTTATCTGAATTATTACTGATCATTTCATAGGTTTGGGGAAAGACTATAGACTAAAGACTGCTTAGGTTTGGGAGGAGTCATGGAAATGTAGCCTATAAGCTAGTTGTTTTGAGACCTATCTGTGTTTGTCTGTCTGTCTGTCTATCTATCTATCTATCTATCTATCTATCTATCTATCTATCTATCTATCTATCTCTCTACCAAGCAATATCTCTCTGTACACACGCACAGATACACACATGTACACACACACACACACACACACACACACTTTTCCTTCACACTTTTCCTTTTATTTTGCTTCTTTGATCATGAGTAAAGGGACTCTTTAATCAAGTCATGCTAATGTGGTTATCTCCATTAAGCTATGTAATATGATAGGGTCCACCATATAGAAATGCATCAGGAAAGGGAAAAAAGATTGAGATTTCCTGGTCAGTGAAAGGTCAAGTAAAGATTATTCTAACTGAGCAAAACCAACCTGGATCTCATCTCTGAAGATTAATGAAGCATGTTAATACCACCCCAAAAATGCTGATACTAGAGCAGAGAGGTAATAGCTTTTTTGAGAACCATAGAGACACCGGCATCCTCCCCAGGTAAACTCTGGTGTTGGGTGGAGTGTACAACTGATAATACAAAAATGGGATACCTGACCAGCATTTTGGCCCACATCACTAAAAAGGATCAGGTAATTGAGTAGAGCTCTCTTGGAAAAAGTTGAAAAGATAACTGTCCATACAAATTTTGTGAGTTATCATTATTTCTTTATTTAAACTGCTTAGACCCTACATTTTCATTTTAACACGTAATATCTGGAGTCTCCTTGTTTGACAGGAAGATGCAAAGCATCAAATTCTCAAAAATATATAGGAATCTCCTTCCCTGGAGTAGTCCCTGCATTTCATAATCAATTTCTCTCCATGGATTTCATTAAGATTGATTACGTTGATGCTTTTATTCTTTAATTACAATAATTTCTGTATGTAGTCCATCCCTGAAGTGAAACACTCCCTTATAACCAAGAAAAATAGTTAACTAAAAATAAATAATACAGTGACCACATCTGACAAAATAGGCGACATTTTGTCCTTATGGTCCCCTGCTTTGATATAAAGAAAAGGGAGGTATGTTTCATTATCTATTTATTTTCTGCGGCCAAGACACAAATGCTTTCAGGAGAAGGAATTATTTTATATGTATATATGATATTTATTGATGTAAATCAGGCATTAGAAATAGCCCTGGGTCTCATTAAGTATGCTGTGAAAAAAAATAAGCAAATTATGTTCCAGTTCCAATGAAGATTGTAATAGAGAACTGTTCTTGAAGTTAGGACAACCTGGGTTCCAGTCCTGACTTTCATACACCCTGACTGGGTGACCCAGGAGCAACTTATTTAACTTCTCAGTGACATAGGCAAATCTTTATGATTTGAAGTTTCATGGAAGCTGCTGACCTGTAATGATAGAGGAAGTGTCCTCATTCAGGAGTTTTCTATGCCAATTAAATCACAGGTCTAGTTCCTATCCCCTAAAATGGAGGTAAATCAAAATAATTCTTTTTTTTTTTTTCATAGTGAGGCAATTGGGGTTAAGTGACTTGCCCAGGGTCACACAGCTAGTAAGTGTAAAGTGTCTGAGGCCGGATTTGAACTCAGGTACTCCTGAATCCAGGGCCGGTGCTCTATCCACCGCGCCACCTAGCTGGCCCAAAATAATTCTTTATGCTTTAATGATTTGTATATGTTTAAAGTTTCATGAATTACTTCTCAAGGATTCTCAGATATTTTTAGTCACTTAGGCAGACCCATCTTATCTTAACATCTTTGAATTTAGGGAAATATTGTAGATTCACTTAGAAATAGATTGTCTCTTACCTGAATTATGAGTCTCTTCTGAAAATGGAGCCTAAAGTGATTCAGTAGGTAATCAATAGCAGCCTTTGATTGATGGTCAATAGAGGAAGGAAGGCCTAATGAACAAAAACATAGGACTGGGAATCAAGCCATATCTGAATTCCAATCTTTTCTTGGCCTCATAAGCAGAGGCCTAATGAGATGTATTTCTTCCTGGGGCCAGTTCCAAGAACTAACTGAGTCTGTTATGTGCAACCTTCCTTTTCATTTCTTTTCCCTCTCTCTTCTTCATTCCACCGCCCAAATGAATAGAACCAAAATATGGAGACATACACAAAGAGGGATGCCCTTCTTCCAAACTGCCTGAGTATTGTCAAGGACATTGGAATTTTTCCATATCATCTGGTATTCTGAGCTTTGCAATCTCAGTGTTATCCTTGACTCCTTACTCTTATTCAACTCCCAGATCCAAATAAAGTAAAAACCATGGAATGTATGGTCAAACTGATAATTCACATATTTATTCACAGGTCCTGGTAGCAATGGTTATAAGCACTGAATGTTGTTTTAGTAACTGTTAGATTTATGGTTTCTGAGCTGTTGCTCTCCCTTTTCCTTTGGGACACCTGGGTATTTTGCTTGGATCCACTCAGGTGTCATATGTTTTTATTTCTACCTCTCCAACCTGTCAGATATCCTTTTGATTCTCCCCACTGACACAGTTACCACCCACTGTTCAGAACTTCATCATCTCTAGACTATTACTGGTCTCTCTTCCTCAAGTCCCTCCCTACTGCAAGCCACTTTCATGTATCTATCAAAGTGATTTTTCCAAAAGTACAAGTCTGACCATATCATTTCCTTTCTCCAATAAACTCCAATGAATCCCTATTATACCTTGGATCAAATCTAAACATTTTTATTTGACATTTAAAACTCTTTACAGACTGGCCTCAACCCACCTTTCTGACTTTATGATATATTAGTCATATTTATAGATTCTCTAGATCAGACAAACTCATCTTATTATTATCAGGACACTCCATATCTAGGCCATTTTGTTTGATGACCATTATACCTGGTGAGTGTTCTTTTCTCACTTCCACATATTAGAACTAATTTATTATTATTATTTATTAGATATAATTTATATTTAATTGCATATTATATAATTATATATACATATATCATTTAACTGTATATTGAAATATATTATATGTATTTATGTCATAAGCATTTGCTCCCACTCTATCAAAAGTCTTGTGTAACAAGGCAGAACAATTATGCAAAACTAATAAGATAGCGACCACATCTGAAAATGCATGCAATGTTTAATTGTTGCTGGGCTTTATAGTAGGTAGAGCAAAGTAAAGACTGGAAAGGTGTGAAGGGGCCATATTTTGAAGGGCTTTAAAAGCCAAACAAAAGATTTTATATTTGATCCTGAACATAATAAGGAACCACCATAAATTATTGAGTAGGGTAGTAACATAGCCAGACCTGAATTTTGGAACATTCTTTTGGCAGCTGAGGAGAATCAGGAGACATTGGAGGCAGGGAAACCAAGTAGAAGGCTTTTGCAATAGATAGGCATGAGGTAATAAGGACCTGCACTTGGATGTGCTCTCATTAAAATTATTTTGAAGCCACCCACTCCCTTATTATAAAATAGGGAGGAGCATTTCAGTGAAAATATTACATTTTTGCTTCTGGCCCAGCCACCAAAACTTTGGAGGATAATTGTGTTTAGCAAAAAACAGTTTTTGAACTCCTTGGATGAAAAATACCACTACCCTCCAATGAAAAGAAGAAGAAATGATGTCCCTCTCCTTGCCAACACCATATCAATATCAT
The DNA here is from genome assembly GCF_019393635.1 of Dromiciops gliroides. Classification (NCBI taxonomy): domain Eukaryota; kingdom Metazoa; phylum Chordata; class Mammalia; order Microbiotheria; family Microbiotheriidae; genus Dromiciops; species Dromiciops gliroides. The sequence continues at coordinate 227,615,405 of NC_057865.1, forward strand.
CTCATTTTGCTTATCCCCATGACTCCAAAGGAGAGCCTTAACAATTCTCTGTGGTTACATAGAGTTTTGTGTTTAACTAAATGGCTTACCTTTTATAAGTAGATTATAGAGACCTGGGGCAGAGACTTTGACATCTTCATCATATTTTCTGGAATAAATAATTATAGCAATACTTCTCAATTGATAAAAATAGATCTTCTTACTACGTTGAAAGCATTTTGAAACTTTGAGGATTAAGCTGCTTCTTCCTGAGCATTCCCACAGAGGGAAAGATTCAGACTTTTCTTCCCCCAGGGAATTCCTACTCTACTATAACTTCACACTGTTTGATACATATAAAAACCCCATAATGCTCCTTCCCATTCATTGGTTTGGGGGAGCATGTAAAATAATCTAATAACAGAATCTAGCCCAAAGGGGAAAAATTGGTTCACTTATTGAAGGAATGACACATCCAGTGTAGGAGAAACAATGGCATGCTGTGTAGCACTGCACCCTACTGACTTCTAGGTACAAAGTGTGATATTAAATGTTGTTAATTCCAAGAAGCGTCTATGTAAGAATTATTACTGTTAACTTAATGCATGTTAGAAAAAAATGTGTGTATGCGTGTGTATGCTCTCATATGCTCACACCCAACACTGCATCAAGGTGAATTGAGAACATTTCAGAAAACATTGAATTTTGCTTCCACTAAGCATACTTCTTCTCTAGTTTTGACATACCTATGCACTTAAAAGACAATTGGCATTTAGTAGCAAACCAAGCTTCCCAACTTTAGATCCCATACTGGCTGCTGTTGGCGCCAATTCTGTTTTGTTTCTCAGGTCCTTTCAAGTCTTACCTTCTGTCTATAAGCATTCCTCTGTCACCCTACCACATATGAAACTTTCTTCAGGTTTTGGCTTTTTGAAGCAACTAATCCAAGCCCTCTCTACTCCATGACTTCCCCACTGTCTTTGCCTCTCTTCTCCTTTTCCCATGCCCTTCATTATTGTATTTAAGGGTAGTTTTTTCATTGGCCTATATCTATCTTCCTTCCACAAGCATATCCCCTCATTGGGAAGTATTTGTTTTGATCAATAGGTGTGACACCTTCCAACTTAATGTGCTGTTGCATGTTTAGAATTTTTTTCCTATGGCAATGAGGGTTATGTGACTTGCCCAGGGTCACACAGCTAGTAAGTGTCAAGTACCAGAGGCCGGATTTGAACTCAGGTCCTCCTGAATCCAGGGCCAGTGCTTTATCTACTGTGCCAACTAGCTGCCCCCACATGTTTAGAAATTTATGAACTTGCTATGGAGTGAAAATTGTTGGGAAGCATTATCATGGAATTTTCCATAGTTTTCACATGTCTGTCCACCTAGTGGAGGATAATGAAGGCAACAGAAATCTGAGCAACTTTCAAACTTAAAGGGGAGATGGGTGAGTAGAAAGAACAGTACTAGATAGCACATGATTGGGTTTAGAACTTAAATCTATGTGCCTTTTGAAAGTAACAAAATAAACCTATGTTCTTTGTCTCACTCAATTCCTTGTCTATACCTGGAATTGAACTCTTACATTCTGCCTTGCAGATCTCAACTTTCTCTATACTCTGCTCATCTGGATCTTTTCATTATTTTTTTGGTTTTTTGCCTTCTTCAATCAATATTGGATTTAGGAACTTAATGTTTCTTTACTAGCATAACACATTTTTTCCCATCTTTTTTTTTTTTTTTTTGAGTACCATCACCATCCTTATTCCCCCATCCTTCTGATGGGAAACATGAACACTCTGAGAATGTCAGTTACCCAAATGGCTCTATTTCCAAAGGGGGAGGGGACAGAAAGGATTGTAGAAAGACCAGAAACCAGGCCGCAAGTTCAAAGTCGGAGCAGGGGAGAGAGGGATGATCTGCCCCAGAGGCTGCGGAACATGCAGGATGTGCCTGGAGAATGGGGACCCTGCCTGCCTGTTCTCCCATATTTTGAAAAAAAAAAATCCAATAACCTTTTGCATAAATCTCCTAGTGAAAAGTTCATTGCCAGAGTAGGTACTGACTGCATTCAAACATCATGGCATCATAGAGTCTAGAGTTTGAGCTGGAAGGGACATTTGAGAACATTAAGTTCAAACTCATTATTTTATTGACAAGGAAACTGAGGCCCAGAGAATACTAGTACAATGGATATGAACAAACCATATAATTAATCATTCCTTCAACAGACCAACTGGCATTCCTTGAAGAAAATAGAAACTTTTCTTCAAAGACAGCATTATTCCATAACTTATGTTTACTCCAATTAATAGCCTCACTGGGAAAATGGAGACACAAAAGAATATTGCCCTTATGCTCTGGCTCTTTATTTTGCCAGCTGTGTGTGACATGCTGAATTCCCCAGGTGCTAGGACTGCATTTGCCAAATGGGCTGAGATTATTTCCTTTCAAATATCCAAATTTTCTATTCATGCATTATTTATGGAACATCGTATTTCACATGACTCTTAGGATCTCAGGAAGCCTCATGCTCATTGATTTATTCTATATTATGTCAAAGATTAAGACTAATATGTCTGCTTCATAACTCTAAATAAAAACATCCCTTTTATATAACCTGTATTTGCAAATGTACAGAATTATATTTCTAGTTGAATATAGAAAAGCATCCATTAAAGAGAAACCAAGCCTAATACATGTATGTGCATGCTTATGTTGATAGTAAAGTAACTGGCTGATATATGTAGTATATCTCTTTATCATAATCATGGCTATTTTCCTCACTTGCCAACATGAGTATCTGTAAGAGTTGTTAAAGAAAAAAAATAGGTACCCTGATGATTAACCAAGAAAAAAAAGAGTAAATATAAAAGCATTTATAAAGTCCTTTATGATTTCCAGTACATTTTTCTTATGACCACATTGCAAAGTAGGTAGTAAAAGTATTATTGTCATTCTCATTATACCAATGAATAATGTGAGGTACAGAGAGGTTAAGATAAGTGACTTGTCAGTGCTGAACCCTCACCAGTTGGCTTGACTCTTGTCTTGCCACTGGACTCTGATGAATCTGGAGGAGAGAGTGAGTCTGATGACTTTGCACAGTTCTGCCTCATTTAAAACTAATTCACTCTCAAGTCAAGACATCACTCTCCCCAAATTAACTATAAAAGACATTTGAAGAAGGATGCTATCTGCATCCAGAAAAAAGACCTGATAAGTAGAAGAATATATAGAACAATTTTACATATATACAAACATATATGTGTGTATACATACACATACATGTATGTATGTGTGTATATATACACACATATATATATATACACACACACGCACACACATGCATACCTATTTATGTCTAATGATAGCCATCTCTAGGGCAGGGGTAGGGAGGAGGGAAGAAAATAAAAGAAATTTGCATGCTAATTTTGTTGTATATTTGAAAGAGATAGCAAGTTGTGCCTAGTAGATTTTGCAGGTTCATGTGCAATCATCTTTTAAAATTTACTGTATTATGGGCATGCTTGTTTTATTCTACAAATTAAAAATAAAATAAAAGGGATCACTCTCATAATGTCATTGGCTCTGTTAAGGATGGAAGGACTAACAACAACAATCTTTGAGGGTCAGTAGTTAGTAAGTCTAGGATCTGAAACTAGGTCTTCTTATTCTAGTTTTGTTAGGATCAAAGGAGATAAAACATGTAAAACGTTTTACAAACACTGTATAAACCTTAACTGTTATTATTATTAATTAGATTTTCCCACCTAATCAGACTCAGCATAGCATAGTAGGGAAATAAAGCATTGAAACTGAATTATGAGGTTCCAATTTTAGTGTTAAAATTGACCAATTACATGACCCTAGGCAAATCCTGGGATATTTCTGAGCCTTGCCTTATTCATACATCTGTAAAATAGAGATAAATATCTTTATACTACCTACTTCAGGGAGTTGAAGAAAATGCTTTGTAAATATTAAAGTGCTGTGTAATTTAAAATATGACTGCTAGGTGGCGAAGTAGATAGAGTGCCCCACCTGGAGTCAGGAAGACTCCTCTTTTTTTTATTCAAATCCAGCCTCAGAAACTTACTAGCTGGATGACCTTGGGTAAATCACTTCGCCCTATGTGCCTCAGTTTCCTCATCTGTAAAATGAGCTGGAGAAGGAAATGGCAAACCACTCCAGTATCTTTGCCAAGAAACCCCAAATGGGGTGACAGTCAGAAATGACTTAAAAAAACCTGAACAACAACAAAATAATTTAAAAAGACATTAGATTGATAACTAAAATGTCAAAACAGACATGGTCTATCATTTTATTAATGAGCATTATCCATATATATATATATATATATATATATATATATATATATATATATATATATATATATATATATATATATATATATATATATATATATATATATATATATATATATATATATATATATATATATATATATATATATATATATATATATATATATATATGTTGACAGGTCATACCTAATAGAGGCCTCTTACTATAGGGAAGTATTATTGAACAATGGAAAGAGTGCTAGATTTGAAATCAGAGGATCTGGGTGTAAAACTTGTCTTTTCTATTCACTTTCTCTGTGACTCTGAGCATGTCATTTCCTCTATGTGGTCTTCAGTTTCTTTTCCTGCTTAACAAGGAGTCTAAGTACATTGTAACTCAATTTGAGAAGCACTTCTTACATACCTGTTATGCACCATTCACTGTGCTAGTTGCTTATCAATACAAAAACAAAATGAAACAGTCTTGTCCTCAAGAAGCTTACATTTTTCTGGGGGAAGAAATATGTATGGAGATAAGTCAATACTAATATATAAACAATAAATACAGAATTATTCCAGTCAGTGATCACTAATGGCTAGGGAAATTTGGAGAAGCTTCCTGTAGGTGTTGGTAAATTACTGAGCCTTGAAGGACCTAGGGATTCCAAGTAGTAAAGGTATGCCAAATCAGCCAGAGTGAAATGAAGTCAAAAGACATTCATTGTGCAAGTAGGTCTTATTAGCTGGAATATAGCATGTATGAAGGAGAGTAATGTATAATCAAACAGGGAAGATAAGCTGAATCTAAACTATGAAGAATTATAAATACACACATATATGTACATATATATCAACAAATAGACATATACTGTATATTATATATATAGTATTGTGGTAAAATATGAAAGTTTTTAACAGTCGGTTAGGATAACTGAAAGACGCCAGTTTTTCAAGGACCACCCTTTTGGGGAGGAGATGAACAGTCCGCCTGCTGCGCATGTCAGACTGCCTGCCGGGTACAGTCCGCCTGCTGCGCATGTCAGACTGCCTGCCGGGTTTTTTGACTTCCGGGGTGGAGAGAAGGGGAGTAGCCTTTTTGCCGGCTTGGCGGGACTCCTGGCGGCGCGGCACAGACGGTCTGACTCACTCCAAAGGTGGCCTAAATCGGTTTGGTGAGTTTTTATAAGGAATATAGACTAAGCCTAGATTTAAGACGATTTGTACTGTATTTCTATTTTCCTATCCTTCTAATCAACAACACCTTATATACAATAAAGGCTCTATCTAGAAAACCAGAAGCTTCTTCCATTTACTAGTCTGGGAGATAAATTAAGGGAAGGGTTAAGTAGGGGAGATTTATGATCTAATATCCAATTTTAAATCTCACAGTATACTATAGTATATATGTGTGTTTATATGCCATGTATACACATGTATTTGTATACATATATATGCATACACACATATGTTTAATTGGTGTAATTACTCCAATTTAATAAATACAAAGTAATAAAGAAGAAGCCACTAGCATTAAGGGAGATCAGGAAAGGTTTCTTTGTAGAAGATGGGATTTTAGCTAATATTGATGGAAGCCAGGAAATCTGGAAGGCAAGAGACAAGGAGAGAGAGAGAGAATTCCAGGCATGAGGGACAACCAGTGATAAAAGCACAGGAGGTGGAAAGTTTTTTGAGAGGAAAAGCAAGGTAGTCAGTAACACTGAAAGGGAGTGAGGTATAAGAAGATTATAAAGGTAGCAGAGGGCTAGGTAAGGAAGAGTTTTAAAAGACAGGTGATTTTATATTTAGTCATGGAGATGATAGGGGGCCCAATTATTTATTAAATAGGGGACATGACACGATCAGACTCTTGAGCTTTAGGAAAATCATTTTGATAACTAAGTGGAAAAGGAACTGGAGTGGGGAGATGGTTGAGGCAGGCACATTCACTTGCAGGCTATTACAATAGTCCAGGTGCGAGGTGATGAAGATACCAGGGGGTGGCAGTGTCAGAGCACAGAAGGGGGGTGGATGTTGAAGAGGTGGAACACAGGACGTGGCAACAGATTTAGATTCAAGGTTAGGAGAAAGGGAGGAACTAAGGATGACACCCAGCCTAATTTCTGTAATGGGAATATTATATGAGTTCACACAGGCTCTATAACTTTCTTGGTTCTCGGTGCCAGCAAATGTAGCTTTAGAATGACATAACTTCAGACATCACTAGTTTAAAATGAGACCTTACCCTAAGCCAAAGGGAATTTTTTTTTCCTGTCATCTCTCCTCAAAATTCTACAAATTTTTGGTGTTAATATTTATTTTTTTAAAAAAGATGTTGTTTATCTAATTTCCCTGTTAATGGATGTCCTTTGCTGAATCTAATATGATCTAATTTATCTTCAATGAATCTAATTCTATGATTCTAATCATAAATTTTGTTTGTTTTGAATCCAACAGATGGAATAAATAGGAAGAGCCTTTAGAAATGTGTAGAGAGTGAAATGTAGGAATGCATCTTGAGAGTGGAAGAGACCAGTCTGTGATGTTTATGTTTAGCAAATTTCTGTTAAGTAATTTTTTTTCCTCCATCAGAATCCATTTTAAATTTGGTGATTCATACTGTCAGGGGCAAAATTGTTATCAAGATGCAATGGAGGGGGCAGCTAGGTGGTGTAGTGGATAAAGCACTGGCCCTGGATTCAGGAGGACCTGAGTTCAAATCTGTCCTCAGATGCTTGACTCTAGCTGTGTGACACTGGGCAAGTCACTTAACCCTCATTGCCCCAACAACAACAAAAAAGATGCAATGGAATATTCATCAAAATTATATAAATGAAAAACAGTAACTTTATGATAAAGCTTTAAATAGAATGCTCAAATGATTACTGCACACATTATTTCTTCCTTCCATTGCCCCACCAATAAAAAACGAAAAATAAATCCTCTCCCCCATAAAAATTATGCATTGCCCAGCAAAACAAATCCCACATTAGCCAAGTTTCAAAATATGTCTTATTGTGCATTTTAAGTTGATTGCCTCTCTGGAAGAAGGCGGGGGGGCATGTTATATCTTTATTCCTTTAACTCATGGTTTATCATTATGTTTATCATAATCATAAAGTCTTTCAACATGGTTTTTCCCTATAATGTTGTCCATATATAAACTGTCCATCTAGGTTCTGCTCACTTCAATCCATTAACTCGTAGAGGTTATCCTAGCTTCCTCTGAAGCTGGCCTAGGTGGGATACATTCTCTGTTCACACTGTTTCTCGGATATTAACAAAATTAACTTTCTGATTGAAGTTTTTTTATGCACTAAGGCTCTGCTATTTGCCACTTACGCTTGTATAGTCAGACTATTAAGTCATGATCAGGAGAAAGAAAGAAAAAAAATGAGTGAAAAAATGAGAGCTGATGTATGTATATTTTCTGGTAGGACTAATGACCAATCAATCAATGAACATTTATTAAGTGCCTATGATGTGTCAAGCACAGTACTGAGCTAATGATGTCATTGTAATTCTGAAAGCTCAGAAGGAAGAACAAGCTTGTCAAGGCTCTTGGAAACAAATTGGTTTTGTGACCCTAAGGAAGAAAACATGAAAAATCATGTCAGCAGGAGCCAAAGGGGCCTTAAGGGTAAAATGGAACTGACTCTTGAGGAGGCCTCTGCTAGGCCGCCCTATGTGACTATATACCACTGCATGAACCTGTCATGGATAGAAAGAAGAAAATGAATTTATTTGTGAAATGACTCTCTTTAGCACTGCATGGATGTATTTAAAAAAACCCTTCACCTGAGGAATAGTCTTTTAAATGAATGAAAGAGTCACTTAAAATTACAACTGCATCAGACCTAAGACTTCCACCCTTCCTGCCAGGCAAGCTGGCCTTTAAAGAAAATGAAAATATTTATGGAAATGTAGTTTGTATAGCAGAAAACAAAAAACAACAAAAATACCCAAATAAAAAACCCCTCATAACCCCAACCCCCCACAAAACCCAAACAACAAAAATCCAAACCAAAAAAGGCCATTTAAAAGCCCCAAGTTTGAATATTCTTCTATTTTTCTTCTCTTTTCATATACCTGAAATTTAATAAACACAATAAACTTTTTAAACAGGAATACCTATATCCATTTATTTTATTTGCTGTCAAATTCATTCATTCATTTAATAAACATTTGTGGTTGCCCTACCATGTGGGACAGAGCTAGGTCCTATGGGGAATATTTTGAGATATGAAATGTGATAATGTATATTGAGCATGTTGCAATCCTTAAGATGCTATATAAATGTGAGCAATAATTGGAATATAATTTAACATAATGTAATAAAAGTAGAATTTTGTAAAAAGATTAGAGAATTTTTCACTTCTTTATAACCTTAAGCTGCAACTTCTGAGTTAAAAAAATACTTTTATAGCTGAATGTTCTCAAAGGTCATCTAGTGGAACCTTTTTGAGTTTACAGATGAATAAATTGAGGCCTAAAAAATACTGATAAGTGGTAACAATACCGACTATTCTGTTCTCTTGTGGAATTTGTATTTTGAACCCCAGAATGAAAAAAGGAATTTAAATGTTAGACTGGGGAGGAGACCTGGCACTTCACCTGAGCCAAGAGAGGCTACCTGATAGTTGGCTCAATGAAAGTTTCTAGAGAAACCGTGATAGAAACAAGGAAAAGGTAGATTGCCTTTTTTTTCTTCCTTGGAAACTTTCCATTTAGAGTTTGTTAAGTATTAGGCTTTTGTTGTTGCTTTTTGTCTGAACTAATCACAGTTAGCCACATAGGAGCCTACTCAGTAACAACAGTTACTCACATTTATATAGTGTTTTGAGGTTTTCATAAATGACACATACAGGGTGTCCCCAAAATCTTAGTGCAGTTTAAGCCTAGTTTTCAAACTGCACTAACACTTTTGGGTTATTCTGTATTTTTTATATTTGATCCTCACAACAACTGAGTGAAGTAGGCAGCATTTTATTGTGGAATTTCTTTTAGTTCTTCATATATATGTATATATACATACACATACACCCTTTTTTTCTTTATAGACAAAGAAATAGGAATTGACTGTTTAAGTGACTTAATTATGGTCACACAGCTGTTAATTGTTGAAAACTCTCTATGAACCAAAGTCTTCCTGACTCCAAATCTAGCAATCTATTCATGATAACACATGGACTCTTGGTAAAGTTGTATGACCATTAATACTAAAAAATATAAGGAACAACCAAAGAGTTCCAATACTAGTCACCAAGCAAGGAGTGCTGAATTTCAAGTGTAAATGTAGTAGATTACCTTCCTATATGTACATGTGAATATGGAGGCAGCAAAATTGAGGGTCTTAAATATTTTTTCTGTATATAACAGGGATTTGAACTAGCCTTGTATCTATTGTAATTTGGAAAATGTGGACTCACTCCTTTAGCAGCTTTGGAAATGACATTAGGACATTAAGGGCACCCCTGATCTTCCCCTCTCCATTCCCATAAAACAAACAAACAAACAAACAAACAAACAAACAAACAAACAAACAAACAAACAAACAAACAAACAAACAAACAAAGGGAATTGGAAGTGAACCTGAAACAGTGAAACCTTTCTCATCTGAGCTTCCAGAAATACAAACAAAACCTGATAAGCAAATGGAAAATGACCTAGTCAATCAAATATCAGATAGCATCACCAAAGGAATGAAGGAAATCATTTTTCAGAGAATTTATTGGAGTATCAGATGAAAACTGTCTAGCCTTATATATACACAGAAGAATAATTTGAAAAAAAAAATGCTTACCTGGGCTTGAGCACCTCATTTTTACTTATCAGAAACCCAGAAGGCCTAAAAAAAATGAAGGGACAGCCGCTTTGATTTTTTTAAACTACTAAATATATTAATGAAAGCAAAAAAGGAAAGCTATACATATTTGTGTGTATGTATGTATATATATATATATATATATATGTATGTATATATGTGTGTGTATAAATAATCAGAAACTCTGGCTTTACCTTCTGTATTATAGCAAAAAAGAGCCAGCCAAGAACTTTACTTAGAAGATAGACATTTAGGGCAATAAATTACTTTCTTTTTAAAAATATATATTTATTTTATTTTTAACTTATTAAATAAACCCAGCATTTCCATAACATAATAGAATTTTAAAAAGATGATTGCACATGGAACTGCAAATCTATTATGTACAACTTACTAATAATTTTAAATATATAATAGTTATTACTTAAATTTCTTTTTCTCACTCTTTTCTTCTCTTTCCCACTATCTGCCCTAGAGATGGAAATCATTAGACAAAAATATGTACATGTGTATATATGTATGTATGCATATATACATATAGACACACATATATGTAACATCTTTCTACACATACTTCTGTTTACCAGTTCTTTCTAGACACTATCTGCGTGCAGAAAAAGAACTGATAAATACAATTGACTTTCTTTGTCTAATTTCATTAGTGTAGGAAGCTCTCAGTGAGGACCTTCCTCTGGCAATGCAAATCTATGCCTTCTTTGAAACTTAGAGTGCTGGTAAGTTGCCTGGGGTACCTGGAGGTAAAGTGACTCACCCAGTGCACATGTCCAATATATGTCAGAAGAATGATTTGAACCCAGTTCTTCCTCTGAGGTCAGCTCTCTTCCACTCTGAGATGCAATCTCTTTGGGTTGGTATTATTAGAACACATGTACACAGCATTTTAGAGCTTAGGAAACATTTTCCTCATAACCATCCCATGAGGTAGATAATAACAAAAATCCTTTATTTTTTTGAATCTGAATTAAGTCTTTCTAATGTCAAGTCCAGCTTCTTATGCAACTCTACCTCTCCACCTTCAGTTTATATGTAAGGAAACGAGGCTCCTGTATTACAAAGTCTTTACATGTAAAGCTGCAAGGTATGTTTAAGATCATCTTATAGGAGCCACTCATTTTACACATGAGGAAAGTGAGGTCCAGAGGTGATATAACTTGCTTGAGGTCTTACAGGCAGTATATGTCAGAGCTGTGTTCCTTTATTTCTTCCTAGGCACCTTAGGGTAGAAGAAGGCATTGTAGATCCTGAGTCAAGATACCTGGGTTCAATCCTTACTCCAACATTAATGTTTGTACAATCATGGACACAAATAAGGACATCAAATGGCACAGTGGATGGAGTTAACAGTCCTGGAGTCAGGAGGACCTGAGTTCAAATTTGACTTTAGACATTAGCTATGTGACCCTGAGCAAGTCACATTACCCTGTTTACCTCAGTTTCCTCATCTGTAAGATGGGGTCACAGAGTCAGACATGACTGAAACAACTGAATAACAACAACAATCATGGACAAGTAACTTATTTTCCCCAAACCTTATAATGTTCATCTGTAAGACTAGAATAATTGGCATTGCCTACCCACATGTGGTTTCCTTCAAGAAAGAAGTTTGTAAGCCTTAAAATGGTATAGTAATGAGTTCAACTTAATTAAAGCACTGAAGTATATAGCTTATAGTTGTAGTTGGTTAAAACGTGGTGCACATGAGGTCAAGTTTATGACCTTCATCCCCATTTAGGCTAGTTTGCTCTGTTTCATTTTCTCAGATAGTATCCTAAGCCAACAACTAGAGGAGGAATAGGATCCTTTAGGAAAAGATGGATTCCCTTTTACTGGAGGTCCTCAAAAAGAGCATGGATGACTAATGAAGAGTGAAATGAGAAGAACCAAGAGATTGTTGTATACAGTAACAACAATATTGTTTTAAGAACAACTTTGAACAACTTATCATTTTGATTATTATAAATACCCAAATTAACTACAAGGAATGTATAAAGGAAGAGACTATTTGAATCTAGAGAAAGAACTAATAAATAGAAGTATATATAGAATAATTTAACATATATATATATACACACACACATATGTATGTGTATACACACATGTGTATACACATATATACATATATATATATATATATATATACATATGTTTCTAATGATAGCCATCTCTAGGTCTGGGGCAATGAGGGAATAAAATAAAAGAAATTTACATGATAACTTTATTATATATTTAAAAAGAATAGCAAGTTGTAAATTATAGATTTGCAGTTTCATGTGGAACCATCTTTTTTAAAAGTTCTACTATGTTATGTAAAATGTTTATTTTATTTCATAAATTAAAAAATAAATTAAATCAAATGTTTTAGAAAGGAAAGCAATCGAGGCTAGTTTCAGGTTGAGGTCTCTTCTAAATTTTAGATTCTATGGCTCCATGAATTCATATTCATCCTTGTTCCAGTCTACTGAGATCTTTTTTGAATGTCTATTCTTTTGTTTAATCTCTCAGCAATTCATCCTGGTATTATATCATCCACAAAACTGAGTAACATGCCTTCTTCATTTCTACTCACATGTTGCTGATTTGAGCTGGATAAAGTCATACAACCATGTTGGCTGGGTACATTATAAGTTTATGTCATCTAAACTCAAATGCAGTGAGGGTCCTTTCACTTGCAGCAAGGTGATCATTTTATTTCTCCATAACTGATTCCTTATCTTATTCTGCAAAAAAACCCCCCAAACTATTCTAAACCTTCTCTTCTTTTTCACATGCATGCTTCAGTTTTCTTAGACATTATGACATTATCTTTCTTTTTCTTCTCTCTCTCTCACTCTCTCGTTCTCTCTCTCTCTCTCTCTCCTTTTTTTTTCTGGTGGCCTTTTACTCAAGGCCAGTCCCTCTCTTCATGCCATTGATTCCACCCCTTCCTGTTTTCTCTAGTAAATTATTCCCCACAATTGTCACTGCTCTCTAGTCTTTAAATTCCCTTACCCAGGGATTCCTTCTCTACTGATCAATTCTTCCCCATCCTACAAAATAATACAAACAAACAAAAAATCTCTTTATGAAGCCTTATAGACTCTCAAACTACTATCCTATATTTCTTCTCCTCTTCTCAAAAAAAAACCACACCAAAAACCAACAACAAAACAAAAAACTCCTAGAGAAATCTGACAATTGTAGCTTCTACTTTTCTTTTTTTCTTTTTTTTTTTTTTTTAGTGAGGCAATTGGGGTTAAGTGACTTGCCCAGGGTCACACAGCTAGTAAGTGTTAAGTGTCTGAGGCCGGATTTGAACTCAGGTACTCCTGACTCCAGGGTCAGTGCTCTATCCACTGCGCCACCTAGCTGCCCCGCTTCTACTTTTCTTACTCATTGTTCAGCATATTACAAGGCTTCCAATATCATCATGGGGCTGGAAATGCTCTCCTCAAAGTTCTAAACAAAATCTTTTTTTTTTTAATTAATTTATTTTTTCCCCGTTACATGTAAAGATAGTTCTCAACTTTTGTTTATACAAGCTTTCCAATTTCAGATTTTTCTCCCTCCCCTCCCTCCCCCCTCCCCTAGGCAGCAGGTAATCTGATATAGGTTATATATATACACATAATGACATTAATGCTATTTCTGCATTAGTCATGTTATAAGAGAAAAATCAGAGCAATGATGAAAAACCTCAAAATAGAAAAAACCACAGCACCCAAAACAAAAGAAATAGTATGGTTCATTCAGCATCTATACTCCACAGTTCTTTTTTTTTTTTTCTCTTGGATTTGGAGATCCTCTTCTATCATGAGTTCGCTGGAACTCTTCTGTACCAGTTTGCATTGGTGAGAAGAATATAGTCCATCACAGTAGATCAACACTCAATGTTGATGATACTGCGTACAATGTTCTTCTGGTTCTGCTCATCTCACTCGTCATCAGCCCACGCAAGACCCTCCAGGTTTCTCTGAACTCCTCCTGCTCATTGCTTCTTACAGTAAACAAAATCTTAACCGCTAAATTTGATAGTCTTTCCATAGTTCACATTCTTCCTGACCTCTCTGTTGTATTTGACTCTACTGACCATTTTCTCCTCCTATAGAGTCCCCCTTCTTGATCAATCTATTAATAATCATTTATTAAGCGCCTACTATGTGCTGGGCTCTATGCTAAGTGCTGGGTATACAAAAAGAGGTAAAAGTCTCTACTCTAAAGGAGAGCACAATCTAATGGGAGAGACAACATCCAAACAAAACAAGTTATTTATAAAGATAAATAGGAAATAATTAATGGAGGGAAAACACTAGAAATCAGAAGATTTGAGGAAAACTTCTTGTAGAATGTGGGATTTTAGTTGGGACTTGAAGTGAGGGAGGTCAGTAGTTAGACCTGAGGAGGGAGAGCATTTCAGGAATGGGGAAAATCAAGGAAAATACCTGGAGACAAGAGATGGAGTGTCTAGTTCATAGCACAACCAGGAAGCCAGTGTCACTGAATCAGAGAGTAAGTGTAAGGAGTTTGGCAGGTTTGAGAACAGATTAAAAAGCTTGGAAGAGCTACTACAGAAAGTGGGATAGTGAGTTGATGAGGTAGGTATAGTAAGATTCCCTAAGCAGAAATGAGAGCCCAATTGAGGTCATAGAATATAAATTTGTAGTGGACCCAGCCAGAATAGTTGCATGATTTTCTTCATTTTCATTCAGTAGCATGTGTGTAGAAGTGAAGGTAGAAAATGGCAGGAGTGATCCAAGGCCGAGGTCACAGTGGAAGAGTTGATAAGATGATCACTAAGGTCTTTTCCAGCTCCAAAAGTCAATGATTTTTAGAATGTTCCAGTGTAGATGGGAGAGTCACAAAAACTTGTCCTTTCTCTAAATTCCTAGTGCACTTGTAATTTGTACCACATTCTTTTTTTTCCACTTAAATCCACCCCACCCCACCCCCATTTTTATTTCATGGATTCTGGTTTTAGCTTCCTAATGAGATCACAAGTTAACAGTTTCCAAGAGCCAAATGCTTACATACATGGTGTCCTTGAAATCTTAGTGCAATTTCAAGCTCTTGAAGCTATTAAAGGTGAAAACTGCATTAAGATTTCAGGAATACCTTGTACTTCTGACTTTTCTCTTAGCTGTTCAAGAATTACTTGCTGTTTGCTTGAATTGTTTTAAAGAAAATTGTTAGTACTACCATAATAAATTTGAACAACAGCAACAACAAAATGACGAATATAGTGGAGAGGAAAGGGGAGACTACTCCTTTTTTTTTTTTTTTGCAAGGCAATTGGGGTTAAGTGACTTGCCCAGGATCACACAGCTAGTACGTGTTAAGTGTCTGAGGACAGATTTGAACTCAGGGGCTCCTGACTCCAGGGCTGGTGCTCTATCCACTGTGCCACCTAACTGCCCTGAGACTACTACTTTTCAACAGGGAATACAGGTCAGAAGTCTCTTCCACCCAGGTCACTAGACATAGCCCAAAACAGTGTTGCAAAATTTGGATCCATGAAAACCCCAAACGGGGTCATGAAGAGTCAGACATGACTGAAAAATGACTGAAATAACAACTCAGACCCCATGATGCTAGAGTTTATCAAAGGATGCTACCCTTCCCCCACCATTCCTGGGAAGTCCATCAGGGAGGCTTGAAAAATCCTGAAAAAATGAGTACATTGAAGGAGAGAGATACACAGAGACACAAAGACACAGAGGGGAAAAGAAAGGGGGAAAGAGAGGAAGAGAGAGGTAAAGTTGAAAAGAAACAGAGAAAAAGACAGAGACATAGAGAAGTTCATACTGCTCTGAAATAGGTACAGTATATTCTTCAGTAATAAAGAGATTGTGAGGGTAGGATCAATATTATAAGACCCTATAATATAATCTAATTCAGTCTATATCGACAGAAAAAATTTGAAGATAGTCAAAAAGGATAACATATGAAATACTTTGCAAACCTCAAATGTCTCTATAAATTTAGCTATTATCTATGAAGTAAAACAACAATAACAACCCATATCTAATTGAGTTGACTGGAGTTCTGCAATGATATGGGTGATGACTTTTAACATCTTACATGTTGCTTAGCACACAAGCATAAACATTTTGAACAATAACTTAAATTGGTTTGGGAGGAACATAAAAAATGCTGCCCCAAACATTTTTCCTCTGAGTAAAAAAAAGGGAGTCTACACATTGGGGGAAATGAAAATAAATCCCAATGTTCACAGGATCATGCAAGAATTAAAATCAAAATAGCATAAATTTGGGGTTAGGTCAGGTATTCTAAAAGTGGCAAAAGGCCAAGTTGGCCAATTCTACATTAAAGCTACCACATGAAAAGAAATTATGATGGAGATTATTAATTCAAATGAAACGGGAGGAAATGGATACATGTGTCAAAGAGGAAAAAGGAAGGAAAAAAGCATTCTAAGTAATCTGTCAAAAGAAAAAAATGTCTGATGTTCTCCTACAGTAGAATGAAAAAAGAAGTGAGGAAGCTAAAAGGGTAACACATGTAAGATAGATTTAATAGGAAAAACATTCTGTGTTAGCTTGAGAGTAAGGAGGAGCCTCTTCTCTGTAGCTGTCCTACCAGTTTGAATGTATGGACATAAATGCCTTTGACAGCCACTCTGAATACCTCACAGAATCTCCACAGGAAGGGAATGCTGAGTCTGAATTGAGAAATTAGAAAATAAATGGTTGAAAACACTAAAGTATAAAACAGATACCTACTTATAAATATCTAAATATCTGTATCTATCTGAAAAACTTAGCAAGTGTGTTCAATTGGTTGCAAAGAAGAAATTAAAAAGACTGACAGAGAATTAAGACAAAAATATTTTTGTGATATCAAATGCATTTTACAAATTTTCCATGAATAGTATGTGGTAGTAGAGGATTGAGGACAAAGAACAAAATAGCAGAATTGGCCACAAGCTCTCCTCTGTTTTCTAAGTCTCATCTGTTACAACACATCTCAAGAGAAGCTTCCTACATTTGATTTCATGGATGCTGAATTGGAATGAAAAGACAAGTCCCTCCTTTCTTTCTTCTCCATTTTAAAATATGGTCATTGAAATAGACAGACTTTGCAATTTTACCAATATGAGTTTTGTTGACAAAAATAATTCACTAGTTAAATTTAAACCTGTGCAAAATTAGATATAAAATATAATTTGTTTCTTACAGGAAGTATACCTACACAACAAAGACAACAACATAATGCAAATGAACATCTAGAACAAAATTTACAATATCTCAGATGAATCCCCAAAAGCAGACATTTCCATCATGCTCTTAGATAAAGGAAAAGCAAACATTCACATTGTAAAAAGTCAAAAATAAGGAAACTAAATTATGCTGAAAGGAACTATAGACAACATATTAATATCAATATTAAACTTATTTGCTCCAAGTGTCTTAGCTTTTAAATTCATAAAGAAAAAAATTAACAGAATTATAAGAAGAAATAGAGTAATTTAATCACAGCAGGAAATTTTAATGTTTCTTTTAGTTTTTCATAACTATAACAGAAAGATAAATAATAGGGAAATTGCAGAATTAAACAAATTGGCAATATTAGAGTTTAAAGACATGTCATCTTTTGAAAGAAAATGCTAAAGAATATGCATCTTTCTCAGCATCTCATGAAATTTTTACAAAAATTGACTGTGAATTTGGGGACATAGATATTGCAAATGAGTGTAAGAAGGCAGAAATAATAAACATGTCCTTTCCAGACCATAACATAATAAAAAGAGTGCTCAGTTTTCACATACAAAAGCCAGACATAAATGGAGATTTAACAGTGAAATCCTAAACAGTGAATAGGTGAAAGAACAAATCACAGAATCAGTAATTATGTGAAATAAAATGATAGTGATGGAAAATCATAATAACATTTCTGGAATACAGCTAAAGTAGTCCTTAGGGCAAATATATACATATGCATATATATGTGTATGTATGTATGTGTGTATATATACATATATATATACACACACACAAATAAAAATAAAAATTTATATTAACCTTAAAATTACATTAAATGCAAAATTAAAATATAAACATCGTGTGTGTGTGTGTGTGTGTGTGTGTGCTATGTATATAGTCACTACTATATGCCAGGCATTGTACTGAGTGTTGGGAATACAAAATTAGAAAAAAAGGCAGTCACTGCTCTCAAGGAATTTTAGGGTCTCTTGGGAGAAAAAAAAACATGCAAACTAGATACAGGACAAACAGGAAACAATTAACAAAGGGAAGACACTGGAATTAACAAGGGTTGG
Organism: Dromiciops gliroides; assembly: GCF_019393635.1. NCBI lineage: Eukaryota > Metazoa > Chordata > Mammalia > Microbiotheria > Microbiotheriidae > Dromiciops > Dromiciops gliroides. Next base: position 227,633,805 of record NC_057865.1, read on the forward strand.
GATAGCCTTCCTGTAGAAAGTAGGATTTTAGTTGAGATTTAAAGGAAGCCAGGGTGCTCAGCAGTCAGAATGGAGGAGAGACAACATTCCAGAGAAAAAGGGTGGAGCTGAGAGATGTAGTGTATCATTCATGGAACATGCAGAAGGCCAGTGTCACTGGATGAAAGAATACATGTCAGGGAGTACAGTATAGGAAGACTGGAAAGTTAGTTCAAGTTAGGTCAGTTATGAAAGGCTTTGAGAGACAAACAGAGCATTTTGTATTGGATTGTGGAGGCAATAAAAAGTCATTGCAGTTTATTGAGGATGGGAGTGTGACATGATTGGACCTATGCTTTAGGAAAATCACTTTAGTAAGTGAATAGACAAAGGATTGGAGTGGAAAGACACTTCAGAAAAGGAGACCAACCAGCACGTTATTAAAATAATCCATGTGTGAGGTGATGAGGACCTGTACTAGAATGGTAGCAATGTCAGTAGAGAAAAGGAAGCCTATATGAGAGATGTTGCAAAGGTGAAATTGATAGTTCTTGTTAACATATTGTTTATTGGAGGGGGTGAGAAATAGTGAGGAATCCATGATGACTTGTAGGTTGCCCACCTGAGGTTTCAGGGTAATAATCTTGCCCTCTAGAATAATACAGAAGGAAGGGAGTTTAGAGTGAAATATAATGAGTTCCATTTTGGACATACTTAGTTTAAGATGACTACGGAACATCTAATTTGAGATGTTTTAAAGGAAGTTGGAGATGGAAGACTAGAGGTCAGCAGACAATTTGGTGAAGGATAGAGATACCATCAGCATAGCAATGGTAACTAAATCCATAGGTGGTAATGAAACCACCCAATGAAGTAGTATAGAGGGAAAAGAAAAGAAGGCCCAGGACAGACCTGGAGGACACCTGTGGTTAGAGGGCAAGATTTAAAAGATAATACAGGACAAATCAGATAGGTAGGAGAAGAATTAGGAGATAATAGTATCCCAAAAACCTGGAGAGCAAAAGGTATCCAGGAGAGAGTGATTGGCAGTTCAAATCTTAAGAGAGGTCAAGGAGAATGAGGATAGAAAAAAGGCTATTGAATTTGGCAATTAAGAAATCATTAATAATTTTGGATAGAGCAGTTTTGGTGGACTGATGAGATCAGAAGTTGGACTGTAAGGGGTTAGGAGGAAAATGAGAGGAAAGGAAGTGGAGGAATTAATTGTAGATGGCCTTTTTTTTTAAGAGTTTAGCTGCAAAAGTTAGAAGAGATATAGGAAAATAGTCAGAATGGAAGGATCAAGTGAAGATTTTTTCAGGATATGGTAGACATGGGTATGTTTCTAAGCAGGAGGGAATGCATCAGAGAAAGATCATAATTAAGTGAAAGAGTGAGAATGACACAGGAGACAGGCAATTTGTTGGAGGAGGCAAGATGGAATGGGATCATTTGAACAAGGAGAGGTTATCCTTGGCAAGGAGTAATGGCAATTTATCATATGAGATAGAGGTAAAGGAGAAGAAAGTGACAGAAAGCATCTTAGTGATGAGATGAGCAAGTAAGCAAAAGAGAGAGTTCACAGCCAATGGCCTCATTTTTTCCCTGTAAAACAGTTGATACACTGGGTGGTGTCAGGTTAAAACGTTGGGGTAGGAGGATTGAGGGGGATGAGAATTAGGAATTAGGTGGTGAGGTTGTGCAGAATGGAGTTAGGATAATAATCTACAGGAGTTCAGAGTCACCAGGATGTGAAGGGCAAGGGCTGGTGTGAGAATGTTCATTATTTAATGAAGGTGGTCACTCCTCCACCCTCAAAGGATAAGTAAGAGACATGAAGCCTGAAGTCAAAGGAAGGGTAGCTCCTCTTTGAACTAGAAAATTTCCACATCCCAGTTGGGAAATTGGGATAACAATAGGACATTAAGGTTGCCTTGTGTTGGCACAGATGGAAGTAACTGCTTTGGGGCAGATGTAAGATGTTTGGTGTCTTCTATATATTAATATACATTAACAGAATAGGAAAAAATGAACTGAATATTAATAAAAAACTAAAAAGAAGCCAACAAATAAACAAACCTAAAATAATCACAAAAATCTGATATAGAAAATTAGAGGAGATTTAAACTGGAAACAAAAAATTATAGAAATGCTAAAATTTAAGACTTGTTCTTTGAAAGTAACAAAATTTATAAAATTTTAGATATTTAATTAAAAAGAAGATAAAAAATTGAAAAAATAGTTATGATACAATGGGAAATAGAATGGGAATAAGGTGAAACCACAATACCAGAAGAAATAAAAAGAATTCTCACAGTCTACTATGCATGGTTAAATACTAACAAAACTGAGAACAGAAGTAGAGAAATACCTTAAAAATATAAAATTAATGAAAGAGATTTTATAAAATCAAATCTCATAGAACGAAATGAAACTAGCTATAAAAGAATTACCAAAGTGGGCAGAACTCCCCATACTGATGGATTCATAGGGGAATTCTACCACACTTTTAGAAAAGTGCCAGTACCAACACTACACAAAATATTCTCAGAAATTAAAAAAACACCAAGAAACACAATACCATATCATGGAAGAATAAAGCAGAAAAGGATAACTATATATCATTTTTTTTGATGAGGCAATTGGGGTTAAGTGACTTGCCCAGGGTCACACAGCTAGTAAGTGTTGTGTCAAGCTGGATTTGAACTCAGGTCCTCCTGACTCCAGGGCTGGTGCTCTATCCACTGTGCCACCTAGCTGCCCACTATATATCATTTTCATTGATAAACAATGTAAACCTGAAGATCAATCTACCAAAGCATAGACAATACTTCAACAGTTTCAATTACAAAACATTCTTTGAAGGAATAAAGAACAACTTAAATAGCTGGAAAAGTGTTCAGTGATTATGGCTAGGCCATGACAATGTAATAAAAATGACAACACTATCAAAGTTAATTTACAGTTCTAATATTATATCAATCAAACCTAATATAATCATAATAAAATATTTGGAGAAATAAAATATCTAGAAAATCAAGGGAAATAATGAAAAGAGGTGGGAATGAAAGGAATAGTACTTTCAGACATGAAACAGCATTTTAAATTGACAGCCATCAAAAACATTTAGTATTGGTTAAAGAGCAGAGTGGTAGATTAGTGAAATTTACTGGAAAAGAGAGAAGCAGACACAAAGAAACTCAATAACCCAGTGTTCAGTAAGCTGAAAAAAGTAGGAAAGAACTCTATATTTGGTCAAAAAAGACTTCTGGGAAAATTCGAAAGCATACTGATAGAAACCAAACCTCACATAACATTTTATATTATATTGTATAATATAATCTAAGTGCATATGTGACTGTAAAATTAAAGTTGTATCATAAAAAATTAGAAGAAAAACAAATGATGTGCCATTCATAACTATGGGTAGAATGGGTATTTTTTTTTGGTAGGGCAATGGGGGTTAAGTGACTTCCCCAGGGTCACACAGCTAGTAAGTGTCAAGTGTCTGAGGCCAGATTTGAACTCAGGTCCTCCTGAATCCGAGGCCGGTGCTTTATCCACTATGCCACTTATCTGCCCCCTAGAATGGGTATTCTTAAACAAGAGATAGAAGTAATTACAAAAGATATAATTTAGAACTTATAATCTGAAAAAGTTCTGAAAAACAAAAAGAATGTCCATAACAAAAGAAGGGAAGAGTTTGAAAGAAAAAATTCTTTGTATAGAATTTCTTTGAAAAAGGTTCAGTATCTAAATTAGACAATTAACATACACATTTATGCACATGCATGTTATATATGTATGCATGCATATATTCTTCACTCTGTATACATGTATGCATATATGTGTATATGTGTGTGTTTGTTTATACATGCACAAGTCATTCATCAATTGATAAGTGATCTAAGGATATTAACAAATTCTTCTCAAAGGAACAATTGAAGACTATTAATATTCATATGAAGTAATTCTTCAAATGACTATTAATGAGAGAAATTCAGGTTAAAATAATCTAATTCTCTGCAAGTCAGCAAAGATGACAAAAGAGGGAAACAGCCTACATTGGAGGGATTGTGGGGAGATAGATATTCTAGTGCATTCCTTGTGCACCCATGAATCATTTTGGAAAGTGATTTGCAATCATGTAAATAAAGTGACTAAAATATCCATATACTTTGACACAGAGATTCCACTACTAGAGATACATCAAAGAATTCATTGATAAGAAAGTACCAATATACATCAAACTATTTATAGTAGCACTTTTGAAGATATCAAGAGATTAGAAACAAAGTAGATGCCCATTAATTGGGGAATGGTTAACCAAGTTGGGGTCTATGAATATAAAAGAATAATACTGAAGTGTCAGAAATGATGAATATAATGAATGCAGAGAAATATGGACATGTTTACATGAACTGATGCAGAGTTAAGCAGAGCCAAGAAAATAATGCACACAATTGCTATAACAATGTACTTGGAAAGAATAAATAATCAAAAGTAAATGTTGCAAAATTGTAATTGAAAAGCATTAGTTTAAAAGAAACTATGAGAAGACAGCTTCACTCTACTCCTTTGCAGAGGTGGGAGGTCTATAGATGTGATACAATGCACACATTTTCAGACTTTTTCCTTTTATTGATTAGGTTTACTGATTTTTCTTTCTTTTTTTTCTTTTAAAAATTGTTATATGGGATAGCCCTAGGCAGGGGCAAAGGGAAAAAATACTGAGGTAAATTTTGGTTATGTAAAAAACAAAAGATATTAATAAAATGTATTTATCAAAAGAAATAGGTGGAAGAACATGAGTTTTCAGGCTGGCCCTACTCAAAAGCAACACAACATTCAGCATGACACAGAAGATAGCAAAATGACTGGTGTTCTTTCATGTCTTTTTTTAGCCACAAGAAATCAAGATACACCAGAACAAATTAGAAACACCAATATATTATCAGCTGGACATGTTTTAGTATAGATGATGCTGACTATTAAAACAGGCAAATAACAAGTGTGCAAGAAAAAGATAAGACATAAATTCTTTATGCACCAATGCTAGATTATAAAACAAGTATAATCAGATCTCTTCTACTTAAGGGTAAAGACTTCATACTGCTTTTTGTTTTTTAAAAAATTTCAACTCACAAAACAATGCATTGTTACGTAGAATAGGACAATCATAAAAACTTTATCTTTAAACAATGATGGGATAAAAAAATGAAATTGAGGGTTTACTAAAATTTGAAGACAGAAAAGTTGAAGCACCTGTGGTCACTGAAAACCTGTACAACATAAAGTAATTCCACTTAATAATGAAACAGGTGACAATAACAATACAGCAGTCTTAAATAATTGTGTTAGAGATATGTGATTCCACAAAGGTATTTTATTTTTTAATAATAAAAACATTTTTATTTAAAATTGTGAATTCCAAATTATATCCCTCCTTCCCATTCCTGTCCCCTTCCCTGAGGTGGTAAGTAATCAGATATAGGTTATACATGTGAAATTATGTAAAACATTACCATCTTAGTCATTTTGTATAAGAAAACATAAATGAAAGAAAAAAATGAAAGAAAGTGAAAAATATTATGCTTCAGTTTGTGTTCAATCAATATCAGTTCTTTGGAGGTAGATGGTATGCTTCATCATTAGTCCTCTCGGATTGTCTTGGATTATCATATTGCTGAGAATAGCTAAGTCATTCACAGTTCTTCACTGAACAATATTGCTGCGAGTGTGCACAACATTCTGCTGGTTCTACTCATTACACTATACATCAGTTCATATAAGTCTTCATGAAGGTATATTAAATTTTTTTGGGTGGGGCCATGAGGGTTAAGTGACTTGCCCAGGGTCACATAGCTAGTAACTGTCAGGTGTCTGAGGCCGGATTTCAGCTCAGGTCCTCCTGAATCCAAGACTAGTGCTTTATCCACTGCACCACCTATCTGTCCTGGTGTTTTTAAATTTTATGGCATGACTCCAAATAGCATGTGTAGTTTAACAGTATAGAATAATTTGTAAAGAAGCTGGAATATGCTATAGACATAATGAATGAGTATCTTGATTCACAATATTTCTTAGAAAGTGTGACAAAATTCAAGTCTGTACCATAACAGTACCCATGGTGGCTGTCAGTGAGGTAAGAAGCACAGGAGGAAAGACAGAGCTCTAAAGGAACACTTCTGACAGACTTAAAACACCATCAAGACAAAAGCACCCTGAGAAAGGAAGTGAAAATCTGCAAGAAAAACTCCAGAAGATTACACATCAATATCTCAATGAAAGGTAACCCAAACACACACACAGACACACACACAGACACACACACAGACACACACACACACACACAGACACACAGACACACACACATACACACACATGAGAGAGGAGAGAGGAGAGAGGAGAGAGGAGAGAGGAGGAGAAGGAGGAGGAGGAGGGAGAGAGAAAGAGAGAGAGAGAGAGAACTAGAACAGAATTTGGGAGGAAATAGCAGATCAGAAATTCTAATTTCCCTTTATTAGCAAGTGAAAATGAATGTCAAAATATTAAATGTCACAGAGGAAAATGTGTGTGGGGGGTCCTTAAGGTATTCTTCTGTAAAGAACTCTAACAATCAGTCCAATTAGAATTAAAATTGTCCTTTATTGGGTGCTAGAGAAAGTGACCTAGAGGGAAGTCTCAAGGGGAGGAGATGGCTTAGAAACATTTTCCTCCCAGAACACAAGGAAGGCCAAAGTTTTTGTAGAGGATAGATGGGCTGATCACCTCACAATGGAAAGTTCTTTTTGGGGTGGGGTGGGGAAAGATTCCTCAGAGTCAGGGGGATTTTTCTTTTGGAATGATAGTCTTGTCCTCTGGAGTTACCTCTGTCTCCTTGCTCAGGTAGTAGCCATGCCTGATTGACTTTCCTGTTATAAAATTTTATCCCCGCCCCTGCTTATTCCTTAAGTTCCTTAAGTGTGTCCATCCTGATATCTAGTTGGCCAAGCTAAACTTTAATAGTTCCTTAATTCCTAGATATATCTGTCCAGTTATCTGGTCACTTTTGGTTTTGCTTCTCACAGGAGAAACTTCTTCTGATTTATCCTAAGCCCATGTCATTAAGTCAATTCAAAGAGGCAACAAAGCATGAAGGTCAAAATAAATAATTCCTCATTAATTTACAAAAAAATTACTATAATGGCCTGAGAAACAAGAAATTAAAGTAGAGAGTGTTAAGGGCTAAAATTCTAGCTAAACTGTCTAAAATATTTAATGAGTGGTCACCAATAAAATTATAAGCTTTAGCAAGAGTTAGACTTTTAAGCATTTATTAAGGAGAATAAGAATTTGGTAAAGAGAGAGAAAGGCCTAGATTCCTATCTATTAAAGGGAGAGCACATTTCTAGCTCCCTTCTCCACCAGAGTCCAAAGGAAAGAGAGCCCCCGACCGAGTGTCAGTCTCTTCCTTCCTCCTCCCACTAGTCCGCGTCACTTCCTGATGCCAAAGAAAAGACTCCTGGTCTTGCCCTCAAAGACCTTCGCTTCATGGGCAGAACTCTTCTACAGTAAGTCTCCAGCAGGTGGCGTCATTCCAATCGTTACAAGAGAATTCGGGAAAGGAAGACATGGAAAATTTCTAGTCATCCATATGATTACAAGTAATCCAACTTAATAAAAATGCAAGTTGGACAAACAAGAAATTTATATACATATATATAATTAACATAAAAAGTGATAGAAGAGTTGCATCAAGAGAAATTATTAAATGAGATTTTAAGCAAAACTGGAAAGCAGGAGTGTCTCACTAGTAACACATCAATACTAGTAAGGTCCTTTGCCAGCTTCCTATCAGACATATGTCTCATGTTATTGTTCTTAACAGAAGGCATCACATATACATTGCCAAATGATGAGAATAATAGAATACAGGTCAACCATACCTTCATATACATTATATAAATAATTTGTAGATTAACTATATAATGAGAAGACAGGACTCATTGGAAAATATTCTTATGTTGGGAAAGATTGAAAGCAAAAGGAAAAGGTAGTGACAGAGGATCAGATGGATAGATAATGTCATAGAAACAACAAACATGAAGCTGGGCAAACTTTGAGAGATCTTGGAGGATAGAAGAGTCTGCTGTAGGGGCCAAATTTAATATGTGGAGAGTTAATTGGGTGGCTTGCCATAATATTGGGGTTCAGAAAATAATGAGGGATCTCTAGGTTCAAAACTTCCTCCCTTCCAAACTGCCTATTCATGTTCACTACCTTTATTGATTATCACAAACTTGTTGTAGAGTTCTGAATTCATGGTTTGTTTGTGGACTGCAAATATATAAACATGATCAAAATATAGTGAGAACACTGGAGTATTTGTTATTGTTGTTCATCTTTAGTTCTCAAAGAGGACCAGTGATATCACAAGGGTGATGTCTTGACTTGCAATTTAATTGGTTAGTGATGCAGAGCTGCACAAAGTTATCAGCCTCACTCCTCCAGAGTCATAGAAGTTCAATGGCAAAACAAAAGACAAGCATGGCCCAGGATGCAATGGGTGACCTTGGCTTTTCTAAATTAAGGTCTTTCCCAAATCTTAGTCTGTTTGAGGCAATGCCCATCCAATGACTATGGGCTAGGTTAGAATTGAGACAAAGGATAGTCCAATTTACCATCAAAAAACTACCAGCCTGGGAGCAGAAGACACTTAGAGTTTCTGGCCAAAACAGAAAATAATTGCTATTTATACTCATTCTAAGGCATCAACACATAAAAAATAATGAGCTACAGAGGCTCGGGCTGGGGCTATTATTGGCTATTCAATGAGAGCCAGAGTGAGTTGAATTTAAAGTCATAGTCAAGTAGCTCTCTTTGAAACAAAATGGATTTTTAAAAAAGACTATTCTTTTTTTCATATATATATATATGTATATAATCATAAATGAAAACTTCAGAAAAAAGAAATTGTCCCAGCTTTTTACAAAATAAAAAATTAATTAAATAGAAATTAAAAATAAAAACAATCTAGGCCCCAAACTCCAAAATATCATATAAAATATAAAGGACCAAAATAATATTTCTATGGACAGTGAATCCACATGTAAGGAGGGGAATCACATTTGGTGAGGGAAGAAGAGGAAGAGGAAGAAGAGGAGGAGGAGGAGGGGAGGAAGAGGAAGAGGAAGAAGAAGAGGAAGAATAAGAATAAGAATAAGAATAAGAATAAGAATGGGAAAGGAAGAGTAAGGGGAAGGAGAAAGGAATCGGAAGGGGAAGGAGAAAGGGAAAAGGAAAGGGAAGAGAAGAGGAGGAAGAAGAGAAAGAAGAGGAAGAAGAAGAGGAAGAAGAAAAAAAATGAAGAGGAAAATGAAGAGAAGGATGAGAAAAATAGCTTTCCCCAATTTCTGCTTGAGTTAGCAGGGTGGGTTCCTGGAAGTCAGCTACTACTACACTCAGCTAAAGTGTTTTCTAAAATTATTATTACTACTGTATTTTATATATTAATTGTTATTTATATATTAATGGTTATTACACCAGTTTTGGTAGTAAGTATTTATTATTAATTAATAATGGATATCAATAAAGTATTGACCACATGTCTTCCTAACTTCTCATAGTGTCAGGCCTTCATACCTACATAGTCCTAAGAGGAGGAGAGTGCACTAAGAGAAAGCATCCCAAGCCAAGGTAGGCAGTAAAGAGAGAGCCAAGAGTGTGACCCTGGTGTGGCCAAGGCTTTTATCCTCTTTAGATAGAGGGGGTTATTATACATTGATCTAAGGTAATTGGTTACCATCATTCAGTTCCATTGATTGACATGACTTGGGGGCGGTCTAAATTAAAAATGAACTCAAGAAAGAATATGCAAAAGCAGGGCAAATTGCAGTCTCTAGGTCTGGTTATTCACTTAGCTAAAGAAAAGAATTAATCTGCATTTCTTTTGTTCCCTTGGGTTTGTTCCAGATAAGATTTACTGAAGTTCTTCAAGAACTGGACTTTCTGGAGTGGGGGCTTGGGGGCAGGGAAGAAAGGACTGAAACTGATCTCTGGATCCCCTCAAGAAATTCATTATTAATAATTATTTTCTCATAACAGTTAATATAACATGTTATCCTAAAACCATATCAATGGGAGGAATAAGCTTGAACTTATGCCATAGTAATGGGTAATGAATAATAATAATGTAATGTAATAATAGTAATGGATAGAGCACTGGGCTTGGAATCCAGAAGGCTAGTCTTCCTGAGTTCAAATCAAATTCAAACACTTACTAGCTGTGTGATTCTGGGCAATTAACTTTATCCAGTTTGCCTCAGTTTCCTCATCTGTAAAACAAGTCAGAGATGGAAATGGGAAACCATTCTAGTATCTTTGACAAGAAAACCCCAAAATGAATCACTAGGAGTCAGACATGACTGAAATAACTCAACAATAATAGTAAGATATGCTTTTTTTTTTTTTACTAGAGTATGTGATACCCACATGGACATCTTTTTTGAATTTAAAATATACCTCCAACGTGATAATGTTAAGAATGATTTCTATACTAAGTCAGTGGGCATGACCTAGATGAAGATTCATTAAAGGAACCTGAAAAGGAGAAGTGAGATAGTGATCAGGAGAAACAGGAAAGAGAAGGGTCATGAAAATTTTAAGTGTAGAGAGTATTTAGGAGAAGAGGGTGATTGTCAGAGTCAAAGGCTTCAGAAAGATCAAGAATAATGAGATTTAGAATTGATTGGAAACTGCAGAGAGAAGAGTTTGAATTCAAAGGTGAGGTTTGAAGCCAGACCACAGAGAATTTAGAAGAGAGTGAGTGGAGAGGAAATTAAGACCCAAACTGTAGATGGTTTTCTCAAGAAATTTAGCCTCAAAATGGAGGAGGGATATAGGACATTATTTAAAAGTGTTAATTGGATCAAGTGATCATTTTTTAAAGGATGTGGGGGATCTGAATTTGTCTTTAGGCAACAGGGAAGCAGTCAATATTTAGGGATTGACTGTTAATGAGACAGTAGGGCGACAGGGGGGCTTAATCTTTCTCCCTGGGAAAAAATGATTTTAAATGAATTACTATTGTCATTGTTTTGTGGCACATTTTACATAAAGAAGGGTTTCCATGTGGACAACAACTACTTTACTATTTTCATTATTATGGGACCTATATTATAGTTTCATAGTATATGACTAAGTAATGTGCACACAACTGAGTGAGAGGCTTTATGCCAATAAAAGTGGTCTAAATATTATGACATTTTTGGATGACTTGTTCAATAATCACAAGATCAATAATTGTTTGCTTTTTAAATTCCTGGGACTTTTTGTCATACATTTTTTTGCCTCATTTGTCAATATTTTTGTAAGTGTTTATAGATTTTCAAATGATATACACCATAAAAATTTGTATAAAGTTCATGTTTTTATTATTATTAGTAATTATTATTATTATTCTCTTCTCTTCTATTTCAATGTGTGTCAAATAGAATTGCCCCTGGAATAAATTGTTATCCTACTATTAATCTTTTATGTGGCATGTTTCATTGACAAGTTTAAAGTGAATGAAACAATAGTTTTTGTAGTGAATAAAAGTATTATACTCTAAACTTGACCTTTGTAATTTCAATAAGAGCATCACTAGTGCCACTCTAGTAACAGAGAGGACAAGAGGAATAATATTCATGTCCTCCTCTACTCTTATGTTTCTGCCACTAGGTCTCTACATTTTAACAGTCTTTCCATTGCATATAACTTGGAGATTATGAATATTTTGACAAGATTTATTAAAAATATTGTTCTCAAATTTTTATGGATCAATCTTGTGGCTGAGTAATTGTGGGCAACATTTCAACATATGGTAAAGTTATGGTTCCTGTATGATTTATTGGTTGAGACTTTGAGTCTATTTTTGCATATTTTTCATCTCTTTGCCCCTAAAAATAGCAAGCTTCTGCTATTTTTTTCCTGCTATTCCTGCTAGCATGTCTTGCTAGATATTTCGTAGGTGCTAATTTTATTTTAATCCGTACCCACATATGGCTCAGTTTGTACCATTTCCTTGTTGAATATGCTGATCATTGAAATTTGGTTGTTAAAGGATAATTGACCTGTAATTTCTGGTGACAATGACTTGGTCCTAAATTGTCATCATAAACACTTCTTTCTCTAAACAAATATATATAACTTAGTTTGATGCACCTTTGTTTACATATTGTTGGAAAGTTTGAATAGATGTCATCCATGGTGAGTTCTTTGATTCCATTATTAAGTATGAGCTATTTCATACACTCCATTAAAAAATTTACCACTTTGGGGGCAGCTAGGTGGTGCAGTGGATAGAGCACCGGCCCTGGAGTCAGGAGTACCTGGGTTCAAATCCGGCCTCAGACACTTAACACTTACTAGCTGTGTGACCCTGGGCAAGTCACTTAACTCCAATTGCCTCACTAAAAAAAATAAAATAAAATAAAAATTACCACTTTTGGTCATATTCAACGAGTCCAACAGTGTGTACTCAGCCTTTACCATTGCTCAGTGAAGTAGTTTCTACTTGTTTCAAGAAGATATTTTAAAATTTTTCACTGATTTTATTATGTGTTCTAAGAACATCTAGCAGTTTTTGTCCTTCTATGGTTGCATTAGGGTAATGGACACATTGCTTAATTAATATTTTATAGATTTTTATTAGGATACTTTCCAAATCTCTTATGGCACATTTTACCATGGTACATGTTCATACTGGTATTATGTAGATGTTAAATAATTTAAATATGTTCTTTACATTAAACTATGATTTCAGGATGCATAAATGAAGAGAATCAGGAGAGAGAAGTGTTATAAAAACCTAGAAAGAAGAGAGTATTCAGAAGAGGGGGACTGACAAAGGATGGAGGGAAATCAAAAAGGATGAGAGTTAGATTTGACATTTAGGAAACCATTGATTGATAACTTTGGAGAGAGCAGTTTCAGTTGAATGATGAGGTTAGAAGCTAGATTGCAGAGGGCTTAGAAGAGGAGAGTAAGTGAAAGCTCCAATTTCAGATGGCTTTTTCAAGGAGTTTAGCCATGAAAATATCAAATCCCAAGCCATCTCAAAGAGATGATTTCTCTTTAGCTACAAAAAAGTTGAGTGATATACCAAAATTCTACTTAATTACACGAGTCTTTTTATTCACCTGTGCAAGTCAGCACAGCATAAGTATAAAAGAATAATAGCTGGATAGTGACTTGTACAAATAGAAGAATAATAAAATAATAACAACCTAAATACTTACAAGAATACAAAATAATGATAGACGAGCAAAAAGAGTATACCAAAAAAGACAAACCAAATTTCCAGGAGTGGAAAGAGCAACTTCTTATTGAATCAATTATTGAACAAACCACCTCAAAATTATGTAATATTTTATTACTTTTTTAATCCAAAGACTGGGACTCAGTTTTATACTCATGGTTTATTTGTTTTATGTATGTAAAATAAAACCAGTATGTTGACAATGTTAGCATATTTCAAGTCAATACAGAAAAATGCTTTCTATTTAAAACATAGAAGTAGTAATAATGTCAAGGACAATAGATATAAATTGTGGCATCTTTAAGGGAGACAATTTAAGTACCTCATGATTATGTCTAGGCTTTATCCCTATATATTTTGTCCTAAATAGAATTAAGAAAGATTTCCAAGTTTCTAAAACATCTTACTAATAACTTAATATACATGGATGACATAATACAAAATTACACAAAACAACAAAAAGCAAGTTGAATCAAATGAGATGCAGAAAATTGGTGCATTCTTAATATATTGCCAAATAGAATGGCTATACCATTGCAGTCACCATTCCATGCAAGAGAGACTAAAATTATACATTCCCTGAAAACTAGAAAGTGGTATAACCAGATAAGATCCATTATTGGCTCAAATGTTTCAGAGCAGCCAAAGAAATATTAGTAAAACACTTTACCATTCTCCTTTAAGATATGTATGACTTCACCTTTCTTAACAGAAGGCACTGTGTATCTAAGCTCCCAAAGATGAGGACAACAGATATTCCTCCAAATATAGACTAATGAAACTTTTATATACCTCATAAAAACATGTACAGCTTTCTATTATTTAAAAGAATCTATAATCACTTGTAAGAAAACAGTATATTGACTGAAGAGCAAAGAGGGTATGGTATGTCAAAAAGTCTCAGGGATACAAAGATCAACTTATTATTGATTTGAAAATTATTGAAAACATTGTCCCAAAGCACTGTAACATCTACACTGCCTTTATTGATTGTCACACTATGATAGGTACAAATTCATAGCTTGTTCAAATTTTACAAGTTTTTTAAATCAACCTAAATAATAGTGAGAATGTTGGAGTATTTGATGTCTATGTGGAAAATTGCTGTCTATTAAAACATTACACTAATACAATAATGGCAACATATTAAATATGCCATTTTTAAGTAGGCCCATCATAATTCCGCCTAGCATTAAATTCATTATCATCTCGCCTAAACAAAACTCAGCATGGCTTCCAAATTAAAGAGGGAGTTGAACCAAAGCATCTTATTAATAACTTGATATACATAAATGATATCAAGTTGTCTGCCTTTTACTGAAAACATATTAAATAGCATTTCCAGCTCATAGAATTGTTCCCCAATAACATCAAAATATCATTTGGATTTGATGAGCATAACATTGTTAATCTATGTCAAGAAAAGAAAGACTGAAGGCTTAGAGTTTGAATCTAGAGGTCAAATTTAACAAGTGAATGAAGCAATCTTTTAATGATACTTGTTCTCTCCTAGGTAAGGCACATTGATAATAAAAGTATCAACTATTTATGTGTATTTCAAGAGAATTATTAGAATTTTGAAATTAAAGGTAAATGAGAAGAATGAATTTCAGTCAATAACATCTACACAATACTAACCAACATACACTTTTGGAATTGTAAAACAAATCATAATGGATTTGGAAATTATCTTAACAAAAATCTGTAAAATGTTAACTAAATACTTAGCTAAGGCTGCTATGGAAAGATTAATGATTTCTTGCTTAAAAAAAGAGGATAAGAATTCATAGCTATTATCAGAATATATGATATACTGGTTAAACACTTGGAGAAATTGGCATTTTGTTGTTTTTCACTTGCTTCAGTTGTGCCTGACTCTTTGTGACCCCATTTGGGGTTTTCTTGGCAAAGATACTGGAATGGTTTGTCATTTCCTTCACCAACTCATTTTCCAGATAAGGAAATTGAGGCACATAGAGTTAAATGACTTTCTCAGGGTCACACAGCTAATGCATGTCTGGGGCTGGATTTGAATTCTTCCTGATTCCAAGTCTATTGCTCTATCCACTGTGCCACCTAGGCATAATTTCACTGACTGACCAAAAGTAAAGATTGACAATAGGTTCAACAACTTTGGAATTGTATGGAAATAACTGAAAGTAGCTTATTAATAGATGGAACACATGCAAATGTCAATATTGAATGGTAGAAATAAAAGCCTCTGAACAAGTAACATCCCCATTAATTCAACCAGCAACCTATATGAAGCAATAAAACATGCCCTGGTTGTGCACATTTGTCAAACAAAATAAAGGAATTTGTGATGGCGATTTGGGAACCAGTCCTCACCTTTGGAAAATACATATGATTATAATTTGGCTCCTAAAGAGCCAAGACATTATTCTTCATGAATATTATGCAATGGTTTAAACTGAAGGCTACCTACATAATCAGCACCTACCTAATATCTGGAAAGACATGATCTGGTGGGGCAGCTAGGTGGCGCAGTGAATAGAGCACCAGCCCTGGATTCAGGAGGACCTGAGTTCAAATCTGGCCTCAGACAGTTGACACTTACTAGCTGTGTGACCTTGGGCAAGTGATTTTAACCCTCATTGCCCCATGCAAAAAAAAAAAAAGAATTACAAACACTAATCTAGGAATTTGCTAACTGTTCTTTGAGATTCTTATTTTTTGGTTTGCTGGAGCTGGAGTATAGAGGAGATACAAATATTCCATAGTGCTAGCTGAGGTTTCAAAGGATACAATAGCATGGATTCAAGTCTTTTCAAGGTGATCATCAGTGGGAGTAGCAAAACTGAATTAATAAAAGAAGCAAAGTACAGGACCTATGTATTTTTTCTTCTTTTTTTTTTCTTCTTCTTTTTTTTGTTTTGTTTTGTTTTGTTTTGTTTTGTTTTGTGTGAAGCCATTAGGGTTAAGTGACTTGCCCAGGGTCACACAGCTAGTAAGTGTTAAGTGTCTGAGGCCGGATTTAAACTCAGGTCCTCCTGAATCCAGGGCTGGTGCTCTATCCACTGCACCATCTAGCTGCCCCTAGGGACTATGTCTTAAAGGAAGAAGCCCATATTTGATTTTCAATAGAGCCTACAGAGTACCAGATGGAAAAGGGCATGTCTGGATAAGTGCAGCAGTGGATATGAGGATAAAGGCACAAAAACAGTCCATGGTCAAAGCAATAGCTAAAACAACTCTCAAAAAATGCCCCAAATTAGCAACAGGCTGGTTAGAGGAAGAACTTCATGAGCTTGTTGGAATTTTTTCATACTCTAGTTAGTGCATTTTCATTG